>NW_026294617.1:21698915-22181415 GCF_007827085.1 Peromyscus californicus insignis | reverse complement strand
ACTCTAAGACCCCTTCCCAGGGGCAGCACCACCCAAGTGGGCTGGGCCCTTCCAGAAAATGCCCCAAAAGCTTGCCTACAGGCCTATCTTCTGGAGGAATCTTCTCAGGTGTAGTTCTTTCTTCTCAGATAGTTATGGCTTGTGTCAAGTTGAAAAACAAAACAAAACAAACAACCAGCAAAACCCAGGACAGTCTGTGTTCGGAATTTTTTTCTGTGACTCTTCAGTCTTTTGTCCACTTTGAGCTCTGTCCCTACTGAGTGTGTGAGGTATCAGAAAGTGTCAAACCCAAGTCACAGGTTTTGGGCTTGTTTGGGAGGGAGAACTACATTATCTTTCTTTGCGTTTGTTTTGCTCCCAGCAGGTTTTTCTTTGCTCACAGCTCACAGGGTGTGTATTTAATTTAGTGAATTGATTTGGTTGCATGGCAAACACTGCTGAGAACCTAAGAAGGCAAGTCACACTAGAAAAAGCCTTTCAAGACTCCAGGCAGCTGTTCAAACATTGCTTTTCCTGTGTTTCAGGAGGGAAAACAGTGGTGAACAGAATAGCTGAGTACATATCACTGAAGAGCAAGACGGCTGCTTCCAACCACTGCAAGAGAAAGCCGTGAGACCCACATTCTTCAGCGCATGCCACCAGAGAGCGAGTGTGTTCCACCTATCTAGTCATCCGAACTGGGCCAGGTGAACCTGCACCCAGAGGTCACCACTTGGTTTACACCCTGACTCACTTCTCTGGGAAGATTCCTCTTTTAGCAGGACAAGAAGCCAAGAGAACAGCTGGGACAGGACGTTAGCACAGTGATTCTGATGGGAACCAACTCTTGAAAGCTCTGAGGAGGACGAGCTAGTGTCTCCCAGTGCAGAGAGTGACACTCGTGGATGGGCTCCATGAAGTGACGTGGGGTCTCCGACACCTGGGTTACTTACGGTAGTCACCATGGCATCGGTGGGAGAAGCCCCACTGCAGATTCCTGCCGCCCAAGGAACTCCTGTGCTCACAGGCCTGCTGCGTCCTCACTTACCCCCAACTCAGGCACTTCTCTATGACTTCCTCTGTGTCCCAGCTGAATTCTTCCTTTTCTTTTACGGTTATAAAAATGAAAACATTGGCAACATCTTTCTCTTCACTGTTACCATTTCTCAGTGTTTTACCGACGGTTCATAGCAGCTCACCCTATTCATTTAATAAAGTCTGTTTCTAACAATAAAACAGAATTGTGAATGATCACGTATCTATGCCATTTAAAATATGAAACACATAAAGCATGTTTTATGTGTAAAATACATTTCCTATTCTAATTAATTAATTAATTAATAAGAATTCTGTACATTTTCATATTGTAACTTTTTATAATCTCCAAAACTCTCCAAATGGCTGTTAGTCAAATGATCATCACAGCTTTTGTTAATATATGAAAAAATAATAAACTTCATTAACATCCTTTGTTGTCCTTTTGAATGCTACTGAATTTCTCTATAGGTTTGCTTGGAACTTCATTACTTATTGCCAACAGATACAGGATTGACTTTCCAAAATATGTACAGGGAAGTCCTCAGCCAGTCTTTAGCCTACTGTTTCCATGAAGATTCCTCTGTCTCAGAAATGACTAATACACAGTGACTATAAATAACGTTGAGTTTAAATACATTAGTTAAAAACAGTTTCTGCTTGGTTCTTTTGTGCTCAGGTTTACAACACGGAGAAAGAACTGTAACAAATCTTGACTGGGAACAGTTTTAATAAACAAACAAACAAACAGACAAACAAATAAATACAAACTCTTCCATTCTTTCAGGAAGAAACAGTTAGTCAAAAGCCTTGTAGCCCATTCATTTCTCAAGAGACTAGTACATAATCTGGTACTGTCTGAAGCAACTGTCCGAGGTCAGCTAAATCCTGTGGCATATTGTTTGATGGCACCAGGCAGACAGCCACAGCATCCCACTATTAATACCTTCTGACCTTTTGACATACAAATAGAAGCAGCTTCGTGGTCATTTTTCCCCTCCGTATATCCCTGGAAAACCAAAGAGCTAAGGGTTGAGGTGAGAAATACTTAAGGGCTTTTAGACAACAAGTGGATTGTTTACTTCATAACGTTTTCTTAAGTACCAATAATGAGCAACGTTGTCCTACACTGGTCTCAAAAACACACACACAGGACAGTGAAATGTGTCCTAAGGATACATGACATATTCTAACATACCTATGACATGTGACAAGATACTACAATGTGGAATGGAAGACAAGAAATATCACAAGAGACATGCAGACCAGACAATTAAGGGATCAGGAAGGGATTATTGAATTTTGTGGGCAGGTGGCAGAAGAGAGGAGGGAGTGACTAATTTGTTAATGTGGTGCTACCAAGAAAGTGTGCAATCACAGCACAACTGGAGGAGTCAGGCTTTCCTTCCTCCATGAGAGTCCCGGGGATCCGACTCAGGTGGTCGGGCTTAACAGCAAGGACCTTTATCCCCTGGACCATCTTGCCATCCCCGCACTTTATTCTTGTGCACCTGGCAGCACAGATCTATTTGCATCAACACTACAAGGCTGTGCATAATGTCTTGTGTTACAGTGTTGCAATGACTGTGATATCATTAAGTGACAGGAATTATTTTCAGCTCCATTGTGACTTTATGAGGCCACTGTTGTCTGGGTGCTCTGTCCTTGGTGGCTTGACATATGCAGTGAGGAATTAAGGGGGGCTGAGATGGAGTCAGTCCTAGCCAGTGGCACTGTGTCAGGCAGGCTGGCAGCTCACTGACTGGGAGTCCTGGAGGGGGCGGGGTCTATGCATCCAAGGACGCACTTAGGCATTGAAATAGGATAAGGACTCAGGAGAAAAGAAAGAGCATCCATGTGGCGTCAAAGAAAGGAGTCTCTGGGAGGGTAACAATGCACCTGGGGTTAAATTCTTTTCTCTGCAGCAGCACTTAGAAAATTGCCTCCATCTCACCACAGAGACAGAACCACTGTCTTAAGGATATTTCAGTCTATTATCTGAGTTAGCAGAGGCTGAGTATCACATCACGTTCATTCCAGTACTATGACTCCATCCGAAAGTTTTGGCATTTGCAGCCGGGTCTTTGGAAGAGGGGCTCAGCCCTGTGTAATATCAGATTCCACATGATTAAGTAACATCCATCAACTGAAGATGGGACTATAAACACGAGTGTGGACATAATGGACCACATTTGGCCTGCCTGTCTGGGGCTGCAAGGAAAATAAGATTACATAAAGAGGCCCCTGGCCTCCAGAAAGAATTTTCAATTGCAAATTGCTTTTGAGTACCAATGCTAAAATGTAATACTTTGTCTTCAAAACTGAGAAAGGAAAGGTCTCTCTCTCTCTCTCTCTCTCTCTCCCCACCCCCGTGTGTGTGTGTGTGTGTGTGTGTGTGTGTGTGTGTGTGTGTGTGTGTGTGTGCGTGTGTGTAAAGTTAATGCTATCCAATTTATCCCTCCTTTTCTCTAGATAGTTTTTCTTAATCCAAACCAGCTTGGTACATTGGTAAAAGAACTAGAGCTACAGCCAAATAGGCAGGATCCGAGCTGTTCCCACCTCTGTGAAGCAAATAATAGCAAAAAATTGCTTCAGCAATCCATTTCCTTGACTATAAATGAGGATAATGATGTACACCATGCCAGCTCCAGAGCCTGCTCTTAGAACAGGATGACCTAGAGCTGGGAGACGCTGAAGAGCTTTTCAGGGCAGTTAACTGTGTTTCCTCAGCGTCCAACACAGCCCTCTGTAATGTGGCAAAGTCAAGGTGTGGACAAGGCCTGCCACCAAGACAGGCTCCAGGGCTGGAGAAAAAAATGTCCCAAGTCTCCGCTTCAGTCAGAGTGGACAGTGCCCACATAACGCTGCACTTCGTGAGTTAAATTATTCCTAAACATTTTGAAAACTTTAGTCTCTTTCCACAAGACTTATCTGCCCAAAGTAATGTGACTGGCAGACTCTCTGGAGGCCTCCCAGTGCCTCAGTGGATTCTTTACCGTCAGACATCTTGGCTTGCCTTTGACTCTAACTTCCTGTTTACCCAGTTGTTCTATGTAAGGCCTTGAACTTTAAAAGCTCCTTTGAGCCTCCGTTCCTTACCTCTAAATTGCAAGAAGACCTTTCTGTAGTGTTATTAGAATGTTTAGAAACAGGGGTTGTGGATGCAGCTCTGTTGGTAGAATGCTTGCCTGGTGTGAACTGAGCCCTAAATCTGATCCCCAAAAGTGAGTGACAGCTGTAAGCGCAGTATTCCAGAGGAGGTGGAAGATGATCAGGAATTCAAGTTCATCTTTAGCTACATGACAACATGGTGAGTTTGAGGCCAGCCTGGGATACATGAGAACTTGTCAGAAAGAAAGAGAGAGAGAGAGAGAAAGAGAGAGAGAGAGAGAGAGAGAGAGAGAGAGAGAGAGAGAGAGAGAGAGAGGAAGGAGGAGGAGGAGGAGGAGGGAGGACAGAAGGAAGGGAGAAAGGAAGGAAGGAAGAATTTAGAGATAATACCTTAAATACAAGTATATTGCTTGAAACATAGTAGGCATGCATTCAATAAATTATAAATTTTAGCCCTCATTCTGCATTTAAATCAGCCATGTCACTTATAAGAAATTCGACCTTTGAGCTAAGACTCTATTGCTGAAGACACCATACATTCGGCCACAGGACTTGGATGCTTCCTTCCATTTGTCTAGCTTGTGAGTGCTGAAAGGTGCTATGCGAGCTGCTGGGGTGTGGGCAGGAGTCATCAACAGTTTACCCACCTTTGAACCTTGAGGGCTACAGTCAGCCTGGAAAGATACACCCAATGGTACATGCATGTTAGGGAGCTAACCAGCCACTTTCTGATCTTGCCTTTCTCCACAGGAGGAAACTCATGCCTGGTTGTATAAATCTGGCCAAGAACCCATAGATGGAGAACTCACAGTCCTCGGAGCTGAACTACTGCTATTACTTTGCTAAATGAACATAGTCTCTAACTATCCTCTAAACTCATATTTCTATACCCATAGATGAATGCAGCTTCAGCATTCATCAGAGACACTTCTTTGTACAGTGGACAGTAGTTAATACAGAGACTCACAACTGGTCAAAACACAGAGATTAGTGTCTGTAAAGTGCTCATCACTAAATGGGATTCTATATCACACCCCCTCCTTCAAGGTTCAGGGAATATGACAGAAGAAGGAGTGTGTGGTGGTTTGAATGAGAATGGTCCCCACCCTCTTTTGTTTGAATGCTTAGTCTCCAGTTAGTGGAACTGTTTGGGAAGGACTAAGAGGTGTGACCCTGCTGGAGTTGGTGTGGATTTCTTGGAATAGTTGTGGAATTTCTAAAGGAGTAGATTTCTTAAAGGAGGTGTATCTCTAGGGGTTGGGCTTTGAGGTTTCAAAAGCCAAGCCCAGTCTGTCTCTCTCTCTCTCTCTCTCTCTCTCTCTCTCTCTCTCTCTCTCTCTCTCTCTCTTCCCCCTGCCCATAGATCAGTATGTAAGCTCTCAGCTACTGCCCCCAGTGCTATGTCTGTCTGTTTCCTGCCATGATGATCATAGACTTGCTCTCTGAAACTATAAGCAAACCCCCAATTAAATGCTTAAGAGTTGTCTTGGTCACGGTGTTTCATTACAGTGAGAGAACAGTAACTAAGACAGGATGCAAAGATTTTAAGAGCCAGAGGTCTCATAGGAGTGGGTTGAAACAGTGTATTTTGGACATGGTTCCACTCATAAATTCACAGCAGGTATAGTTGTCTGCGTAAAAGCTACCCAAGACCAAGCCCGTCAATATTCCAGTGCAGATGGGAAAGGAGCACGGAAGTTGCACCCATAGGTAGGAAGCCGCAGAAGAGCAATGGCTGCTTGGGAGAGGTGTTTACTTTCCCCAAGGTTGTGCTCCCTAGTAGGCTGACCATGCTTTGGTGGATGGCTCCATACCCACTACCCCGTACATATACGGGCAGCATTAGTTGAACTCAGTAAGAGAAAGAGACAGACAGAGAGACAGAGACAGAGACAGAGACAGAGACGGAGACAGAGAATGAAACTGGGAGGGATTCAGAGGAAATCTTGGAGGTGATAAAGGGAGGAGGAAGTGAATATGATCAAAATACATGGCATGCATATGCACGCAAATTTTCTCAAAGAGTAGACTGGGGGTGGAAAAAGGAAGTGTAACTATTGAGCAACATAAGAAAAATTTCAGAAACTGAATTTTGAAACAATGTCAGACTTTTCCAGAATGTAATTGTGAGAGTGTCACAGGTAATCGAAGCGGACCTCCCAAAAGACACATCCATGTCCCAGGCTCAGAATGTATGAATGTGATCTTATTTGGCAAAAGCGTCTTTACAGATGTCATTAAGGATCTCAAGACGAGGTTACCCTAGGTGATCTGAGTGAGGCATCAATCCAGTGACAAATGTCCCTCTGATAGACAGGAGAAGAGAAAGCAAGGAGACCCAGAGCCTGGGATCCCAGTGATGCTGCTGAAGGACATCTGGAGCCATGGGAAACTGGAGGAGGCAAAGAAGAATTTTTACACAGTATCTGAGGGAGCACAGCCCCGCTAACACCTTGACTTCAGTCTTCTAGACTCCATGATGGTCAGGGAACAAAATCTATGCTTTTAACCCACTAAGTGTTTAGGCGTTTGTCTGAGCAATCTAGGAAACGGGTGCAGGGCTTCACACAATGGCTTGGAATGATGTTGACACGTATATGACAAGTTTCTTGCCAGTGGCAGCTACAGGCTTGTATTCCTCAACATTCTCCCTAGTTCCCCAGGGAGTAAATTCACATGTGCCTCTGAGAGCGCTCTGAGGAGGAGGATGCGCTGAGCTGGGAAGCCTGACCTCAGCTTGTTTAATAGCTTGATTTACCACAGGCTGTCGACACCAGGCTTTTTCCATTTTATTTTTGTGCAGATTCAGTCTCGTTTTGAATCAAAGAATTTGTTCCCCTAAAACTCTCACCGCTTCGAAGGTTTAGAATTTGAAAATAACATGCACGAAACCTCTGTTCAAAGGAATGCATAATATACTTCCAGGATCTTCTTTGCGACAATGGTCTGCCTCTTCCTGAAGCTATAAAAATTCAGGCAGCCACTTTACCCAGTTGTGCAAGATAAAAGAAAAACAACTGGAGCAGGCAGTAAGACCAAGGTAGGGAGCAGCCGCTGCCTGTGGGTTGAAAATGGCCCTGAATGCTAAAAGAAACCACCAGAGAAACAGAGGTGTGGGTAGGCAGCGACAGATTTCTGTTGCCTGTAATTCTGAGCATAGCCTCCTAAAAGAATCCTCTCTCTCTCTCTCTCTCTCTCTCTCTCTCTCTCTCTCTCTCTCTCTCTCTCTCTCTCTCCTTCCCTCTTCTTTTCTCTGTTTGCTGTCTTTGTGTGTGCAGACATATGCAGGTACACATGCACACATGGAGGTATGCATGTGGAGGCACCCTTGGGTGTCATTCCTCAGATCCCACCCTCATTTTTTTTCCAATAGGGTCTCACCTGTCTGGAATTCATCCAATCGTCTAGACTGGCTGGCCAGGGAGCCCTAGGGATTCCTCTGTCCCTACCTCCTTAGCCCCGGGATTACACACACTTGTCACCACACTTTCTTCACATGGGTTCTGGGGATCCAACTCAGGGCCTCATAATTAATTGACTCAGTCATCTCCTCAGCCCTGAAGGAAGTAGGACTTTTGACATAGTTCTACCAGGGCCCATATCTCAGGGATGAAACGGTTGGAGCCAGATGTCTGTCTGTGGCAGAGTTCCAAGTTTGCACACCACGGTGAGATGGAGCAAGCACATAAAGCATGCTTCTTTGGTCGTTTCTGTAATGAATTTCAAGTTCCTTATGACCCTCATACTGACAGACAACAGCAAACCTCACAGATAGGTACTCTGTCTGTCAGGCCCATTTCTAGGTTGGAAAACAGCCCAGTCCTCACATATCCTAAAAATGTGAACTATCAGGATCCCCATTTCATGGATGAGCAACTAATGCCACAACCATGTGAGGGGATGGAGTCAATTGAAACCTGAATCATCTGAGGGAAGAAGTCATATTCTCTGTCACTGTGTTAACCTGTGAGAAATGAAATTAATGCTGTCAATGGAAATGACTGCCCATCAGAGACTCCAGCAGGTCCTCCGATAAATAGCCAGTTTCTTTGGGCCAGTTCTAAGGCAGGTCTTTGTATCTATGGGACAGAACCTCCAATGACCTTGGTGACCCTTGGGCCCCTGTTTGGTAGCCAGCCACTGTTGAGAGTTTAGGAAGCCCTGAAGTCCATTCCCTGTTGGTCTCTGGTCCTGCTGACATCTTGCTCTATGCTATGCTATGATATGCAGTCATGAATGCATAGCACTTTTCACTTCTGCAGCCTTCTGGTGTTGAAGATCCTGTGGACATATGTCACAACCTACCTCAGCTGTCACCCCCCTCAGCTTTAGCTCAGTTCCCAAAGCAGAAAAAGGAGCTGACTGCTGGTCTTCTTTTCTTCCACCAGAACCCCAGGAATCCTTGCAGTGCCGACCTCAGCTCCCAGGCAAAGGGAAGGAATACCTCTGCCCATCCTCGACCCTTGTCCTTTCTAGACTCTGACCTTGCTATAGACCATTTCCAAACAACACCAGAAGCTGCCCCAAAGGAGCACAGTTTCCTCAGTGCGCTAGAGGAAGTAGGAATTGCAACTTAGAGATGAAAAAATATTGTAGTTCTCTGTTTCCTGTGACATATCCCAATTTATTGTGGGGCCCCATCTTCCATTATGTAGCAAAGAAAATGTTAGCCCTCGGTCCCTTCTGCTTTTAAGAAAACTCTCTGAGGTTAATGTATGGGGGAGAGGAATTACTGTTGAGTCAATTCAACATTAAATCTCCTATAGTATTGACCACTGTCTTCCTCTTCATTTCCAAGATGGCCTCTGGGAGTGATGGAGGTTGGTTGGCAGTGGAAACTCTAGCTCCAATGTCTTTATAGGTCCGGGTCCTATCTCTGAGTATTCTCTAATCGTATTGGCCAGGGTGTGGCCAATATGTCAAACCCTTAGGGGATTATGCTGGAATCCACAGACAGGGGTCCCTGCCATTTGCTCCAGGTAGGAGGCTGCCATCTGCTATGATTCCTTGTCTTATTCCTAGGCCTCTGCAAGTTTATTGCTTTATGGAAACCTCCGTACCCCTTTCAGTTCTTGTGGGACCCTAGGTTCTCCTCTATGTCACTTGTAGGCAGCAAAATGAGTCTTAAAGAGAAATCAATCTGACTTTTGTTACAATGTCAAGGAAGGTTTTATTCCAGACCTTTCCAGCAAGGGTCATGTCTGTTGCAATAGGAGAGAGGGATTGCACTGAAGTCTGAATGCAGCAAAGGCAGGTGAAGATTAACAATACCCTTGTTTGCTTTCTGTCACTGTGATGAACACCACGGCCAAAAGAAACCTGGGAAGGAAAGGGTTTATTTCATCTTACACTTTACAGTTCATCATGAGGGGAACCCAGGGCAGGAGTCAAGGAGGGCAGGAATTCGGAGTCGGGACCTGAAGATGAAACTCTGGAGAAATGCTTTGCTTACTTCTTGCTCTCCAAGCTCATGTATAGTTAGTTACCTTTCTTATACATCACGGAACTACCTCCCTCCGGTAGCACTGCCTATGGTGGTCTGGGCCCTCCCCTATTAATTATTAATCAAGAAAATCCCTTGCAGCCTTGTCCACAGGCCAATCTGATAAAAGAATTTTCTCATGTCTCCCCAGATGACCCTAGCTTGTGTCAAGTTGGCAAAAAACTAACTGGTTCAAGCTGCCAAAAAGCAGAGCCAAGGAGTCAGAGTGAACGGAAAACTACTAAGAGACATGAAGGAGAGCTGGGCACAGTGGTACACACCTGGAATCCTAGCACAGATAGAGACAAAAGGTCCAGAAGTTCAAGGCTAGCCTGAACTACATGCCAAGTTTAAAGCTAGTCTGGGCTACATGAGGCCTTGGATTGGGGTAGAAGAGACAGGGAAAGGGTGAAGGAGAAAGGGAGGGAGAGATATTAAGGAAAGGAGATTCTTGCTAAACTGGCCAAATAGGGCTCTTGGTAAAGACAGACTAAGATAAGGGACTTGGTTGAAAGTTAGGCTGAGAGATTACTCAGTGAAAGTCTTTGCAAAACCTTGGTTGAACAGGTCAAAGACAAAATGGGAACCAAAGTCGAGGCCTAATAAAGACATTTGAGTGCTCAGGGAAACCTCACCAAAGTTCAGTCACTGACAGACTCTTCATCACCAAGCACCCCCTCAGGTCAGTCTGCACACACATCTCCCACAGTCTAAACATCCTCAGACCCTTTTGTCCCTAAATTGTCTGAGGTTTTCTGTCATCTTCCATTTGGCCTCCCTTTGGCTGAGGTCTGGAGGATGGAAAGAGCTAGAACAATTTCCAGAAATGCAAACAGCATCTTGACTTCCCTCCAAACCTCTGCTTCCCTACACAGAGGAAGGCACTTCCTGTCTGGTAGAAACCTTTCTCCAGCCCTTTGTCTACTGTGTGCTACACTGTCAGTCCAACTCTAAGCCGTATGTGTGAGAGAGGATGAGGAGCCAAAGGGCTTTCCTCATGCAGTGAAGGATACCTGTGTATATTATTGTCCTTTCTTAGCTCTAACTCCTATCTGGGGAGTCAAAAATTTTGGAGGAGCTAGCATTTTTCTCTCCCTTTATATCCTGTCCATCTTGATCATTCTTGACATGCAGGTGTCTAACTGAAAAAGAAAAGGCACACAAATGCAGTGCAAAGCAAATCTATATTCATATACTTTGAAGCTACATTATTCCCACTGCAAATCAGTAGGGCTTTACTGACCCCCTCTCTCTGCATACCTACGAAAATGCAACCAGTTCTCATAGTTTGAAAGGCATTTGGAGAATTCCATTCTCCTCCAATTCCAACCCCTTTCTGCTTTTCCTTCCTACCCCACTCCAGACCAGAAGGCAAACCCCCCCACACTTGTGACTTAGGTGTAGGAGACCAAAGTCTCCCTCACCCGACTCTGCCCCAGCGGAGACACTTGGAGAGGAGTGCGAAGTGGGGTAGGGGCTGTGACCGCTGTGGGTGGAAGAAACACTGGCTCATCCTGGGAAGTCGTGGAGGCCTGTCTGTCCTCCCATCCGTAACATAGCAGGTGTTCTAGGAACTTGGTACAGGTACAGCTGGACCATTCTTCTGAATGTGTTATACTTGGCTGAACTGTTTTGAGCCTCATAGCTTCAAAGACTGGCTCCATGCAGTGATTCTGTGAGCTGTGTGATAGTCTTTCATTTCTCCCGGTCCTCTTCGACGGCCTCCATTAGACTGCTGTCTGCAAGTGAGAGCCCCTTCAGTGTGGTAATGCTCTGTTTACCACTCCTGGTTCTCTGGCAACAGACTCACATTTGCAGATTACCATAAGAAACACGGCAAAGCTCTCTCAAGTACAAGGTACTTGTGGTGGGTGGTGCAGCTGAGAGGTGGGGTGCTCAGCATGCTCCAGACCAAGTCCAATGCCCAGCATCAGAAAAATAAACTGATATTACATAAAATAAGTAATGTCAGCTACTGTTAAGTTTCAAACCTGGAACAGATGGCTGAGGTGCCTATTTAACATATCAAAGCAGACCTGGCCTCTGGGTTCTCCCAGCATCCCTAGGCCATCAGTATAGCTGGTTGCAGTGGTACCATATTTAAAGGAGGGCTAAAACCTAAGATGAATGTGATCGAAACTAATGGAAGCCATCACAAGGCACTGGGCTTTAGGCTGCTGAATAGAAATGTATCTCAAGCAGGCTATGATCTTTTCTCTGTAGAACTAGACGCTCGAACTCCAACCTGATGCTATTTCAATTAAATGCTTAATTTTCTTCACCATTGTGGTCCCTCCAAATGTGATTCCACAGTTACCAGCTTCAGTTCCACCTGAAGTCAGTTATGGTCTGAAAAGAGTAAATGGAAAGTTCCAGAAACATGCATTTCTTAAGTTGTAAGTTATATACCATCCTGGCCAACAGGAAGAACACTCATGCCTTTTCCACTCTGTCCCACCTGGGATGTGACTTATCCTTCATCCAGTGTTCCCATGCCATAGACGCCACTCCACCTAGGAGTCATTTAGTGACCACCTCACTTATGACTGACTCTCACAGTCACGCAGTGCTCAAGCTTAAGTAACCCTTATTTTATTTAATAATGACCCACAGCTCAAGAGTGATGATATCAGCCATTAGACCGTGTCAAAGGTAAGCCATAAGTGCTGACTTCAAGTTAAAAGGAGAAAGTTCTCAACTTAGGGAAAGAAAAAGAGTGTTTACCTAGTTACTGAGTCAAACAAAACACTATTTTGAGAGACTGCAATAATGTGATTTTTGTTATAACATATTGGCATTTTATTAGTAGAGATTATTGTTAGTTTCTTACTGTGTCTGACTTAGGCATTTTATCATAGGTGTATATGCTTAGGAAAGATGTCAGTACACACAGGACTGGAAACTACACGAGGTTTTCCTAAGCATACATATATCCACTTAGGAAAGATGTCAGAACATACAGAACTTGAAACTACATGAGGCTTTAGGCAACAGTGAGGATCTTGTAACATTGTTCTTCCCTGTCGACAAGGGAAGATTACTATCCTGATTTTTGAAAACTAATTCCTTTATAAATACTTATCATTTTGAAAATAATGCTTATTATTTTGAAGTTGTTTAGAGGAATTCTATGTTTGTATCCAAATTGTCACAAATTTTACATTCTTAGAATTTTAAAGAATGCGCATACGCCTGTAATCCCAGCACTCAGGAGGTGGAAGCAGGAAGATCAGAAGTTCAGGGTCATCCTCAGCTACATAGGTGAGTCCAGTTCAGCCTGGACCACAGAGCTTATCAACCAACAAGGAAACCAAAGATTCCAGTGTTCTCAGTCATGTGAGATGAGCTAGGAAGTGAGTGGCTGAAGGAAACAGGTCCTCTTCTCCTGAACACCGTGAGAAACTTTTGTTGACGTCCGTGTTTTCAGATAGCTGCTGTGTAGCTGCTGGCCATGTTAGCTCTCCGAACAACAGGTAATGAACTGGGTTCTCGTTTGTTAGAGACTGGCTGTGGCCCCCAGCAAGCTGCTCAACCCCTGAGCCGAAATCCTTTATGAAACTTAAGTGTAACCTGAACCACCTCACTATCTCTCCCACGCCCGAGCTCCTGGTAGCCAGCCCTCTGAGCCTCCAGTCTGGCAGCAAAGCAGAATCTGGGGAAGCCTGGCATGGAGAGAGAATGGCAATGGGCTTTGAGCTGATATGCAAGCTCAGACAAAACAAAAAGAAAACCACTTTCCAAAACATTCTTTGTGGTATGCCTGCAATTTACGCTCCCCTGCCCCCCCCCCCCGCCCCGCCCCGCAAGAGGCAGGGTACTTTTGGTGTGAGTCCAAACTGGACATAGCTGCACGCCTTGCATCTGATTGCCTGTGAGTGAGATGGACTTCAGCCAGTCAGAACAACCAGAACAACCAGACCCTGGAGGTGGGGAGAAGAGGGAGGAAAGCGAGAGCGTCCCCACAAGGACTTCCTCTGACCTTGGCACGTAGGAAATACTCAAATGAAAGAAAGGATTGTTTTTTCAACTGTGTAGTTTTCCAGGAACAGGAAATCCACAGCAAAACATTCCCCCATTGCTTTGAGTAGCAACACCACAAGACCCAAGGGTCCACACTGAGAAAGTCTGATGTGCAGATTTTTACATTTTAGCCCGTTTCCCTTGACACACTCCTCATGGAACATGTCACATGGAACTCACAGACCTCTAAACCCATACACATTTGGGAAATGTAAATGCAAATATCTTTACACATCCCCTCTCATATGTGTGTGCACACAGAAGCAAGCATATAGATTTAATAATGATAATATTTATTAAAAACATATATAACAGAAAAATCTTGACTGTACAAGCCACTCTAATAATATCATGCATTTGTCCACTAGGATCTTGTGGCACTTTGGTGTGCCAGAGAAAGTTCAAGAAACATGGAAACAGTTCTTGAACAGTGTGCAAACCTCACATCTAAGTGTGCTCTCGCCATATCTGTCAGATGGATCACAGAGCCCGCATGGACAGAAGTCCCAAGATGTAAAAGTACAACTTGTTGGGAGAGGGACATGGAGCCATGACAACATCAAATCAAAACCAGGGAGAACTTTGCCTGGGAGAACCGGCATAACCAGTCAGGTGAATATTGTGCTCAATTACAGCAAAGTACATAAGCCAGCCAATGTGAGAGGCTGTCCCACTGAAGCTATTACTTTATAAGTACCGTTGACTTGTTGACTTCCCATTTTTCTCAAGTGCCAACAAAAAATCCTAAAACTTACAAATATGTTGTAAACACAAAAAAAGGGCGAGAGCCCAGCTGGGTGTGAAGATAATGCCCATAACCCCAGCATTCAGGAGGCTGAGACAGGTTCAAGACTTCCCACTTCAACACTGGGTTATAGTGAATTTAAGGCCAACCTGGGCCACATAGCGAGAGCTTGTCTCAAAACAAAACAACCAAACAGGAAGAACCATCGTTACAGAAAGCATTTTGGGTTTGATCCTGACATTCCTACAGGGCCCTACAATCCTCTTCCTCATGGAGCTGCTGAGACAGTAAATCCAGGCAGATTTGGATCTTGTAGAGGGCATGGATTAAGACTCTGCTGTGGCAGGGTTGAATGTCCCTCAAAGAGGCGGACACTCAATATCTGTCGTCTAAGGAAAACGGGCTTCTGGCTGGGAAAACAGCAGCTGAGGCAGCTGGGAAGGAAGTGCTCATGTCTGTGGGTCACAGTCTGAGGCTGACAGAATGGCTGAGGCAGGCTTCCCTAGTGGAGGCGGAGGTGATGTGAGGGCTGAGTCAAGCAAACCAGACCCTCTGGTGTTGGTTTGTTGGTTTGTTTGCTTGTTTTGGTACACTTCATATTTATTTCCCTTTTGCTTCCGCAAAGGTTTTGGTGCCTAAAGTTTTCAGAAATTTCAATTTGCTCATAGACATCTGTGTGCTTTGGGGAACTAAGGAGAAGGTGAGTGCATGGGGGTCTGAACGTTCCTGGAGGAGTGACTACTGGGATTGGAGCAAAGACTGCAGTGTCATAAGAAATCTCCAGACAGAGACGTCCTGAGGGTAGGTGTCTGACATCATCGCTAAGCCTTTCATCAGGATTGATGTTTCCATGGGCTCTATCTAGTAGGCTCCATAGGAAAGAAGGAAGGAAGTGGGCTGGAAGGGGGCGGGGCATGATAGGAAAGTCTGGGCTGACCCTAGGATGTTATCCAGTGATTGACAGGTCTTCATCAGAAGGCCCAGTCTGAGGCTGAGCTGCTAAAAGAATTGAACGTGATCATGGACTTGAATAGTTACTTACAGATCTCAGCACTAGTGCTTTTAGAAGTGATATTTGTCAATATGTAGCTCTTTGGTTCGGAAGAATGCTTAATAGGAATAAATCTTAGGATCTCCTAAGTCAAAGCATTACATTTTTTCAGCTTACATTTTCTTTAGAATTAAATGTGTGCAGTGAAATGGGCTGTAACTCCTAAAACCGAAGTCAGCTCTAGGCTGACTTAGACTTAGATTATATTTTATTTATGGGACAATGGGGATAGCCAAACTAAAGCAAAAGAATGATGTGAGAATCTACAAAAAAATTCACTTAAAAAAAGTCAATGTCCACGGCCCTAAGTGCCCGCCCAGCCACTTATCTATCAAGAGCGTTGCACTGAGACACTTGGACATACAGGCCAGATCAGAACCCAAAGTCAGAGAACCATGCTTCTGTCCCTAACTAATACAAAACAACAGCCTCCCGGTGGCAAACAGCAGCAAGCATCACAGTATTCTCTTTCATTCATTTCTTATTTCCTCTTTAATTGTTCTTGTTGGTTTTTTTGAAAAAGGCCACGTAGCCCAAGCTAGTCTAAAACTCATTGTGTCTCTGGGAATGACTTTGAACTTCTGATTCTCCTGCATCCATCTCCAAAGTGTTGGGATTGGAGGTGTGTGCCTCAACATACAGGTGTGTGCTGTAGACAGTATTTTAACCCCAGTCATCTTCATTGACGACATCATGCTATACAAGTCAGAATCAACTCATCAGGGAGCTCTTAGATTATACTGAAGTAGAAGTGGAGCCCCAGGAAATAAAATAGTTATCACTTAGGAGGCTTAAATATTCTTAATTTTAAAGACAACTACCAACACACAAAATGAGTAGCAAAACAAAAAACAGTGTACTCACCAATTATTTGTTAAAGGCAGTATTTTTTCTAATTCTTCTTGAAGTGTAAGTGGTTCACCCACTGATAGGATCGTCTAGCAAAATTGAAATTTAAGGACCAAAATCCACTCATTGTTTCAGCTGGAAGGAACAGAGTCCAGCAAACTGTGGTATTAAGAGGTCAAGTGCGCTGCCTAGGGTCATGGAGTTAGTAAGGGCTAGAGCAGAGGCTGGAGTCAGACCTGCTCCTGACCAGTGTCCAGGCTGAAAGCTTCCAGGCTTCACACTGGTCTGTGGAAGGAAAAGGGTTTGGAAGGCAAACAGATGAAAACAGCTTTGATCTCTCAAACGGCTCAGAACTTCTTAACTTTCGCTGCTGAGTCTGGGAGCATAGCCCGGCAAGTTCGGCTGTCTGGCCTCCTCCACACAAACCCAGAGTATAATCAAGGATCCTGGTCACCTAAAGAATGGGAGGACACCAGGGAGTCTCTCTGAGGCTCAGAGACTAATCACACACATGCCTGGGACTGGAGTGCAGCATTCTGGCCACTGGTGAGGCTCCAGCCACACTGCAGCTGCTAAGTCAAGCCCTGAGGTCTCTGAAGTGCTAGGCATTCGGGAGAGACCTGGGAAGGGTCTTGGAAGTAAGGCCAGGGTACTACAAGCAGGATGAAGGACATTCAGTGGGGCTGGGCAGTGATGTACTGAGCCACAGATATTTCAATACTTATCAGCACAAGTTCATCAGCAGCCCGGACATCACCTTTGTATCTGCCTACTTCAGATGAAATTCTCTCAGTGGAATGTTGATGCATATTTCCAAGGAGTAAATTCAGTTCAGTACACTGTGACAGAGAAACCATACCCGAAGTATAGGATATCCCCAAGGCTTAAGGTCCAGGTGAATCACCGTGTGTAGGCACCAAATCCACTCAGCCTTTGGAATTTGGGCTCTGAAGTTCCTCCTTCCCACCACCCCATACTTCCCATCATCACAAAAGGAGGGGTAGAATACTGCATGCTGTTTTGAAGAGAAAGTCATAAAAGGCTATGAACTTAGGGCAGAACAGAGGCTGCCAGCTTTTCATGGATGTGTTTGTCCTCTTTACCTTGGCTGCTTGTGACTACCCCCAGGCACACCTTGGCTCTAGAAGTGATTGTGGCCCACCAGACCATTCTCATTTAGTCAAGAGCAAGCAATTGCCAGGCCCAGTGGCACATTTCTGTGATCACAGAACTTGAGAGTTAGAGGCAGGAGGATCAGCAGTTCCCGGTCATCCTCAGTGATAAAAAGGTGTTCAGGGATAGCCTGAGCTACATGAGATCCTGTCTTTAAAACAGAGGTAGATAGATGGTAGATGGATAGATAGATAGATAGATAGATAGATAGATAGATAGACAGATGATAGATAGATGATAGAAAGAGATAGGTGGTAGATAGATAGACAGATAGATATTGAAATAGATAAAGAGACAGAGAGAAGGAAGAGGAGGATGAGGATGACAAAGGGTCTCAATGATAGTAGATAGATAGATGGATAGATAGATAGATGATAGAAAGAGATAGATCGTAGACAGATAGATATTGAAATAGATAAAGAGGCAGAGAAAGAAGGAAGAGGAGGAGTATGACAAAAGGTCTCAATGACAGTTGATAGACAGATAGATAGATAGATAGATAGATAGATACATAGGGCCAGCTAATCAATGAAGACATTATTTAAGAAAATGTGCTTTGGCCTGTGTCTTAGTTAGGGATTCTATTGCTGTGGAGAGACACCATGATGCATTAGCTCTCTAAAGGAAACATTTAATTGGGGCTGGCTTTCAGCTTCAGGGGTTTAGTCAATTATCATCATGGCAGCATGCAGGCAGACATGGTGCTGAAGAAGGAGCTGAGTTCTACATCTTGATCTACAGGCAGCAGAAGCAATTATGTTCCACACTGGAGGTAGCTTAAGCATCTGAGACCTCAATCCTCTAACAAGGCCACACCTACTCAACAAGGCTACATCTCCTAATAGTGCCACTATCTACAGGTCAAGCATTCAAACACGTGAATCTATGGGGGCCATATCTATTCAAACCACCATAGCCTGGATTTGTCAGAACTCTTTGGATCTTCAGGTATGCCTGGAACTCATTCAATGACTGAATCTTTCACCCATGTTTTGTGCTTCAAGGACAGAACCCAAGAGGAAGGTGCTGGTATAGTGGGGTAAGTAAGGCTGCTCAGGTCTGAGTACCAGACAGTAACATCTAGCCCCAGGAAGGGGGGTCAGTGTGACCTGTATTACACAAGAATCCCACAGTCCACCTTTCACAAGAGGCCAACCAGGGCACCAAAGGCAGTGTCCAGTGGCTGAGAGGCACTCTGCCTCCTAATCAAGTTTTCTTACTCTTAGGACTATGGAAAGGTTTGCAAAGGCATCCTCACCAGGTTTCCAGTCAATCTGCCCTTCCAGACTTACCCAAATGGCTTCTGAAATATCTTCTGTTTATGGAGTGCAACCTCCAGGATAAGGTAATTAGAAGAAACCTATCAATTTGAGATTTCCCCCTGTGAGCAAATAATGTTGACATACTGTTCAAATAAACCCACAATTTACCACAATCTGTTTTTCGACAAACCCTCCACTTTAACCTCCAAATGGGAAGAGCGAAAGGTCTTTTCTCTTCTCGTTTAATCAAGAGCATATGTTCAAAGATAGTACCCAAGGCTTCTTCTGGGAAGAGCCCCGCTCTTCCTCCCCCACAGCGACACAGTGAGCTCACGAGAAGCCTCCCCAGGAGACGAGAGCAAATGTACATCAGTCTCCTGTATGGCAGAGGTCCTTCTAGAATGATGGTCTGCTGCTCAAATAAGCACCAGCTATGCTGAGGCATACCAAAGCAGAAGCAGCCAGTTGTGATAAACAGCAATGTGTATGCACTGAGCTGAGGCCACAGGGAGAGAAAGGAGCTGGGGTGATGCAGGGGTGTGCATGCGTGTGTGTGCGCACGCGCGCGTTCTTACACACAGCATGCTGGCCTAGTGTGTATCAACTGTACCAGGAGACCAGTTGCTCCCCCTTGGTAAGGGCACTTGGGGGCTACCAATTTTCTCATTAAACCTGTGAATACACACAGTGGCAGAAGGCCAAAACAGTCCTCAGCAGCATGGTGTTTAAAAACATCTGTTATGGGCATTGAGGTCCTAAGTGGAGAGCGAGAGACAGAGAGAGGAGGAAGAGAAGGAGGAAGAGGAGGGGGATGAATCAGGGCCTAGGAGTTTCATCGCCAGACTATGAGTCATAGAGCAGGCACGTCAGCCCCAATTGCCAGAGCCACACCAACCTGAGTGTGGCTTTACTAATACCTGAAGTCCATTTCATGGGAATTAGGTTTAAATAGCAAGCTGCTTTTGAAGCTTGAAAAGCTCTCCCCCATCTCAGGATGCTGGGAGTCCTCGGGAATTTCGAGTGGAAGTTTCTGACAGTAAAGGTTTACTGTAGTGTAAAAGAAATTATGGAGATTTCCCCTCTGAGTGTAAGGACTCAGTTGCTGGCGGCACCTGCAGGTCCAGGCAGGTTCCGTGGCAATATCCCTTTAAACACCAAATTGCGGACTATTAGGCTCCTGCTTCAAGGCTTCCATAATGTGAAACCTTGACAAATTCCCAAATAAAAGCCATAAAACCAACCATCTTTTAAAGCCTGCATGACTGACACTGGGCGAATTACAGCAGTGTGGCAGGTCACTGTGAAATAAAGCCACCATAAAGACGTTATGACGCTGTCATGGAGAAGGCAATTAGAAGGTGACTCTCTGGCTCTCAGATTGGTCCTCCTTCCTCCCCACAGCTCCCTATGATCTCCCCTCCCTGCTGCAAAGTGGACCAGTCTGCAATAGACAGTAGTCACACCCCCAACACAGCAGTCCCTTCCATCGTTCCACTCGGAAAAAAAGCATCCAGATTTGGAGTTTGACGGGAATCAGAATCGCTGTGACCACCACGCCCCACCCCCAGCCCGGCCCCCAACCAACCAAATGGAAAGAAAAAAGTCTGGGTGTGCCATTTGACCAGCGTGACATCTGGGTATTTGAAAATCTTTCATTTAGAGGAGATGTTTTTAAAAACCTGGGCATTAAGCAATTTGGTTGTAGATGTTTAATGCACTGGCTGCATGCTGCAGAATGGGACCCCCTGTTTAAATGAGAGATGGAAAGCTCATACACTCTAGGCAAGGTATAAGAGGACACTGAATGCTGAGGGAGAACCTACAGAATCATGTTAGAATCAGTAACAGCATGTTCCGAAATGGCCTTAAATAAATGCTATGTATTGTTTGCAGCACGTAAAACAGGCCTGGATTTTTAGTTAGCAGAAGCCACGTCTCTGTGTGTTTAGGGTAAACATGTTAGTTTTCTAATCCTAGCAGGGTTACACTGGCCTAGAGACGCTTAGGCATCCGTCTCCCACCCAGCTGCATCAGGATGGGAATGTGTTTCTGATCTCATTTCCACCCTTGTAACTTGTCCTGCCCAGGATAAAGCACCCCAAAGAGTCCTGTGTCCTGACCCTCAGGTCCGGTAAATGCGCCAACTTATCTGGCAAAGGGGACTTTGCAGACAGAACTACGTCAAGGCGTTTGAGATGGGAGATCATCTTGGATTATCCAGGTGGCCCAGTGTAGTCACAAGGGTCCTTGGAAATGAAGGAGGGAGCCGGAGAGGGAGGCTCCAAATGAGAGCACCACAGGAAGACGCGATGCTGCAGGCTTTGAAGGAGGAAGAAGGCACCAGGAGCCAAGAAATGCAGGTGGCCTCTCCAAGCAGGAAAGACGGGCCTCCCTAGAGACTCCTAAAAGAAGCAAATCTTGCTGACACCTTCCTGGATTCATCCCAGTGAGACCCCTTCAGACTTCTGATGGCTGGAGCTATAAGGGTGTACATTTGTGTTGTCTTAAGCCACCAGGATTGTGGTGATTGATTACAGCAGTAATAAGAAAAACAAATGCAGTGTTCTAGCTGGGGTCCCACTCCCCCGCAAAGTAGCATTGCTTTCCCACGGCTAGTCTCAGGGCTGGCCTCAGTAACAGCAGGAAAGACCAGACTCTGGATGCTTCCACTCTGGACTCCAGTGCAGCAAACATGAAAGATCCTGAACCCCTGTCCCGAGGCTGTAGAATGGGGTGCAGAGAAGTCTGCCTCTTTGGGAAGGAGTGTTTACCCCTGACGTCATTAAGAATCACAATGGCAGGTTTTCACTTGTTTCTGGTTTTCTCTTCTTTCTTTTTCATGTGTATGTGGTGTGAATGTGTACATGCATGCATATGCGTGTGTGTGTTTGTGTGTGCGTGCGTGTGCACGCATGCATACCTGTGAGAGTAGAAGCCTGAGGTTGGTGTCAGAAATCATCCTCTGTTACTCTGCTGCCTTATTCACTGAGGCAGGGTCTCTCAATCAAACCCAGAGCTTACCGATACAGTTAGTCTTGCTAGCCAGCTTCCCCTGGTGTCTCTACCTTCTGAGGCTGGAATTACAGGCAGTCCACTACACTTACTTCGCATTTGTGTGAGTTTCTGGGGATTCGAACTCCAGTACTCACACTTGTGCATCAAGGTGGAACCATCTTGCCAGCCTATGGTGATATTTTTAAACTCTCTGTGGTCAGGGCATCTTCTTACCATCCTGAAGTGATTTGCTCTGACACATCGTTATCTTGTGTCAGCTTGATGGGATCTGAGGTTACTTAGGATACACAACTCTGAGAAGGCTGAAAGGATATTTCCAAAAGTATTAACTGTGGTGGGAGGAATCCCATTCCAATAGGGAACCCATATGTAAAGAATTTCCACTAAAAACAGAGGCCTGCCCACTTCCACTTCCTTCTGAGAAAGTGTGTCTTGACCTCTGCATCCTCCACTGACTCAGACACTAGCTTCTTTAGTTTCCGACATGGACTGGACACCAGGGGACCTTTTGGTCTTCAGTATCGGAGTGGAACTCCTCTGGCATCTAGCTCCATGGACTGGGCAGCTTCTGTATTCTGAGCCTCTCCAGCATGCAGCTGTTGTTGGACTACCCGGCCCATGTTGTGTAATAACCCACTTTGATAATACCCAGCATTCCATCAGTTCTGTTCCTCCAGAGAACCCTGCCTGAACTAAGTCCCCATGGTGGCTCTCTGTGTTCTGTCTCCATGAAGGCATCCCTTCCTCTTATGGCTGCTCCCTGACTCCCTCCTGTGCTTCCCAGGTGAACTGCTCCCACCAAGAAACACTCAGTTGTTCCCTGTTGACATGAGTTGGTAAGACCCTAAAGCATTATGGTGCCCCAGCTATTTCTCCTGTATTAGAACACCATACTGCTGCACTGGCCTGTGCTGTGCTCACTGCCCTTGTCTTTTCACCGTCCCCATAAAGCATCCAATATGCTAATCTTTTCAGGTGAAGCTGGCGGGCTCTATTTTGGGTGGGCCTTTCCCAGAGTGCCGCACGCCTCTTCATACTGACACAGACTTGGGAGTCAGAAGAGACCTTGGTTCGAGTCCCTGTCTCACCATTTACTCAAGATATGCCCTTGGAAAAATTTTAAACCTTACTTTATATGTAAAAGAGAATACTGTGAGCCTTTCTCCAGGTGAGAAATTAATGAGGTTTTGTATTTAAAGTGTTTTGCACAGTGTGTCCCTGAGAAGCACACCTCCCCCCTCCCCTGCAAAACATGGCGTGGGAAAAGGCCAGAGGCATGTGTAGTCATAATTCCAAGGCACAAGAAACCTACTGTGAGACCAGAGATTCCAGATGCTAAGTGCTAACGAGAAATTCCCCACTCAATATGGAACAACAGCAAGGATTACACAGCTCTACCTGTGTACCCTCCTCCTTGATAGTGGGCATCAGAGATGATATACAGTTCTGTGGCGGTGCCGCTATTCCAGGGAAACACGAACAAACTTCTCCTCATCCAGACAGAAAACTGACAACAGACTAAACTAACAGGACCATCAGAGTCCACCCTAGTGAGCCGACGGGGCTACTCACAGAAGCATGGATGACTCCCAGGCAGTAACACCATCAAGAGTGCACCCTACATGGATAGCACCTCAAAAAGCTGAAACTCTGAGCACAACCTGCAGGCAGCGCAACAGGTCAGAGGTCAGAGATTCCCCTCTCCCCAGCGTATATAAGCTCTAAGTCACAAGTAACTCTACTTCTGCCTGATTAGCAGCAAAGTGACTTCAGGGTCACGGTAAACAATTCATTTTTCCTTGACCATAAATGATGCCTTGGGAATTCACCAATGGTCATGGCGCAATCAATATTCATCAGGTAATACGTGCTCACACCAAGATTATAAAGCACCCAGAATCCAGTGTATGAATTCATAATCAATACTGCTTTGTATGAGCAGGAGACTTTTCCTCCATTCTAAAGCATTTTAGTAAGATGCTAAGAAAAATCAATGACTTATTAAATGCCAGTTGCATCATTAAAACAAACTATTAATCACCTTTGTGGCTATTATGCCAGACTATGACCTGACTTGACACATTTTTGTAGTGGCGTGCATGCTCACCTTCATCAGAGGAAATGATGGTGCTCCCAATACCAGAACTATGGAAAAGGAAGATTCAGTTTCAGAGCCTCCAAGAGCTGGCATCATGGCCGGGCGCAGCCAGGATGGTGCCACTGTCGGAAATCAAGCTGGGTATATTGTTGAGGGGGAACAAATAAGCAGTCGGCAACAAAGGGAGGGAGGGAGGGAGGAGGGAGGGAGGGAGGGAGGGAGGGAGGGAGGGAGGGAGGGAGGGAGGAAAAGACGGAAAGGAGGAGATTAGGATTTGGTGAAATTAGTTGTCTTGAATGTGAAATGTCCCCTATCATCTTTAAACATGTATTCACCTCACATTCCTGCTGCCAAGCCTTCCCACCATGATGGGCCATATCCCCTCAAGCTGTGGGCGGAAATCAATGCTTCCGGCTTTGAGGCACTTCTTGGCAGGTGTTAGAGCCCAGCACTGGACAAAATGACCAACACAGACGGATACGATGGCAGTACTTCAAGTGTTTTCTGCTCTTGAAGTATTTTGTCACTGATCCATGAAGAAATAAAATTGTGTTGAGGCCGGGGAGGTGGCTAGATGGTAACATGCTTGTCACAAAAGCATGACTTCAGATCCCAAGCACCTACATAAAAAAGCTGGGTTGGTGTCCTGGGCCTGTAACCCCTGTTGTTGGGGATTGGGCAGAGACGGGCAGATCGCTGAAGCTGACTGACTAGCAAGTTCAACCAAATCTATGTGCTTCAGGTTCAGTGAAAGACTCTGCTCTAAGAAAATAAAGATGGGAGCCAGGCAGTGGTGGCACACGCCTTTAGTTCCAGTACTCAGGAGGCAGAGGCAGGCGGGTCTCTGAGTTCAAGGCCAGCCTGGGCTACAGAGCGAGTTCCAGGACAGCCAGGGCTACACAGAGAAACTCTGTCTTGAAAAACAAAACCAAACAACAGCATCAAAAAGGTGGACAGCAGTGGAGGAAGACACCTGACATTCACCTCTGGCCTCCACATGCACACACATGCACACACCTGTACACTGCATGTGCAGACACACACAATGCACTCATATAACACAGTACATGCAAACAGAGAAAGTTATTCTATATTTACTTTTAAGGCGGATCCCTGGCCACATAAGAGTGCATATTAATGTGCAAACATATGCTCTGTAATAACAAAATAAGACCCACTCAGTCATATTATTAGGTACATTCCTCAGAAAATGGACACTTAGGTCCTATTTCATTAAATCATTAGAGGCTCTTCCCCTAGGGCTGGTTAACATTTTAATATTTATAAACTATAAATTAATTAATATATGTTATTATAAATATAAATTGATTCTTCCATGGCCATTTTGCTTTCATTTCCCTAGGAATACAGAGACAGATCGAAACCCATGTACTTGCAAATAAATTACTCTTGTTGCCTGTGACAATGACTCTTCCTGGAAAAGAATGGCCAACATTATGAAAGATAAAGTGGAGAAATGCTGAGTTAAGACGAAATGATCTCACTAAATTGCAAAAGACACGGGGACTTTCTGCTAGTATTGAGTAGCATTCTTGTGATGACTAGGCCCTCATCACAAGAAATAGCTGCTTTATTTGGAGATGGTTGGTATTCATGTAAAATTCCTTCAAAAACCATGCAACATGAGTTGAGTATTCTCTCCACAGGCTTCACGGCATGGTTGAAGGAAGATGGATATGATACTTACCAGCTGGGTTTGAGCCTGCACAACCAACCATCTTCTCAGTTGCTTCTCTTCTGAGTTAAAATTCCATGGTAAATGATGCTCATCCTCGCTACCTCATTGGAACACCATTAGACAATAAATTTAATAAAATTATAGAAGTGAAAAGTGCAGCATGATATCCAGGACTTCAACTGGTCGGTCTTATTGCATTAAAAGCAAAATAACAGAGCCGGCAAGATGGTTCAATGGGAAAAGGAACTTGGCACCAAGCCTAATGACCCGAGTTCGATCCTTGAGACCCACCTGGTGGGAGGGGAGAGCTGACTGTGTAGCTTGTCCTATGACCTCCACATGCATGTCCTGTCTTCTGTACAATAAATTTAACAAATAATGTAATAATAGAAACAAAAGAGAACCCCATACCTGAGACCTGATATCACTGTAAAGCGCATTTGTATTTCTTCCCAGCACCGTTTCTTGGGGTGAGTCTCTTCTGCTCTGCACACGGTTGGGGTTGAGCCTCTGCTTTCCACACTCAGGACCTGAAATTCACCAGTACCTTTCTTCTCCCCTCCCCTTCTCCTCAAGCTCTGACTGCACATTCTGCTTCGTCTCTCTGCCTTCTTTCCACACAGCAGAGACCCATATTCTTCAGCAGGAAAACCTAGGGGAGACTCCTGCAGGCAGGAACCTTCCCATGATGCTCCTTCTTTCATGTGATAGCCCAGAACAGGGAGATGAGAACACACATCAACCGTTGGTCATTTCTCACAGGGTTTTGCTCTGCCTAGTGATCTCTATGCATTTTCACTGTATTTTGTATGTAAGAGAGACGAATTGGTTTAGGTAATAAAGCTTTTGTTTTCTAAATAAGTTTTTGTTTTGTTTTGTTTTCCGAGACAAGGTTTCTCTGTATAGCTTTATGCCTTTCCTGGAACTCACTCTGTAGCCCAGGCTGGCCTCGAACTCACAGAGATCTGCCTGCCTCTGCCTCTGGAGTGCTGGGATTAAAGGCGTGTGCCACCACCACCCAACCTAAATAAGTTTTTAAAAGAACAAGTGGCCCAGCAATTAATTCAGACACAAAGTGAGCTTTGCTGTCTATCTGCCACCCCTCAGTCTCTGCTGAGCGAGAGTTCCCAAAACATGAACAAAGTTGTTCCAAGGCTGAACTCAGGACAATGCTGCCTCCTGTCTCCCCTTAGGTCCACGATGCATGTTGACAGGAAGAAAGATTAGAGATTGAATGGTGCGAGCAAAGTTTCTTTTAAAAAATCAGAGGAATATTTCTGCAATTTCTGGTAGGCAGATATTTAAGATTTTAAAAAATGTAGCTGTGCATAAGTGCGTACAAGTGTGTATGTCTATGTACACTAGTACAGTTGTGCTCAGACTGAAGAAGGGGTCCTGAACCTCCTGGAGCTGGAGTCACAAGCAGTTGTGAGCCACCAGAAAGGGAACTGGGGACCAAACCAGATCCACTGCAAGAGCAGTGTGTGCTCTTAACTGCTGAGCCATACCTCCAACGCCAACAAATATTTCTTAAACTGATCTTTAAAGGTGGATAAATTTACCTAATTAAAATGTAAAGCTTTTTTTTCTTCATGAAAGGATACCAGTGACAATCCGAGCCACCAACTGGGAGCGTATTTGCAGACTTTATATGCTACAGTGGGTACAGCGCAGTGGGAGAGCAGTTGCCAAGTGTGTGTGTGAAGACCTGGCTTCCATCCTAGTGAAGAAAAAAATTCAATTAAGAGTGCATAAAGAACTCCCAAAAATCAATAAGGAGAAGGCAGTGCCACTATTAGAAATTGGATGGGAGCATGGACAGTATTTGAAGAGGTAGGCAGTCCAAACAGCCAGTAAACACACAGAGCTGTTCAAACTTACTAATAAGAAAATGAGTGCCCAAATCATGAGAGAGGCTAGAGACTTAGGTCTGACAACACCAAGTGTCGGTGGAGCTGTGGGGCAAGGAACTTCCAAGGCCCTTGTAGTGAATGGAAACTGGAAATATCGCTTTGAGGACAGGTTCCACCTGTAGCATTCAGGACATGGCTACCTGTATATATAGCTGGTGAGATATATATCCTGCAGAAGTTCTTGTAGATCCATTTTAAGAAACACAGAAAAGAAACTCATAATCCATTGTTTATACTAACAAAACACTATATTCATTATCCATCAAGTAAGAAAATGGCAAATGAATTGTGTATCCACAATGGATGGTAACAGGGGATGTGTGTCACAGTCATGTGTGCAGACACAGTGAAGCCCAGAGATACAGAACTAGATGAAGAACATCTCAGAAGGCTATCTATAGTATGATCTTAATGTAAAGCTAATTCAAAAGCATTTAAAATGAGATATACATATATAGAGAACCTTGATTTAAAAAAAAAGCAAGACTGTGGGGGAGGGGGAGCTGGAGAGATGGCTCATTGGTTAGAAACACAAGCAGCTCTTGCAGAAGATCCAAGGTCAGTTCCCAGCACCCATGTCCATGTCTGACACCTCATGATTGCCTGTAACTCCAGTTCATGGGGCATCTGACTCCCGCTTCTGATCTCTCTGGGCACAGACACTCCCTATGGAAACACTGCTCTGGGCTTCCAGCCTCCCTCTCTTGGCAGAGACTCCCTCTAATTGAAACTCCTGACCACCGTTCCAGAAGGACCAGGACACTGGAGCAAACCATAACTCTCCAGGGTCCTGCTTCATCAAGCTATGTTGGCATGTCTCTGTAAGAACACCTGACGTGTCTATGCCAGTCTCATCTCAAGTTTAAAAAGAGCTTTGTTGCTGAGCGGTAGTGACAAACACCTTGAATCCCAGCACTCAAGAGGCAGAGGTAGGTGGATCTCTGAGTTTGAGGCCAGCCTGGTTAACAGATCAAGTTCCAGGACAGCCACAGCTACACAGAGAAACCCTGTCTCAAAAAAAATGCATAAAAAGAGCTTGTTGTGGAATTATCAGGTAGTCTGTGGCTGTGCACAGAAACAAGTGCTGTTCAGCTCTGCAGTGTCCCCAAATCTACCTTTCCTTCTTCACCTGCCCAGGCACAGGTGGGGGGTGGGGATGGTGAGCCATGCAGAGACGCAGGCTCCCGGAATAATGAAGACTGGAGACCTGTGTTTTCTGGGTTTCACCACAGAAGCAGCCTGCTCTGGGACAGCATTTTCTGAGGAGATTCCTCTGTGAGGCGTACACCTATTGTTCAAATATGAACGGCTTTTGCTGGGTTTGCAGTGTTCACACCATGATGGACATGTTAGGAAAACTCCGCAGCTGGTTGCACTGTTGAGACGTCCACGTACGTCAGTCTCACGCCTCTGCTGTTCGAGGGCTTTGGAGTCGGTGTGACTGCAACAGTATGAAGCTCCCATTCCTGTCCACAGCCTCTAGCTTTCAGTCCCTGGTTTGTGTCAGGTTTAATGAGGTCAGGCTAACAGGACTGGATAGTCTTAAACGGAGTCGATATTGATGGCAGGGCAACTGTGGAACAGCCTGCTATAAAGCCTTGGCTCAGGGAGAATATTGCATTTGGGCTAACTTCGTCTTCCACTGTGAGGATGAACTTCAGTGCCCATCACCTGAGGAGATTCATTCTGCTGCCCTGAAGCCTGGATCCTGCAACCAAATAATTTGTATTCTCTGAGTCTCTAGACCACAGCTCCTGCTTTTCTGTCACACAGGGCCCCTTCCTTTCAGGAGATAGCACACAGACGGTGACTCATGCTTGTTTTCTCTGCTTTCTTCCCCTGGATGTCTTCGAGCCAACACTGTTCTAGTGAAGAGGGAGCCATTCATCATAGTGCAGTGAAAGTGGAGCCCAGCAGCATGGAACACAAAGGCAGCATACCCGTGGTTAGTCCATTTTCATCAAGTGGAAAACTGACCTGTGGTACCCTCGCCATGCTGGCTTTATCCTGGAAGGTGCTTTGGGGGGCGGGCAGCTGACATTTTCCTGATTCCAAGGGCATGAGAGTGAGCTGGGCAAAAAAAAGACACTGGTCAGGACCCACAAAGCCATGTCCCCTCTCCCTGTTCCTCGTGTCCTGTTTGCTCTTTGCACACCAGCTCAGCCTTCTCCCCCGCTCTCTGTGGTTTTACCTGTGAGCAGAATTTACAAATAAAACCACTCTAGATTCTGATCCCAAATTGACAGGGCAACAGTGTCTGTTCTCCCAACCTGTGAAGCTTCAGTGGTGTGGGCCACCAAAAGCTACTGCAGACCACACCCTCTGATTTGGAGAGCCCAGCTAAGAGGGTTGTTAATGAACTGAGCTGGCATTCTGAAGTTTGTCTGCCTGAGGCCATTTTATGTTGCTGTAACAGAGCACCCAAGACCTGGTAATTTATAGAGAACAGAAATTTATTGTCATAGCATTCTGAGGTGGAGAAGTCTGAGGTCAGGGATCAGGATCCAGGGGCCTTCTTGCTACATCATCCCATGACAGAAGGGCAAAGAGAGGAAGCAAGGTGACTGAACGGGTAGATTCAAGCCCTTTTACAATTGGCACTGGTCCACCTGGCAGGTGGAGCCCTCACACAGCCCACATCTACCAGCATTGTTGCATTGGGAGTTGCGTGTCTAACACATGGCTTTGGGGGACATTTGCAAACTATGGTAGTACATAGCATACACCTGTGCTTAAGAATATACGAAGGTGAGCTCAGCAGATAAGTAAGGACACTTTCCACATAACAACCTGGGTTTGATTCCTGGGACCCACCAGGTGGAGAACTGACATCTGCAAGCTGTGTTTTGATCTACACACACACACACACACACACACACACACACACACACGCTAACTGAATGAATGTAAAAAAAAGTTAATATTGATGATTTCATTGGAACTGGGCTCCAGGACTCTGATTGGTTGTGGTTTTCTGTAGCCATCTTTGTCTGTTGCAAGGAGACATTTCCTTGATGAGGGGTAAAGGCTACACTTATCTGTGGGTATAAGGACAAACGTTTATTGATTGTTGCTAGGGGTTACGCTGGCTTAGTAAAATAGTGGTTGTAGATTCTCTTCTAGTAACCATGATTTCAGAAGCACAGAGTAGTTAACAAGGTTTCCAGTACCAGGTGTGGTCTCCCTCTTGCTGAGCAGGTCTTTAGTCCAACTAGAGAGTTGCTGTTTGCCGCCAGAGTACGCTGCTACTTCATCCATAGTGTTATCATGCTATGCTGATTGTTGGTGTGGTTCGCAACATCAGAGCTAGGTAGGACTGCTGGTTGCCTTAAGATTCAGGGAACATTGTGGAAGGGGAGGTGGAAAGACTGTAAGAGGCCCAGGATTAGGGCATTGCCAAACTGGATGGGGAAAAGCCCAAGAGGTCTCAACTCTACACAAAGAGCTCCAGGCAACTGTAAAGCTGGGAGCAGGAGAGGTGCTCCTCCCCAGAGCATCTGAGTTGTTGTCCATTGCCAAACAGTCATTCCTGAAAACATACATACAAGTAATATTGTATGGACTCAACAGATTGTATTAATGAATATGTATGTATATACAAATACATATATGCATGCAATAACAACTGATGAACAGAGACCACAGATTTAAAGGAGAGCAGAGAGAGGTAAATGGGAAGATTTGGAGAGAGAAGAGAGAAGGGAGAAATGTAATTACAATCTTAAAAATAAAAAAAAATCAGATTAACATAATAACATTTAGAATTCACTGCAATGCACACTACCATTTACTTACATAGTTAGTGAATTTGAACATTTAGTGAACACCTCATTCATCAGGTACTCTCTAAAGCTCTGAGGACTCAGATAGATGAGGGGCCAGCCCTGAAGTGGGGAGATGAACCAAAGTAAAACAACTTTCCAATAAAATGATAAAAGACAATAGTGGTGACATTTTGAAAGGGTGATGACAGTGTTTGGTGATGGTGCAGAGGTGTGCCCTGCTGAGAGGGTGCCAATGAAAATCAAACATGGGAGAGCGACATCTTCTGATGCCATTTTTGTAAATAAATATTTTCATTCTTTGAGAACTTCACACAATATATTTTCATCATATTCATCCCAACACCCCCACTTAACTCATCCCAGATCCATCCTCACCTCCTCACACCCCAACTTTGTGTCCTCTTTTTTTTTTAAACTTAATAACTTGATTTGTGTGGTCCATGTACTTCTGGGTGCAAGGCCTCCCAGGGGCCACACCCACTATAGAAACTAACTTTCCCTCCCCTAGAAGCCATCAGCTGTCCACAAGCTCCTCAGTTAGGGGTGGCCCACTGCTGTGGGATATCTTTCTGTACACGTGAATATGTGTTGCTCTGATTGGTTGATAAATAAAGCTGCATTGGCCTATGGTAACTCAACTTAGAGGCAAGTGGAAATTCAAGCAGATAGACAGAGAGAGGCCAGCCTACTGCCCAAGGAACAACATGCCAGCAGACTGATAAGACACAGAACACATGGAAAAACATAGATTAATAGAAATGGGTTGATTTAAGTTATAAGAGCTAATTAGCAATAAGCCTGCCATATGCCATGCATTTGGTAATTAATATAAGCCTCTGAGTAATTATTTTATAAGCGGCTGTGGGACTGCAGGCTGGGCAGGACCGGAGAAACCTTCTGACTACAGCCCACTGCATGCTGGAATTTTGACTGATTTGATCTTGTGTAGCTCATATGCAGGGAACCCCAGCTGCTGTGAGCTCATGAGTGCAGGGGTCCTGTCATGTCCAGAACACACTGTTTTGTTTGGCCCTTTGTGACCACGTTCTCTTACAATCCTCCTGCCTCTTCTTCTGAAATGGTTCCTGAGCTTTTGGGTGTGTATGTGTTGCGGAGTCCCACCTGTGGCTGAGCACTCCACAGACACTTACTCTCTGAACTTTGACCAGTTGTGACTTTCATAAGAAACTTCTCTGATGAGGTCCGAGAGCCACATTACTCTATGCGTACAATGACATGAGTGCAGTTTGAGACTATGTCCATTTAGCAAAGTAATAGTAGCAGCACCCCAATCTTGAGTTTTGGGTCAGATTTATGGTACCAGGCATGAGTTTCCTCCTGTGGAGCAGGCCTTAAACCCAATTAGAAAGTGGTTTGTTTCCCCATAAAGTTCATGCTACTATTGCAGTTAGGGACATATCTTGCCTGCTGATTTATATTCTTAAAAGATTACTTTGTGGGCTGGAGAGATGGTTCCATGGTTAAGAGCAGTTGTTGCACTTTCAGAGGACCTAAGTTTGTGTCCCAGCACCCACATGGTGGCTCCAAAGTGTCTGTAACTCCAGTTCCAGGAGAACCAGCATCCTCTTCTACCCCTCACTGGCATCAGACATGCATGTGGCATATATACATATATGCAGGCAAAACATTCATTCACATAATAAAATACAAATGAATGTTTAAAAAACAAAATAAAAAATGAAGGACGACTTTGGGTGGGGCTATGGGCTAGCAGGACTGACAGCAGAGAAAGTGTAGCCTTTTAGGAGAAACAGAGAGAACTGATATACTTTGCAGAGAATGGCAGTTATTGGGATGGACAGACTTACCCCAAGGTTTGTGCACCACCCCCAAGGTTGCAGGTTGAAATCTAGTAACAGTGTGACACCACGTACAAACTACAAAGTGATCCTCCCCAGATGTAGTCATGAACTGATCTTGAACATCTAGAAGCCAGAACCAAGAGAAACGAATGTTTATTGTTTATAATCTACCCAGTTTGTGGTATTTCCTACCAACCCAAATAGACCAAGACAGATAAGCCCAGGTTATAAGGCAGTGCAACCAGAACTTACCGATGAGAAAGAAAAAAGGGTCCCTTAGCTTAGGTTTGAGTAGCAGGGTGGTGATCCTTTTTCTGGAAAGTACCAGACCACAGTCACTAGTGACTCTTCAGGACATGCCAAAGCTGGAACTCACAGCCCAGGAATAAAGATTCCTGGAAAGAAGCGTTCATGAGTTCTTTTGTAGTTTGAGGGCCTCCATCCTTCTAGAACATCACCCAGACATCTTCCCCATCAAATCCCACTTCCCTGTCCCTGTGATGCCTAGAGGAAGAAAAGCTTGGGGCTGAAGCAGAGCTAGGAAGCAGTGAGTCACTCCAGATACCAACTTATTTATTATTGTTGTGTATGCATGACATATGGGTGAGGGTGTTTATGTCATGGCTTTCATATGAGAGGACAACTTTGTGGAGTCAATTCTCTCCTTATGTATTTATGTGGATTCCAGGGATCAAACTCAGGTCATTAGGACTGCATGGCAAGTGCTTTACACACACAATCCATCTCACTAGCCCTTGACTTACAAATATTTTAGTGTGTGTGTGTGTGTGTGTGTGTGTGTGTGTGTGTGTGTGTGTGTGTATGTGTGTCTCCAACTTTGTCTTTAGGACCATATGGTTTAGAGTGCCTCATCAGCACACTTTTCTCTAAATGATAAAGAGGAAATAAATAGAGCGCTCCATGTCTGCAGGTCACATACCCACAGATGCAAATAACCACCCAGTGAAAATATGCAGGAAAAAAGAATTACACCTGCTTGCACTGTACATGCAGGGCATTTTCCTTGTCACTAGTCTCCGAACAACACTGTGTAACAGTTGCTTACAGAGCACGTCCATTGTATTAGGTATTATAAACAATCTAGAAGCCATTGGAACCATACAGGATGATGTGTAGGTTATTTGCAAACACACACTATTTTATAACAGGAAACAGGGCATCTGCAGATTCAGGTATCGGTTGGGGGGTGTTGTGCCAAGAACCCTGCACGTACCCTGAGAAACAACACTACTTTCTTCATCGTTTTTGTTTCAAGACCTAAGCAAAATGCTTACCACGGTGCCTGAACTACACGCACGTTCAATACGCTGGATGTTGTTATTCTCAGCATTTCCTTGTTGTGCTTTTTCTCCCTGCAAAGGAAATTTATTACCAGGCACCAATTTGCTTATCCGGAGGGTCTGGAAATAAGTTTTGCTTGATTTTAGCTCTACGGACTAGGAATGTTTGTAGCACTCTAATGATTCAGACAAAATTACAACTGCCAGGAAAACAGATTCAACTACATTTTCCAAACTACAAATGAAGACAGATCTCTATCTGAGAATGTAAGTCATGGTTCCCCTAATGTTACTGTTGAGAGGAGGTTGAGTCTTAAAGAAACAAAACCGAGTGAGAGGTCCTTAAATCACTAGCTATGTGCCCTGGAAGAGTGTCAGGGACTCTGCAAGCCTCACAACCAGCAAGGAGACGATCTTCACCATCAGTCAGTACCATCTTTGCAGATACTGGGTCAAAATCTTGCAGAGTCTGACCCTTTAATACAGCTCCTCATGCTGTGGTGATCCCAACTATAAAAGTATTTTTCATTGCTACTTCATAACTGTAATTTTGCTACTATTATAAATCATAATGTAAATATGATATGCAGGATATCTGATATGTGACCCTTGTGAAAGGATCATTCATTCCCCCAAAGAGGTCGAGACCCTCATGTTTAGATCTGTCATAAGCATAAGAACAGATTCTGTTGTTGGAGGATGCAAAGTACATGTGGCCTCTTTTACAGGGATGAGTTTTATTTACTGAGAGACAAAATTCAGGATTAGGGCCTAAACAATGCTCAGGATATTGGGGGATCCAGGTGGAGGCTGGCTCCTAATAGAATAGCAAAGGGTCGCCAGGTTATTTGACCACTTTCACTCTGGCATTCCAGGTGACTAGGAGCCATCCATTTCCTTCCATTGAAGAAAATAGGCCCACATGATTGACAGTCCTGGTTTCTCCAATGCTTACTTTAAGCGGTGCTTTATACAGAAGAGGATTGCGGGAAGATCAGTCTCCTTTCTTTTCCCTTTTGTTTTCTGGCCATAAGGCAGCCAGTTTGCTCTTCTACATACCGCCCCGCCCCATGTGCCTTTTCCCTCTGACACACCCATGAAAAGTTGAAAGCAAAGTTGAAAGGAGTCTCCTGACCTCGAACTAAAAACTCTAAAACTGTGAGTTACAAGAACCTTTTCTATTTATAACTTAATTATCTCAGGGATTTTGTTATAGGGTCAGAAAGCAGACTAATACAAAAATTGAAATACAAAGTCTTGCATCTCTTTGCCTACCTGTTTCAAGAGTATATCAGAGATGGTGTGTCTACTAAGGAAAGTAATTCTTCTATGAAGTTATAATTTAGTATTTCATGTGAGTCTCTCCATTAATGTCTACTCTAGCCATAGATTTCCTCTTGGAAAGCATCTTTCCAACCAGGAAGATCAGAAATGCGCAGGATGAGGAGGTCATCTGACTCAGTGCTCCATCGAGTGAGATACAGAAATATTCCCTGCTGTTCCAGTGCTAGCTCAAACTGTAGGGCTGTTCCCATACTTGGTTGTGCTTGCAGGAAACACTAGTCATCCTATCCTGCAGGTGGGCATTGATGCCTTCACCATCTTTGTAGAGTAAAAGCAATCTCCTAGTGAGAATCACATGGTGGGTCACCTCCTGGTCTGTGTGACTTTTCCATTCCAAGGAAGCCACCATGAGCCACAAATGTCTAATAAAACCCAGTACATCAAGGAACCCAGGTGAGGTAGGCAGAATAAAGACCCCCTAAAGATGGCTTCATCGTAATCCTTAGTTCCTAAGATAGAGTAACACACAGCAGTAACACTGTATATCTAACGTATAAGATGAGGCCATCCAGCAGATGGCCATGAAATGGGAGATTTTCCAGTCCTGAGTCATCAGGCAGAAACAATGTAATTCGTCATAAGCAACCTTATAAGTGAAGGCAAGGAACAAGAGGGTGAAGCTTAGAGTCAGAGGGAAGTGGCCAGAACCTACTCTGCTGGCTTTGAAGATGCAGGAAGAGGCCACAAACAAGAAACACGGCCAGCTCCTAGAAGCTGGGAAGAGGCAAGGAAGGGGATTCTCCTCCAGAGCTTCCAGAAAGAGATATTGCTCTGCAGAAAGCCACAGGGCAGACTATTGACTTCTAGAATGGAGAGGATGCAGTCCAGATGCTTTAGGTTGAAGCTGCAGACTATGGGCTTCTAGAATGGAGAGGATGCAGTCCAGATGCTTTAGGCTGAAGCTACAGACTATGGGCTTCTAGAGTGGAAAGGATGCAGTCCAGATGCTTTAGGTTGAAGCTGCAGACTATGGGCTTCTAGAACGGAGAGGAGGCATCCCAGATGCTTTAGGCTGGAGCTGCTGAATTGGTGGCTTATTTGGTGCTACAGCAATATAGGAGAGTGAAGACACTTTCCACCCAAGGCCTCTTAGAGTCAAATCCCCAGATGAGGTGCTTCATGTGTTCATGACCCTCGAAGATCAGCCTGTGATGCCCCAACCTCTGAAGGCTCTTTGTGAAGGTACAAAGGAGTCAGGCACTCACATGCAAAAGAGCTAAAAGTGTGAAAGTGGAGAGGTTGAAGGGCACCGAGTCAGACCAGATCTGTGCTGATGGAGCCTAGGGACAGAAGAAGTGAGGACATTAGGTGACCACTGCTGCCACCAGCAAGCCCCACTGAGAGCTCCTGGATTGTGTGAGGCCCCTCGCTTACAAAGCTCTTTCCCTTCAGAGTGGGTGGACTTCCAGATGTCACTGTGTCACCTCCTCAGAAAGCTCTTCTAGAGGCCACCAGCTTGTAGCTAACTTCCTTATTTAGCCCCTAATCAGTCTCTGCTGATTTTATTAACAGGTGTATGTATTCCTTTATTATCTTCCCAGGCTAGAATATAAGCCCCATGAGAACATCGACTCTATCTGTCTCCCTCATGTTCATCTCCTCAAGGCCTCTGTCAATACCTGGCACATAGAAAGAACTCAATAAACACACCTAGAGGGGCTGGGGAGATATCTCTATGGGTAAAGTATATGAGCAACTAAGTTCCTATCCCTATTCTTATATAGAAGTCAGGCATGGTGGCATATATCTTTAACCTCAGTGCTGGGAGACAGAGATGCGCTGATACCAGGGGCTTGCTGGCCAATCAGTTTGAAGATTTATTTTTATTATGTTTTAATTATGTGTGTGTGTCTTTGTGTATGTGTGTGCACATGAGTACATTGCCTTGGAAGTGCAGAAGTGTGTGTTGTGGTGATATATTGTGCACCCCAATAAAACTTACCTGGAGAGGACAGAGCCAGTCACCAGAATAGACATAGAGGCCAGACAGTGATGGCACACACCCTTAATCCTATCCCTCGGGAGACAGAGATCCATCTATTCAAGGCCACACTGGGAACAGAGCCAGGCATGGTGGCACACACCTTTAATCCCAACATTTGAGATCTCATGCCTTTGCTTGGGAAGCACACACTCCTTTAATCCCAGGAAGTAAGATGGCAGGGCAGAAAAAGGTATATAAAGCCTGAGGACACAGGAACTCACTGTCTTTAGACTGAGGACTTCATAGAGGTAAGAACTTGTGGTTGGCTTGCTCTGCTTATCTTTCAGCTTTCATCCCAATGTCTGGATCTGGATTTTCTATTAATAAGACCTTTTAAGATTCATGTTACAGGGTGTCAGATCCCCTGGAGGCAGTTGTGAGCTGCCCAAAATGGGCACTTGAGTCCTCCATGGAGCAGTAACCCTGAGCCATCTCTCCAGTCCAATGGCCAGTTTAGCTCAAATAGTAAGCTAAAATCCAATGAGAGACCCTGTCTCAAACAATAATGTGGAGAAATGATTGAGGAAGACATCTCAACATTGATCTCTGCCTACACGCTGAAGAGTTCAGCTGCACACACGTGTGCATGGGGTCAGGGGCAGAAGGAAAAAAATCATTTGAAGGATCTTAGTCATTCAAGGGTGCATCATACATGACCCCAAAGCTTTTAGCCTTGAAGATATTGAGAGATAGTGTGGACACAGACAGTGTTAGAAGTAAAGAAAGGACAAATAAATAAAGCTGAGCGTGTTTGGTTTTAACATGTGAGCATGAAACAACAGTGTGGTTTCCTGTTGGCATTTGAAGGGACCAACTCCAGGCGTCCACTTTTCTCCTTACCTTCTCTCTGCATTGACTCTTGTCTGATTCCCCTGTCTGCCTCCTTTGGTGACACCATCATTCAAGAAGGCGTCCAAGCTGGAAAGTTAGGAATCCATCCTAGGCATCTTCCCACTCACTCCAACAACCAACCCAGCCAATTTTCAGACTGCCAAAGTCATGTCTTTTCTTTTACCAAAACAAACAAACAAGTAAAACCACTTTGCATATGTCTCGCTTTTCGTCAATGGGTGGCTTTGGTGGCTACCTTGCAGTTATTTTTGAAAAGAATAAATATATTATTACACTCCCTTCAAGGTCAACTTAGCAATTCACAATGAGTGAGAAAACAAACTGCTTTTCAAAGGAAACTCTAGCCGAAGAGAAATTGGAAAGCAGACCTTTGGAAACATCTCCAGCGTTTTGTGACTTCACTGCCAAAAATGAGCTGGGTGCACAAACATCTCTATCAGAACACTTTAAAGTTTTGGCACACTAAACTGATTGACCTATTTTAATTTCTTTTACTCAGAGGTTCAGTGAATAGCAAACCTATTTTTTAATACTATGAAAAATATATACTCATCCCAATGAATTCATGAGGACAACTGACTGATACCAGGAATAAAAGATATTTATTAATTCCAACTTACTTTTTTGCCGGGCAGTGGTGGCACATGCCTTTAATCCCAGCAGAGACAGGAGGATCTCTGTGAGTTCAAAGCCAGCCTGGGCTACAGAGTGAGATCCAGTACATGCACCAAAACTACACAGAGAAACCCTGTTTCAAAAAACAAAACAAACAAACAAACAAACAAACAAAAACTTACTTTTCCTTTTTCCTTTATCATGTGCATGTATGTGTGGTGTGCTGATGTGTGCATGAATGTCTTGCATGTGTGTGGGCACATGTTCTAGTTTCTTTTCGGTTGCTGTGACAAATACCATGACCGAAAGCAACTTGGGAAAGAAGGGGTTTCTTTGGCTTACATTCCCAGGTCACAGTACACGAAGTCAGGGCAGGAACTCTAGCAGGAACTGAAACAGAAACCACGAAGCAATGCAGCTTACTGACTTGGTCGCCATGTCTCGCTCAGCCTGCTTTCTTATACTGCCCAGGACCACCTGCCCAGGGATAGTACCACCCACAAAGGGCTGAGACTCTCACAGCCATCAAAAATCAAAATAGTTCCTCACAGACAGGGACACAGGACAATCTGATCTGGACAATCGCCCAGTTGACACTCCCTCAGAAGACTCTGGGCTATGTTGACAGCGGATGCTAAAGTGTGCACACATCTGTGTGTATGCACATGTAGAGGTCCAACACAGATGTAGGGGATCGGTCTCAAGCCCATCAATATGGCCAGAGCAGCTGGGCAGCTTGCTCTGGCAAGTTCCCACTTCTGAGGCTGGGAATACAGGTGGGCTGCCATGCTCATCCAGTATCTGCTGGGTTCTGAGGGTCTCAACTCTGGTGCTCACTCTTATGTGGTGAGTGCTTCAGCCACTGAGGCATCTCTCCGTTCCTGGACCCAGAGTTTTATCAAAAACCTTTGCAGAGCCTGAGGAGATAGCTCAGTGAATAAGAGTGTTTACTGTGCAAGCACAAAGGCCTTAGTTCAGATTCCCAGCTCCCCACCTCCAGCTCTGTGGTGAGCAGGTGTGTGCACAAGAGGACCACTGGAGTTTGCTGGTGTCTAGTATAGCTGAAAAATGGGATACTCTGGGTTCAATGAGAGACCCTGTCTCAAGAAAGAATGACAGAGAAAGGACACCTGCTGTCCTCCTCCGGCCTCTGCCTACCTGCACACAGATGTGTACACCAACACGCATATGTGCCAACACACATAAACCATATACATACATGCACAATTACCAGATAGCACTGAGAGCATGATTTCTTGATACAGGAGTCCAGCTTCCATTTGGAGCCATGTCACTTTACAAGGTCTTTCTCGGCCACGACAGCCATTAGAATATAGAACTGAAGTAATTCAGAACAGGATCAAGACAAGGTTCCATAGAAGTAACTAAAATGAGGCTGCTCCTCCCTTGGAGCTCCTCCAACTCTGGGAGTTCTTTCTCATTTCTCCTTAATAAATCTTACTACATCTACACTTGCTTTGCCTGAAAGATTAAACTGAGATGGAACTGCCTGTACATGGGTTTCCTTTGGTTTGGGTTTGGGTTTGGGTGCTGGTGCTGGGTCATTCTCACTATGCATATGCTTTCCCACTGAGTTAAAGCCTAGGACTTATCCTAAATGTTTTCATTTCACTTTATCTGTTGAAAATTTCTATTCTGGAGTGGGCTTTTATTTTTTTATTTATTCTGTTTTGGAGGTTTGCCTGTTTGCTTGTCTCTGAAACAGACTCTAATGCTCGAACTTAATTTATAGTTGAAAATAACCTTGGATTTCTGTTCCCCCTGTGTCCACCTCCCAAGTGCCAGGATTACAGGTGTGTGCCACCACATCAGATGGGTATGTTTTAAAATGTATACACTATATGACGCTATATGATATATTTCACAACAAACTATGACAAGTATGTAATTCACTTGATATAGAACTACACTAGGTAAGGTAGCTCATGTCTGTAAACTCAGCACTTAGGAGAATGAGCCAGGAGGATGGCCACAAGTGTGAAGTTGGTCTGGTCTAGTATTTTCTTATGCACAGGGTGTTTGAATACTGCTCAGTGGGCCCGCAGCTTTGGCCTTCATACTGCTTCCTGTCAACCCAGCTGCAGGCCTTTTGGGGCCAGCAAGATGAGAGATGCACACACTGGTAAGTGCACTGTTGATGCCGTATATGCCGAGACTTCTGGGTGAAGTCAGGAGCAACGGCAGTTTGTAAATTCCGTAGCTGTAGCTTGCTGCTTAGAGAAGGGGAGCAGGGAGAAGCCTCAAGTCCTGGCTTCCAGCCCTAGCTCTTCCCTTTTTCTCAAGAAAGCATATGGAATACCAGTGGGGGAGAGCCACCACATTGCAGGGGTGACCTTCGAGCTGCTCTAATGTGGGTTTTCTTCAAGGAGGGAAGCCATTAGGAACCTAATAGTTTATTATTAGTAACACATTATTTGTTCACACCCTGGTAATTTGAGACTCATGGGATGAGAATCTTTGACTTGCAGAGTCAAGCTGAGCCCCCCCAGCTGCGTGCCTGACTCTGCTTTCCACCCAGGCTCACTCTACCTTCTCCTCTGCTACCTGCACGGGCTATGCTATTTCTTTCCAGTTTCCGAGTGCCACCCCCCACCCCCGCCCCAGATTCCTACCCCGCTTCCCACCCAGCTGACTTTCATTTTCTCATCACTAAGCTCAAAAGGCCTCTTCCAGGAAGTGTCCTCACCCTCACCACAGCAGCTTTGCTCTGTCACAGACTCCCATGGCTCTGTGATGCAGTGTGGTCATGGCTGACCATCCCCACCAGGCGGTGGGCTTCTCTGAAGGCAAGGAGGGAGTCTCCCTGGCAGTCACAGCTCCCGGGACATAGAGTGCACTCTGTGGATGGTTGCTCAGTGAGCAAGAGAGTGAGTGGAGAAGTGGATGAGACCTCCACAGACATGGGACCCATGGGATGAAAAATGAATGGAATGACAAACCTCTGCATAGTCAGGGATGGTTTATAGCTGAAAGCGACAGCCTGGATGAGAAGAGACAAAGAATTACAAAGGAGCAGAACTGGGGGGCCCTTCATCCCACCCTCCCCCGACAGAGCAACCTCCCTAGAACTTTAACATCAGTGCAGTCTCCCTGGTAATCCTATCCCCTGCACATTGACATCGGGTGACACTGTCCACCCCTCTGTGTCTCCAAGAGAACACTTCTCTTTCCAAGAGCTGAGTGTTTTGTTTTGGTTTTTTAACTAGCTAAGAACTCGTTCCCTCTTGATATTTGAGACTGCCCTCCTTCTAGCACTTGGGTGGATAAAGCAAGCTCTAGGCAAGCACTGAAGGATATTTTTCCCATCCTCTTTATTCCCCTTCAGACTTGCCTGAGTCGTTATTGCTGGTAACCTGGCTCTTCCCCTTACCAGGGAAAAGCGAGCTGGCTCGGTCCTGACCGCAGAGGCGGTGGGGTGACTCTCAGTCAGCAAGAGCTGACAGTTCCTTGCGCAGTCTGCTTCCTCCTCAGTTTTGATTTGGTCCTTAACCTAGTTTTTACAGAAACTCTGCCAAACGACAGACACACTCTGTCACCCGTGTCTGAATAAATGAACCGGGCTTTTGCCAGAAATGATAAGTCCTGTTCCCAGAGAAGGTTCTAGACTTCAGCACTCTGGGCTTTTCCCTATCCACCAAATGGTCTAGTTTTCACTTGGCCGTCCTTTCCACAGCCAAGTGTGGGCTGTGGCTGCATCCAATACTGAGTCACTCTCAGCAGATGAAAGGTTAGGGGCTCGGAAACCATAGCCAAAGTGACCAAAAATAGCCACAGTGGCAAAGCAACTGAGCAAATTGTTTTGAAGAGTTGACAAATGCCTTAAAAAAAAAACCCTTCTGTCATGGATTTTTTTGTTTTGGGTGTGGGGAAGTGCATAAAATACATCTGACACTGACAGTGTAAAAATTAGCATGATCTTCAGAGCTGCTGTTCCGAACCCCTATTCTAATTGCATAGATGGTCTGTGAACTGTAGAGACTCAATTTGGTGTGATGTGTTTTACTTACTTGCTAGGTTTCTTTAATGATAAAGTTTATAAAATTAAAAAAAATCTCAGCATGGGTGGTCAGAGGTAAAGGCACTTTCTCCCAAGCCTTAAGACCCGCATAAACCCCCAGAACCCACACGGTGGAAGGAGAGAACCAGTGTCTGCAGATTGTCCTCTGATCACCACACGCTGTGCCGTGGTGCGTGGCTACATGCATATACATGCTTACACATACACAAGAATAAATAAGTTAAAAAATAAAAACATCGACCGTAAATGTTACCATCCTATTTCTCATAGACTGTTTTGAGGCCATAGCATCCCAGCCATCATGTGGTTGTCGAACAGGCAAAGTCCCATTTAAAAAACAAAACAAAAAACCGGTTTCTTTAGGTAAGGTCCTGGGAATCTGTTACTTAAAATAATTTTTTAAATTAGGCCCCCGTCTCCCCATATTTTAGAGACATTGTCTCACTGTGTAGCCCTGGCTGGCCTGGAACTTATTATGTAGATGAGGGTAACCTCGAACTCACAGAGATCTGCTTGACTCTGCCTCCTGAGTGTCCACAAAGGGTTAAAAGACTAGAACCTTCCTGGGAATGGATGGCCCCTAGTGAAGCCCATTTCCTTTGCTGCCCTGAAATTTTTAACAAGAGCACGGGGTCACAGAAAAGGGCGCTTGGCAGCAGTAATCACCCTGCCAAACTGCCCTGTAACATTCACAGTGGAACCCAGCACTCACACCAAGGCAAAGGCATCACCAAGACTCGGCAGCGCCCTCTGCCCTTCCAGCCACAGCCCACCCGGCCTCCCTCAGGCAAACCCTTAGCTTGTCTTCTGATGCCACAGCTTACTTTCAGTTGTCTTTTGCTTTTGTTTTTGTTTTTCAAACATGGTCTCTTGTGGCTTATGCAGTTGTTGAATTAAAAACGTAGCCAAGGCTGGTGTTTTCATTTCTTTTCCTGTTACTGGGATAAAATATTCTGTGTCTTCATCAGTGTTCTTTTGCTGTGAAGAGACACCATGGCCGTGCCAACTCTTATAAAAGAAAGCATTTAACGCAGAGGTTTCGTCCATTGACATCATGGCGGGAAGCATGGCAGCATGCAGACAGACATGTTGCTGGAGAGGTAGGTAGCGGAAAGTTCTACATCAGGATCCACAAGCAGCAGAAAGAGATTGACACTGGGCATGGCTTGAGCCCGTGAAACCTCAAAGCCTACCCCCAGTAACATGCTTCCACTAACAAGGCCACACCTGCTCCAACAAGGCCACACCACCTAATCCTTTCAAAGAGTACCACTCCCTGGGGACCAAGCCACTTAGGGGAGAACTTGTTTAACCCGGTTTGTGATTCAAGGGTCCAGTCCATCATGGCAGGGAATTCAAGGCGACCGGGGCTTGAAGCAGTTGGTCATTCATATCACACCTCCCAATTAGGAAACAGAGAGAAACGAATGCCTGCTGCTACCCAGCTCCTTTTCTCCACCTCTGCAGCCCAGGATCCATGCCAGAGAAGGTTCAATCCACAATTAAGATGCCTCTTCCCAGGGGCTGGAGAGATGGCTCAACTGTTAAGAGCATTGCCAGGGTTCAATTCCCAGAGCCCACATGGCAGCATGCAGCTGTCTGCAACTCTAGTCCCGGGGTGCAGGGGTCTGACACCTTCTTCTGACCTCTGTGGGCGTCAGGCATGCCTGTGGTGCACAGACATACATGTAAGCAAAACACCCACAGACATAAAAATAAATTAACTTAAAAAAGAAGAAAACAGATCTTCCTTAAGCTATGAGTCAGTGGGCAGGGCAGTTACCACCAAGCCGGACAACGTAGTTTCTCCGCTGGTGACGTGAAGCTGAGTGATGACAGAATCACTCGCGGACACTTTTTGGAAGTACGGTAGTTACAAATGCTGAATAGATGTCTACCTTAAGATGCAGGAACTGTTCTTCTCAGGCCTCCTGGAACTACATTTGTGTGTTCACCAAACTCACCCACAGAGTGCTCCTCTGTTGATGGAAGCAGAGGCTTGGTAGTAACTCAGCGCTCACTGGCAGAGGCTGCACATCTACATTTTTAACGAACATGCTGGTTGACTCACACACGGGGAGTTGGGGGAGTCTCTGTATTCAATATTCCGAAGATCTATTTGTAGAGCAGTCTTAACAGTTTTGACAGCTCTCCAAATCCACCAGGCCAATGCATCTGAGTTAGTCAAAGGAACAGGGTACGTTTTCAGTGGGAAACTTAGAGTGGGCCCGGAGGAGGAGTTACACTGAAGCACCATCTTCGTCCCCCATGCCTGCAGAGTCAAGCAGTACAGAAAAGAACGTTTCACAAACAAGTTAAAATTTTAATTGTGTTCTCACAGCCCTGGACCCGGGCAGCTGCGACTGAGCTCAGTTGTGTAGCACTGTTGTGAATGAATATTTCAGACATGCTGTTTTCCCATGAAGTTCTTTTGATTCAATAAAGCCAGGATATGTAAGCTCAGGAAATTACTGAAAACAAAACCCCTCAATCCTCGAAAACTATCAATAAGCAACTGAGAAAATCCTAGTCCGGATCAAGTTGAGAGTGTATATGCTTAAAGCAGCTGCTACATTTGGAGCGCTCACCTCACAGAGATGTCCCCTAAACATGAGCAGCTCTGGATAGCATACAGACTACCTAGAGGTCCCGTCTTGGGGGTGGAAGGACATTCAGAAGTGTAGCACCTATGAGAGCTAATCTTGATTGTCCACCTGACTGATCTATGGTGAAATAATCTCAGCTGAAGAATTGCCTCCATCACTAGCCTGTTGGCTTGTCTGTGTGATTTTCTTGATTGGTAATTGATGTAGGAGGGCCCAGCCCACAGTGGGTGGTACCATACCTAGGCAGGTGGACTTTGGTTATATAAGAGCCTGGGAGGAAGCCAGGAAACAATGTTCTTCTGTTTCAAGATCTTGCCTTGAGTTCTGCCCTAACTCCCCTCAGTGATGAATAATGACCTGGAAGTACAAGATGAAGTAAGCATTTTCTTTCCTACTCAAGTTGCTTTTCTCATAGTTTTCATCGTAGAGATAGAAAGCAAACTGCAATATTTGCTTAAAGATAAACAAAAAAAAACCCAAGCCCTTCTTGTTGCACTGGTTCCCCATGGACTAAAAGGTCCAAACAAACCCACATGCAAACTCTTTGGTATCCCGACACATACAGAATGGAAAGACCCTCAAAAAGAAAGGACATTCAATTAAAATTAAACACCACCATGATTCAAAAACAGCCCATAAAGCCAAATTCCTAAACACCTGCTTTCAGACTCTATGTGAGAGATCTCAGCCGTTAGTGAAAAAAGACCAAAAGCTCAACAAACGCAAGGAAACAGATTCTCCAAATATAAACCGCAAAGCCAAAATTCTGCTAAAACTACTTCCATCCTGGTTCCTCTTGTATGGAGTCCCCAACTTACAATCACTCAACTGAACAGTGTGCATTTGTGCGTGTGTGCACATGTGCGTGCATGTGCATGCGCACCCATATGTGTGTGTGTATGTGTGTGTGTGTGTATGTGTGTGTGTGCGTGTGTCTTGCATGCTTGAACATTCACATATGTATTCAGATGTGCCAGAGAAAGGTGTGTCCTATACTCTTACTCTCCATCTTAGTACCTTGAGATAGGATGTCTCACTGAACCTGGAGTTGGCTACTTTTTGGGTCAGCTGCTGGCCCTTAAGCCCCAGTGCTCCTTTTGACTGTACCCCACACACCTTTTCTGGGGTTACAGACATGCATGGTCATGCCCAGTTGGTACAGGCATTCTAGGGATATGAACTCAGGGCCTCACGCTTGCACAGCGGCTGCTCTTACCCACTGAACTATCTTTCCAGCTCAGACTGAATGATTTTTCAACTTTACCACAGAACAATAGCAATGTGATTTTGAACTTTGAATTTTGAGTCTTGATCGAGGCAGCCGGGCTGTTCCAAGGACAGACAACCAGCCCTCCCAGAGTTCTACAGGCTAAGCTATGGTGTCTAGCAGAGGAGGTGCACTACATGCATTTGTTACTTAAGTGATATTGTCAACTTACACCAGGGTTTCTGGGACAGAGCCCCGTTGGGAACTGATAATTGACTGCTCAGAGGTAGCCCACCGCCAGGCACCAACATCCTAACCCTAAGATTCAGAAGCACAGTGGTGTGCAACACAGCTCTGTCCAGCAAGGACCACACACTTAAGGCATTGCAAATGAGACAGAAAAGCTTTGTGACAGGACCTAGGCACACAGACAACGATGGGTAAGTGACTGTGATGTGGCATGTAGGAGGAAGCTCTCTGACTGCATGGAAGGAAATTTACAGGCAAGGACTCAAGGGAGCGTTTATCTCTCCTTCCATCGTTAATCTGCTGTCTCAAGAGATCTGGTCAATACTTCAAATATCAGGAGCCTTGCTCACTTTCAAGGAGCAGCCCCTCTAGTCCACCCTAAATTCCAGAATCTTATTTGGCAGACAGTGAAGTCACAAGGAGAAAGAAGAAATGGGAGGGGCAGCGACAGTGGCTAGTGCCCATAGAAGGAAGTGCCGGGAAGCCTGGGCTGGGAACGTCCTGTCCCTGGCACCTCTCACCCACTACTTCATCATCCATATGAGTATGGCAGCCTCAAAAGGGATTCTTAGATGAGCAACTCTCTGGGTTTTAGTTGTTTTAAGTTGAAGCCAGACCTGATAACACATTCTCTTCTAATCCAGCTACTTGGGAGACTGAGGCAGGAGGATTCCAAGTTCAAGGCCAGCCTGGGCAACTTAGTGAGCTCCTGCATCAAGATAAAAGTTAATCTAAAATAAACTAAAAGGAAGGCTGGGGTGAAGCTCACTGGTGAAGAGCTTGTCTGGCATGTGTGAAGTCTTAGGTTCTACCTTCAGTACAGCTCGGTATCCATTCTATTTGTCTGATAATTCCAAAGAGTTTGCCTCTGAGGAAATGCTGAGGATAAATAAATAACCTCTTTGTTTATCTTTAAGGTGGTAGTTCCTTTTAAAAAGGAAGGAAGGAAGGAAGGAAGGAAGGAAGGAAGGAAGGAAGGAAGGAAGGAAGGAAAGAAATAAGGAGGAAAGGGGACTATTTAGGACAAAGAAATGACTCCAAATGTAGCAAATTCTTTTATTTATTTTTAAGTTGGAAGCTTATGTGTGGTCGGATATCTTAGGGATAAGCTTTGGCCACATAGTTTACTTTTACCCCGACTGCCTGGGTGGTTTTATTTAATACTTCAATGGAGTTGATAGTGAATTCACTGGTGTTGCTGGTTAAAATCCAGCCATGCCCATTGGCAGCAAAATCAAGCTGAGGACAGTGGCTATGGCCCACTTAGCCACTGAGACCTGCATTTTGGTCATGAGTAGAGGCTGCCTTTTGTGGCTCACTCCACTCTTCTGGGGGTGGGAGCTCTTGGTTAAATCCACCTGTAATTCTGTTTATTTTTGGGTCAGGTTTTCATAAAGCCCATGTTGGCTTAGAATTCATTATATAATCATGACAACATTAATCTGATCCTCTGGCCTGCCCCTCTCAAGTGTTAAGATGACCTTCATGTCCCGCCACACCTGCACTGTCCACCTGTATATTTATCATTTTTGGTTATGTGTGTATATGTGCCTGCATGTGGGTATGCACATGGGAGTGCAGGTGTCCAAGGAGCCCAGAAGAGAGCATCAAATCCCCTAGAGCTGGAGCTACAGGCAGTTGTGAGCCACCTGAGGTAGGTACTAGGAATTGAACTCAAATCCTTAGGAAAAGCAGTTGTGTTGAGCCCCAGCCCCCGAGCTGTCATTTTCAAGCAAATCAGAATCAGCAGCTGTTGAGGGTGAGGTCATGAGTTGGTGCCAGGCACACCTGCTGTTCTGTTGCCCACTCTGGTATCATCTTGGTCCAAACTCTGTCTCATCTTCCCTTTGTGGAATAACTAAACACATCAGTTAGCAATGACCTTTCACTCTCGACAGGGGAGAAACTCATAAATTCTGGGGAATCAGTCTTCGCCAAGGCCACTATGGTAGCCAGTAGATTCTATTAAGATGTTGAGTATGGGAAACTAGGCAAGAATACACATGAGTCAAATGGCCATGACATGAACCCCATGGAAGCAGATGCATGTTCATGCTATAGTCAGTTCTGTCTCCCTCTACCCAGACCAGTGACTGGCTGAGAATAGGGATGATAAGAATTAGGGGGAGGTAATAGTGATCCAGGGAAGATGCAAACATGGACCAGAGGAGCCAGGGATGACAATGTGGGCATAGTTCTTCTGAGCTACAATTTGAGAAGGTAACTGAACCCAGTAGAAGTCAATACTCAATGCAGGTTTAAAAAAACAAACAAACAAAGATAAAACCATGACATCAAAGTAAAGCATCTAACTTTCTTTAATCCAGGGAACATTTATTAAGCACCTACTAAGTGCTGTCTAGGAACTAAGCATATGTCAACGAACAAAACAAAATCTATACCATCATAAAGCTTCCATTCTAGTGGGAAGACAAAAAGTATACAGATATCGTGGAGAGTTGTTTGGTTTGGTTTGATTTAATTTGGTTTTAGCTTTTTTGAGACAAAGGACCATGGTGGCTGACTATCTGGCGTCAAGAGCATCCTCCGGAGTGTGACCCATTGCTGGAGCGAATGTGCGGCTACCCGTGTCCAGCTCGCTCCAAGTCTGGTTCCCGTCAGGCCTGTTCTTCTCTTCTTGTTGGTATAATGTGGACAAATTAGGGGAAGTGGCAGCGATAAAATCTAGTCAACAGGAAGCATCAGGATGATGAAAGCTTCTTTTTCAGCTAGATGATGAAAGGGAAAAGCAATGAGATATACACACAAATGCAGAGCTGTTCTGTTGTGCCTTATGTTCAAGACTGATACCTAGGAAAGCGAACATCATCTGAAATCACGGGGGTGGAGGTAATTGAGAGCTTCTAAACAGTCCCTCTTAATGACATACTTGATTTTATCCAAAGCATAAAGGGATTTGGGACATCAGGACTTAGGAGACAAGAAGGGAAAACTATTCACAGTTAAAGAACACAAACGTGGGCCCTTTTTGTTTTGTTTTTAAACATTTAAGACCCTAATTTAAAACCTTTGGTGCTTCGTCCCAAATACGTTTGTTTTTCATATAGAAATGTCAGGTCTTATCGTGTGTGCTGCAGCAGGCTTCAAAGGTGCTTCTGTAATTATGAGAAGAAAACTGAGTCTATAACTTCTCAACAAACACATCTCTTTTCCTATCTTGCCACTGGTAAACAAGGAAGCTCGTGCTTAGTATTTCATAGTCCAGACCCCAGAGTCCTAACTCAAAGCCCCAGTCATATACATGACCTGACTATGAAGTACTGGACTCTTGGGGGACATCCAACCTTCATAAGAGAAGGCAAGATTTCCCATAAGGCCAAAGACTCCAGTCAGAGTCCAGAGTACATTGGCCTCCACTTTCCCCATTATCCATTAGAATGGAGAGTTGGGGGAATGGAGAAACAACCTACCTCTAGACATCAAGGCAAAAGTTTAGCTTTCAGGCTGGAGAGATGGCTCAGCACATAAGAGTGCTCGCTGCTTCTGCAGAGGACCAGCGTTTGGTTCCCAGCACCCATGTCAGGTGGACACAACTGCCTGTAACTCCAGCTCCAGGGGATCTGACACCTCAGGCCTCTGCAGGCAACTGCATTTACACACACACACCCTCCATATCCCCAAGTAGTCCAATGTTGACTCAAGGGCAAAGGCAATCCCCGACCCCTCTTACATTACACCAGGAAATAATGGTCCCTGAGCCTCCCACTCTAACACTACCAAACCAGACCCACACTCCTCAGGTTCTGTGTCCCCTGCCTCATCTGCCACACCCCCTGCACTGAAAACAAAGATGAGGCAAGAGGTCTACTGCTCTGCCCGGTCCGACCACAGCACCACAGGCAGCTGAAGTCAAAAGCAGAACCCTTACTGCCTGCTCACTCTCCTGGAGGCTGCCTCTCTGAACATGGCCTTTTCCACTGCATCTGCGACATTACCAAGAATTGCCAGTTTCCTCTGAAGTCAGCCTGCTTTTTGCTGCTCCCTTCCATCATTACACTTGCCACAGCCAGAAGCAGCAAGCTTTACCATGCCTCTGAGCCTTGGCACATGCTCTCTTCTCAAATCACACTTGTTTCACATACCTATGTATCCTCCATCTATATGAGAAGGAATCCCAAGTAGACCGAGTCCTAAAATTCTTCCTGGCTTAAGTTCCTTGATTGTGCTAATGGCCCCAGCACATTGCTCTTTGCCAAGTACCTTGGCAGTGCCTCCCTCCTCACCCTACTCTGGCTTTAGCTTGGTTCCTTGCTTTGGCTGTGGAATATTAACAGACAGAACTGAACAGAAGCTTTTAATGGTGCTTGCACAATTCTGCTTGCACGTGTGTGCCTCTGCCATGACTAGAACATTCTTGGGTTAGCCTGATGTCATGTTTGGGAGCAGAGCTTGCTGGTCACAGGCATTCCAGCCAAGCCTATCCTAGGTCAGCTAACGGTCAACCAGTCTGCAGATCTGTGTGTGTACCCAGTCAAAATGAACGGAGCTGCCTGGCTAACTCACAGCCCAAAGCAGCTACAGGCATCCCAGAGCAGACTCGGAACTAAATCAGAGTTCAAGCTGAGCTGGACATGGTGGTGCATACCTGTAACCACCACACCTGGGAGGTGTTGGCAAGAGGATTTCTCAGAGTTCGAGGCCAGCATAAGCTACTTGGCAAGACCCCACCTCAAAACACCAAAGCAACAACAAAAAATCGGGAAAAGGTTAGCAGGATGGCCCAGCACTTGAGGAGGGCGTGTGCTGCTAACCCTGAGAACCAGCTTTAATCCCCGGAATCCACATAGTGGAGGAAGAGGGCTGACTCGCGAAGGTTGTCTTCTGACTTACGTACATTCACACACACACACACACACACACACACACACACACACACACACACACCAAATAAATGTAATAATTGTTTAAGAAATAGCATTTCATAGTACATGAAAACAAACAACATCAAATTCCAGTGCCCATAAAGAAAGTTTTACTGGAACATAGTCATGCTTATTTATTTACGAATTGTCTAGGGTTGTTTTTGTGCTGCCCAGGGGAGACTCTGGAGACCTAAGAAGATGACCAGAAGCAATGCTTCAGTTTTTACAGGAAACATTCACGAACTTCTGAGGTTTATTTGTCTTAGCCACTGACAACCAGGGGAGAATCGTTATGCAGCATTACGTAGAGACACATCTCATCTGAGAGCTGAAGTCCCCTGAAGAAAGGACTAAGGGAGCATCAGGAATGAGGTCAAGCCAAAGCCAGCCTGCTCCACTTCCCTACTACAGACACGGACCTTGACCTGGGTCAGTGGCTGTGCCATGGGCTTGAATGGTGAACACCAGGACACCAGGAGTTTTGTGTTCTTTGGTAGTTCCCATGTAGGAAGCTGACAACATCAGCCATCCTGCTACAGTGACCCTGTAACACACATTTTTGATGGATTTCATCCATTACCAATGCATATTCGGAGGTCAGTTTGCATTGGAGCAGATAGGAAGAGGGATTCTGAAAGATAAAACCAGACAGTGTTTACCTAGATTAATTTGGTTATGTTTACACAGCGAGGCTAGAATTTAATTCCCACCCTGGAGTCTGCAGGTAGAAACTCAGCAGGACCATGATATCAGTTAATAAAGAAAAATTAAGCTACATTTTCTTATCACTTCTGAATATACTGAGAGTCAATTTTGCAAACGTGATATGAATTTTTACAAAAGAATAAATGAGGATCTGGAGAGATGATGGCTCACTGGTTAAAGCACCTACCACCCAAATAGGACACTAGGAGTTCAGATCACCACATATACGTCAGGTGAATGTAGCAGCAGCCTTGAATTCCAGCTCACAAAGGCGGAAATGGAGTCCCCTGAGCAAGCTGGCTAGGGAACCTAGCCATAATGGTGAGCTCTGGGTTTGATTCCAAGAGGCCCTGACTCAAAGAATAAAGTGGAGGAGTGAATGAGAACTTTTCCTGACACCAACCCCACATGCGCTTGAACACACACACACACACATAAATATGGATACATATGCACGCACACCACACAAGCAAACCCGCATACAAACACATGCATCCATCCATGCGTGATTAAATGGATAAAGGAAGAAAGAACAGACAGATGAATTACTGCCGAACAGGAAACTCCCCACCACACAGCTGTGTACTCTTCCCACCATTTTCTGGCACTGTGTCCAGCCAAGGTATTAATCCAGAACTAACTCCTCATCTTAAAATGCCTTCCAAATCCAAGTCTAAGCAGCAACTTGTAGAGCTGGGCTCCTCATGCAGAAATGCCTGAAAAATCCCCTCTCCCTGCTCCCTTAGCTTGGGAATTCAAGAGATGGTCTCAAAGCCTGGGATACATGCACACAGAGCATGCTGACGTCCTCTAGGTTAGAGAAGCCTGCTTCTTTCCAGAGATGCTGGCCTTAAATCTGTACTGAAAATCTTCTGAGATCATAACGAGGCAATGTTTTCCTGAGCGGAGAGAAGTTCCGACTCCCACATCTGGAATTTGACCTTTGTACACGTCGTCATTTCACCCACCACAGGAAACCTTTCTGGGCTGGGCTGAAATATGTAAGCATTCAGCACTGTGGCTGGTAGCAATCCCACCCAGCTGTGTGGAGCGAGAAGCAACAGGGCAATTAATATTCCGTGAGGACGTCAGGGACCAGACGAAAGCTGGCCATTTGTCAGGGCTGACTCATCGTTCACAGAGCAAACACATCATTGTCTGTCGGCTTCTGCTGACTCACTTGTCAGCCCCAGGAGACCTGCACCTAGACAGAGCTGCAAGCTACCCAGCCTGCCTTTGTAGGGCACCGTCCTTTCATCAGCCACAGTGGTTTCAGTCTCTGGAGAAGCTGCTATGATCTTCTACAGAAGGTTTTCAAATTTGTGAAGGATTGTTTCAGAGAGAGTGGACTGGCCTCTTTTTTTATGTCATTTTATGTAAAAACAGCAGGAAAATCAAGACATGTGACATACTAAAAGAACTATGGGGTGGTGGTGAGCTAGAGATGCCTCAGAGGTTATGAGTCCTTGCTGCTCTTACAGGGCACCTGGGTTCAGATCCCAGCACCTACAAGGCATCCTCAACCATCTGAAAGTCCAGTTTCAGGGATCTGACACTCTTTTATGGCCTCCAAGGGCACTAGGCACACATGTGATACATAGTCATGCATGCAATCAAATTCTCATACACTTAAACACAAATTCTAAGAAAAGAACCATGGGGGTGGGGCAGATGGTCAGTGAGTTAAAAAGGCTTGCCTTGTATGATTGTAAACCAGATACAATCTACCTGGAAAGAGTCTGAATGAGGGACTGTCTAGATCAGTTGACGTGTGGACATGTCTGTGGGGGATTGTTTTGACTTTGATTGCCTTAATCGATGTGAGAAGACTCAGCCTGAAAGTGGACAGCACCATCCCTTGGCTTGGGGCCCTTATATATATATGTGTGTGTGTGTGTGTGTGTGTGTGTGTGTGTGTGTGTGTGTGTGTGTGTGTGTGTGTAGAGAAAAATATATATGTAGAGAAACTATAAGTAACTATAAGAAATTATATATATATAAAATTTTAAAGAGAAAGCTAGGTATTAAGCACACATCCCTCCATTTCTTTTTGCTCTTGACTGTGGATATGATGTGACCAGTTTGTTGGAGGTCCTGCTGCCTTGATATCCCTGCTATGATGATGCATCCTGGAGTTGTGAGCTAAAATAAGCCTTCTCCACGTAAGCTGCTTTTGGTGAAGGTATTTTTATCTCAGCAACAGAAATGAAACTAGAATACTTGAAGTTCCATCTCCCACTGAAGAAGGGGAGGAGGAAGAAGAAGCCTATGCCAGGCGTGGTGGTGTGCACTTAGAATCCCAGCACTAGTGAGGGGAGACAGGGAATCCCCTGGGGCTGGCTCGATGGCCACCAAGACTAACCTACTTGGCAAGTTCTAGGCCAGTAAGAAACCCTGTCTCACAACCAAGCTGGACAGCATCTGAGGAACAACAATTGAGGATGGCCTCTCACCTCCACATGTACATATGTGCACCTGCACACGCAATAACTGTGGTACTTTCGAGTAAGGAAGGAGACATAGGCGGACATCACCTAAGGAGTGTTCTCCCATTAGAGAGCAAGAAGGAGTAATGGTGGATGAGAGCATTCAGTCAGGCAACCTGAATTCACGTCCCATCTCAGCTGCTGGTAGTTAATGAGGAACAGCCTAATATAGCTATTGAGTGACGTAGGCTAATCGCTCAGACTCTCTAAGCTTGGATTTCCTTATCTGTAAAATGAGGAATAATTATAGTCTCCACCTTGTGAGGGAAGGATTAAAACAGATGGAGTATAGGGGAAATGCAGAGCCTGGCCCAAAGTGCTCAATAAATAGGAGTTATTATTAAGGCCGATGAGGCTCTCCACTGAAACCTCCAGATGTGGTTGGCGTTAGATTGGTAGGGGTGGGTTGAGGGAGAGGAAGAGATGCCTGGGGGAATCCTGGGTCCTGAACATCTCGAGGAGCAGTGCCTTTGTGCCCAGGAGAGGGAGGACACATCCTGCTGTGGCCTCAGGTATTCATCTGCAAACAACAGCAGCGAGCAACCCTTTGATTGCAAGCTTTTGAAGACTGTGCTCAGACTTCCCTTTAAGGGCCTCGTTTAAGTGTGCACACAAAGCAATACAGTCCAGTTTTTTCTTTTTTTAAATTAAAAGGCCGGCTTGTAATGACATACAGAAATTGATACTTACATGGTACTGTTAAGTGCTCTTCTTTTAAACCGCTAATTCTTACTAGGCAGAAAGTGGTCCTTATGTCAAAGTCCTTGAGAGGTCCAACAGCTTGTATAACCAGCGAGCCTCATGGTTAGTTAGCAGCTTTCAGGACTTGGATTCCCAGCGATAAACAAAGGAATTCCGAAGGCCACGATCCATAAACTCTCCATAGAAACATATGGAGCTGCTTAAGGAGGTTGGCTCGGAGCTGTTGTTTTGAAAACATGTATCCGCAGCCAGACTCTACTGAGTGCTATTTATCGAATGGCTGGAGAAGGGCAAGACCCCACGGATCCTGCAGGGCAGCTTGCCAGCTATCTCAGACACTGTGCAGAGAGGCTCGAAGGCCCCCAGTACCCTGGGCAAGATGCAGGACCACTGCATGTTCGTGTCCATTCCACCCAAGGCACCGGGGCCACGCAGGCAGGACCCCCATTTCCTGAAAGACATTTTAAGATCACTGATACCTCTGCTTCTCTCACTTACTCAGAACTCTCTGCCCACAACCCTCCACCAAGTCTCCACTGACCACCCTGTCTTTTTTACTTCAGCAGTTTGTCCAAAATCTAGTCATGTGATGGGTAATTCTAGTCTAGCCTCCAGCTGCTGACCTGTGGGTAGTTAACCCATCAGCAACTTATATCCACTTCTTCTTGAGGAATGACTTAGTAAGTGCTCATCTTTGTTGCTGCATTAGTAAAATTAATTGCAAATTCAGATTATAGATTAGTTAGTTGATTAGGTCCTGGCTACCCTGCTCTTTTGAGCCGGTGGTACAGGTATGACTAGAACTCAGGTCTAATGCTGTGACAAGTTATTTCACAATGACTGCTGAGGGAACAGTGTTCTAGGTGTTCTCTGATGGCAGGTCTAAGGCCACTGAGAGAGGAAATGGGTGGACACTGGACCTGTTGGCCATCACACTCCAAGCCATGGACATCACCAGAAGGTTTGGCTTTTGAGTGTTTAACGATCAAGAGAAAATTTCCTCAGTCCCAGAACAACATAAAAGTGCTTTCTTCTAAAACTTGTTTTTTACCCCTCATAATTAAAATGTTATTCAAGATTTTCTGATTTAGTAAAATGGCAGACTAGAATTGGATACAAACTGTAAATGTTGCATAGTTTTTAATGAGATAATTTGTAATTACCAGGGAAACTAAAGCAAAAGCCAGATGATCTATTCCATATTCATTTGTTTATTTATTGATTTATTCCACATAAATTTTATTTAAAAATTTTAATGAATGCAGGAAAATATGAAAATGGTTCATATTAATGAGGGACCATGGGGTGTTTCACAGCTAATCCTTCAGAAAGAAATGTCTAGAAGCAAAGAGATAATTGAACACAGAACAGCTTCCAAGTGTGACTCACAATGACATTCACAATGATGCTGTGGTACGGTGGCAGGCAATGATTATCTATTCCATATGCTCATGTGGACACAGAAAGTGAGGGTTGGGTCCCAGTGATCAGAAGTGTGGAGCTGAGAACATTGCATAGAAGCTAAGACTCCCCAACAACTCACTTTAGAGTGTATTCTAGATAAACATTGATCCCTTTACATAGGGAGATGGCAAGGTAAGGACATCAAAAATTACTTATTTTATAAGAAGAGATTTTATTTTTCTCTTCTGTTTGCATCAGTGCCATATTCATCACCCTCATGTACATTTTATGTGCTTTTCATTTTTGGTTCATTAGCATGCAAAGAAGTGAGTTTTATTGTGACATCTTCACATGTATATATCACTGTATTTTGTACCCCTGCCCTTCTCTGTCTCCTGACTCCCTGTGCAAGCCCCTTCCTCCCTCCAAGATGTCTCTCTCCCTTCTGCCTTCATGACATATATATTTCTATTACTCTCTTGTTCCTTTTCCTCTCCCCTTAGATGTCTTCCTCCCTCTCCAAATATACACATTTCCACATATGAAAGAAGACATGCAATCTTTGTCTGAGTCTAGAGAATTTTGTTTAACATAATAATCTTCATAGTTCCAGGCATTTTCCTGCAAGTGTCATTTTTATGGTTGTACAAAATTCCACTGTGCATATGTACCACATTTTCTTTATCCAGTCATCTATTGATAGACATCTAGGCTGGCCCATTTCCTGGCTGTTGTGAATATACAGCAGCTATAAACATGGATTTTCAAGTATCTCTGTTGCTTGTTGACTTACAGTCCTTTGGGTATACACCAGAGAGTTGTGTACTTGGGTCACGTGGTAGTACCACCTCCAGTCTTTTGAGGAACCTCCATGCTGATCTCCATAGTTACTGACTCAGGCAATACCCTTAGCCAGATGAGACTTATGAGAGAGGTAGGCTTGTCCTGTAGACAAGATGGCCAGTCTTTTCTCAACAGGGCCTCCTGACTCTGCTTTTGGATGAGGTACCTGCTTCCCTTCCCCACCTGGGAGTAATGTGACCATGGCTGTCTTGGCTTTTTTCCTTTCAGCCATCACTGTTATTTCTCGGCACCTTTCACCTGCCCCATCACTCTATCCATGGTCTGTCAGATCTTCCCTCTCTTTAGGATGGATTCTAACTTTCCTTACCTTGACACATGTCCTTCACTGATTCATAAAGAAGAAGCTTAGTCCACAGCCTTACCTGAAAGTCTCTAAAATTCAAATGGATGAGCTACATAGCAGAGAATTCCCAAACTAGAAATCAGAATCCAGAAGCCACAAAGATGTAATCCAAAATTTCAAAGACAAATATCTCAAAGTACTATAAACATATAATCATGGACTGGAATTCTATACCTAGCTGTAATAGACAACTAGAGCCCCCGTGCCTATGTACCACAAACTGTGTGACCACAGCAATGGTCTCATAGTCCTGGAGATGGAAGGGTACCATCAATGTGTCAGCAGGTTTGGTTTCCCTCAAGGTTTCTCCCTTTGTTTGCCAACAGCCATTTTCTCTCTTCATGTACGTGTATGTCCCTGGGTCTCTTGCTCTTACAGGGACACAAGCCATATTGGATCAGGTCTCACTCTTACTGCAATTAATTTTCTCTTTAAGGTCCACTCTCACACAGTTGCATTGAGTGTTATTAGAATTCTAATGTGAATTCTAGAGAACACAACTTAGTCCATTGCACCAGCTTGAACCCTCATAAAAGTTAAAGGTTTAATGCATAGATAAAGAAAAATACTGAGGATGTTTACTACTCAGTAATGGTGAAATTGGCCTCTTCATCAGTGACCAAATTTCATGCTATCACTTCTGAAAGTGAAAACCAAAATGAAAAGAAAAAAAATATCCTAATGATGTTCAAATGTCTTCAGCAACCACCCTGGCCTCCTCAGGCTCTCAATGTGGCATTCCCCTCTTTATGAAAAACACAAAATCCCCTTCCTCTAAAACGTGTGTTTGAATCTTTCTGCTGAATATACCATTCCTTTCCATTGTCTTATTTTGGAAACTTTTCTCCTTTGTTGACTTGTAAGACCCTTCCCTCCCCATGGATCCTAAAGCGATTGCCAGAAAGGGTTGATACGTGAGGGAGACAGAGAGAACTTAGCATTTGTATGTGAAAGAGAGTATGTAACATTAATTAACTCTTCAAATTAATACAGATGTGGAAGGTGTAGGTGACCCTGTCCTCTGCTTGCTGGTCATTTCTTCCTGCACACGCAAATAATGACAAAAGCTATGGATATTCCTTGGCTTGATGGTAAAGTTACACTCCAGTGAACTCATTGCAAATAGAAAATACCAAACATCAGCAGTGCATTTAATACACACAGTCCTACCAAGCATTGAGGCTTAGTGACAGTATGCCACACAGTGCTGTTGTTTGCCCCCAGAATGCCCAGCTGCCTGGTGTTGTGCTCATGGCTGCTGCCCAGCACTGCTGTGGAATAATGCTTTTGTACACTGGTTTAATAAAATGCTGATTGGCAGGAAGTATAGGCAGGATAAGCAGACAAGGAGAATTCTGGGAAGAGGAAGGCTGAGTCTGGAGACAACAGCCCGGAAAGGGAGCAGCATGTAATGGCACACAGGTAAAGCCACAGAAAACATGGCGACATATAGATTAACAGAAATGGGCTGAGTTTAAGTGTAAGAGCTCGTCAATGTTAGGCCTGAGCTAAAGGCCAAGCAGTTTTAATTAATATAAGCCTCTGTGTGTTTATTTGGGTCTGAGCAGCTGTGGACCGGGTGGGACACAGGAAAACTTACAGCTACACAGCACCTTGTAAAAATGTCATATTGCACATCACTGATTGGAAAAAAGATCAAAATTTGCAGTTTGAAGTGTAGTTTCTACTGAATGCATGTGACTTTCATGCCATTGTGAAGCTGGAAGACCTCAAGCTGAACATCTGAAGAAAGGGGCTATCTACTTCAGCACTCTAAATATGCAAGTTTTCCAAACCATTGGCCATTACAGAAAGAAAACTAAAACTATATTGAACAAAGAAGAAAATTTCAACCGAGAGGAAAGAAATGGAATGTGAAAAAAGAAAGGCCATCAAAGCAGTTGGTAAACAGGGATCAGTTTGTGCAAGTACTGTATGTTGTAGACAATGTAAGCAACTAGTAATGTGATGGGAGCATTATCAGTCCTGGAACAGAACACTCTAAGTTTCATATATGTGTGTGTGTGTGTGTGTGTGTGTGTGTGTGTTTGTGTGTGTGTGTGTATGTATATATATATATGTATACACACACACACATATATATATGTATGTATGTATGTATGTATGTATGTATGTATGTATGTATATATATATATATATATATATATATATATAATCTTGAATCCCCCTAGCACCACCTTCCAGGTGCTGAAATGACAAGTGTGCACCACCACAACCAGTTTTATGCAGTGCCCATCCCAGAGCCTGGGTGCACACTGGACAAGCACGCTACTAACTAAGCTACATTCCTAGTCCCTTTTGAGAGAGGGAATTTAATCCCTTGCAGAGGTCAGAGAAACACAAAGAAGTCAGAAAACGTGAGAAAGAGACAACCAGACATTAAAAGCAGCAGCCACTGCCATTGTCCCAGGGCTGGTGGAGCAGGGCTCAGAAGCCGTTCTATCAGGCAAGAGTTAGGACCATGCTGTGAGTTCACAGGAGCTGGAGTCACGGAGGACTCCTTCACCACTGGAGATGCCACAGAGGCCACTCGCTTTCTACCCATGTCTTCCACCAACTAAACCTCCCAGAACTAAACACAGAGGTATCTCCCTATAACACAGTAAAATACGAGCAGGTTGGGAAATGGATTGGAGAGCTAACTAACGGCTCATGAGAAAGCACCCTAAAAAAAGACTGAATTAGGAAGTTGGAAAAGGCTGGAATTAAATGGGAAATAAAAGTTAGGAGATGGACAAGGAGTAACCAGGCACGTAGAAAGTTGGTAAGAATTTAGGAAATTTGAGGTACACAATTAAGGTTGACTGAATTCAAAGCTGCTCACAGCTGTGCCAGGTTCTGTAGAGCACCAGGGGAATGCCATATAGATGAGCTCACAGATGAGCTGTGAGATACCAATCCCCTTGGCCTTCGGGACAGTCTGGCAGGACCAGACTTCCCTATGGTTCCAGGCTGTTCAAAGCCTCACCCGGGCCTCTGTGGAGAGAGGCTGTAACAAGCCAAGGTCTGTTAGGATGTGAGCACCTCAGGGGTAGAGCCTAGGGGAAAGGAGGAGCCACTCCTGCTCTGCCACAGACTCTTCACAACCAGGATGCTCCACACTGGGAGAGGGATGTCAGCAGGCACTACAGGGCAGCCCTCTGCTTCCGGGCCTAGCCATGCTGGGTTAGCAGGAGTCTTGGTGCCATAGGACCCATGAGCAAGGAATACAGCCCAAAGGTCAGTCACAGAGTTGGGAGATGGGGAGAGGTATGCTCCAGGAAGAGGTCCCAAACACCTTTGTGTACAGGTTATGCTTAATTTGTGATTTTATTATATTTGAATTTCAAGTGAACTAATTAATGTGATTTTGTTTTGTTATTTTGATAGGCAGCTGGCTTCAATGTTAGTATATAGTCAAGGATTACCACCTCATGATTGCTGGCATGACAGCCAACATGTTAGGTTTATGCATTTCATATATGTGAGGTAAGGAAATTATCAATTGAGTCACATCTAACTCCAGTCCAGCTTAAAAAAATGTATAATGTAGAAATTGTACCAGATCTCAAATTTGGATGTTGTCCTGGGTTCTAGATATGCACTGTAGCACGGTGGAGACGTTGTTCAGTCGCAGCCAGTCACCCCAGTATCTCATGATATAGACTAGACTCCTGACCATGGGCCTCAGCTGTAGTGTTTCACAGGCTAACTGTACCAAATGCACTTCAATGTAATGTATTTTCAGCTTATGATGTCTTTGGTGGAATTATAAATGGATAGCACCTTTTTACTGAATAGGGTTATCCATCGTTGTATTAACAATCTACCTACCACAAGACAACAACTGTTTCATCATGTCCCATTATCTTCTGGGCCAAGGCATTGGGCAGGATGTGGCTGCTCAGATCTTTTGCTATGCCTGACGTAAATTGCGGTTGTAAGCATTGTAAACATTGAGCTGGTGGCTGAGCTAGGCTGAAAAGTTCAAACTCTCTTCAGTTACATGCCACTGCATGTAACTACATGCACATTACACATCAATAAAATAGAATGTGGATGACATCTGTGATTTCTAGGACATTCTGCAAATTTTTTTTTAAGTTTAGTAAAAAATATCCCTCATGTAAAATGGAAAAATATAAGAAAATGTATATGCATCTGCTCATTTGCATATACGCAAAAGAAATAAAGGAAGGATGAATCAGAAGTTAATGAAATGGCCGGGCGGTGGTGGCGCATGCCTTTAATCCCAGCACTCGGGAGGCAGAGCCAGGCGGATCTCTGTGAGTTCGAGGCCAGCCTGGTCTACCAAGTGAGTTCCAGGAAAAGGCGCAAAGCTACACAGAGAAACCCTGTCTCGAAAAACCAAAAAAAAAAAAAAAAAAAAGAAGTTAATGAAATGCACCCTAGAGGGAGTGCATGAAAGCCAAGAAGGAAGAGAGATCTCCATTAGAAATACCTTGGGGTCTAGTTGTGAGTGATGCTTAACTTCTGTTATGGACTGGACTTAGAAACCAAGGAGACACATCTCTGGGTGTCCTGCAGGGGTCTCCAGAGAGGTGTGACTCAGGGGGAGACCCACCCTGAAAGTGGATGACGTCATCCCATAGGCCAAGGTACCAGACTAAATAAAAGTGGGGGATGAAAACGGCAAGCTGAGCACTTCTCTCTCTCTCTCTCTCTCTCTCTCTCTCTCTCTCTCTCTCTCTCTCTCTCCCCTCCCCCCGCCGACCCCCATCAGTGAACACAATGTGCCTCACTCACTCCTGTCCAGCAGACCTCTTACCACTACCCCTCCCTCAAACTGCGACAACCTCCTCCTGTGCTCTCCCCTTGTTGGGCATTTGTCACAGTAAAAAGAGAAGCAACCACCACATTATTATTCTTAGAATCACGATTGGTGTACCACAGACACAAATAAGGAAAGGACCACCAAGACATGATGAGAACCTCAAATGTAGCACCAACAGTGGCAGAGAAACCTAACTGCGTCACAAGCATGAAGGGAAAGTCAGAAAAAGAATGAGCTCATCTCTAAGCAGTGCAGGTTGGCTGGACACAACAGGCTAGAGAAGACAATGCACAGAACCCCCGGCCTGCAGGTTAACATGGGGCCCTTCTGAAATTGCAGGATTCGAAACCTCGGGTAACGGCGGATAATGAGCCTGGATACAATTAGACAGGAAAAATAAGTGGTGGCATCTTACAGTACAGTAGGGCAACTGTTGTTTGAACGAATTTATTATATATTTTATGAGAAATTAGAAGGGAGGGTTTGAAAGACTCCATTCACAAAGGATGATGAATGCTGAAGGGGCTAGGGTGCTAATGGCCGCGATTTAATCATTACACATCACACACATGCCTAGAATCATAATGCTGTACCCCATAGTTATGCCAATCAAAATATTGTTATTTAAAAAATTAGGAAAAAAATAAGTAAATATATCACGGCTAGGAAGAACAAGGTTTCTTGCTGCCAAATGTTGTATCTAAGGAGAAGAGAAATGCTAGATGAAGGCTGTGGTGTTCTGTGACTTTCAGAGGTGTGAATGTGTGGTTTTTAACGTGTACATATGGACAGATGCAAAAACTAAACTAGGCTGTACATGCTTTCTTGTCTTCTGACCGAAGAGGGTGGTGGCAACATCGCCCTGCAGAAGTGTGCATACCTGCTGCCCGACCTTGTATCCAAATGCCATCGTTCAGTAGAAGGAACAGGCTAACCAAAGAAAGGGCGATGCCATGTCTAGGGCTGAGCAGAGAAAACTCACTGTGGAGCCACCTGTGCTGCTAAGAAACGGTATTTAAAGAGCTGGGGTGTTTGGGGAGGACAGACAGGCAACTTGAAGCTCTGAGATCCAATCTTGTTCCATCGGAGCCATGAATAACTACAGTATCCAATTAGGATGCTTGAGTCCTGCTAATGCAAATAAATAAATGAATGAATACAGAATTAGGAGCAAAGATTCAGCTCTTACAGTAGATTTCCAATTAATAAATTTAGACGAAATTAGGGGAGTTAGGAAATCACTATTTGGCCTGTGTCATATAATAAACATTGCAGGTAAGGACCATCAGACACTGCTAAAAATAATAGTCAAAAGTAGGGCACAAGTGAGCACAAATGAGATTCTGGCCATGCCTGTGATATCTCCCCACATGAGACTACAAAGAAAATAATAGTTACCATTGAGACTATCCCCTTCAGTGAGTGTCAAAAGCTGGCACCAGTCGTCAGTCATTTTGGTCTCAGGTGCCCTGTGATATCTAGGCTAACATGGACACAATGTCACGTCAGCAGCTTTCTCATCAAAGACACAACCTCAGTGAAGTAAGGAAAACATAAAAGACCATTTCAAATTAAGGAACATCTATAAAGACCCAAACACCCCTCTTCAAAAGTAAAACAAATGAGGTATTTTCAGATTGGACGGCACAGCATGCCTTAAACAACCAACTTATTTAGTTCGAGGCTGAGAAGAACAAACGTTAACAGACCCACCCAAAGTTCTGGTTTGTAAGAAGTAGAGCCACGGCTTAAACTAAACAGAGATAACAAGTAGATGAAGAAGACATGTGCCCAGAGAGGTTGTGATCACATGACATTATAAGAACTACGTGGGGCTGGTGAGATGGCTCTGTGGATGAAGGCACAAGTCTGTGACCGAAGTTCAGTCCCTGGGACCCACATGGTGTAAGGAATATGCTTCTGCAGAGAAGGCTCCATAAGAACTATAATGGCGAGGTTTGGAGAGTTTCCAGGTTGCCCCTTACCAGAAGTACCTAGAAAGTGACTGACTCTGCCAGGGCATGGGAGTTCCACGCCCCTGTCATTTACCCTGGCCTGTGCAGCTTTTCCATGTGGCTACTTCCGGGTTGTATCTTTTTATAATAAATGCGTTGTGGTAAGCACTTTCCTGAGTCTACAAGTCATTCCACCAAATAATTAAACACAGAGACTGGGTTATAGGACCCTCCAGTTAGTATCCAAACCTGACAGGATTTGTGGGTGATCTAAGAACACCCCACTTAAGAAGAGTATCTGAGGTTGAGACAGTCTTGAGTGGCCGAGTCCCTAACTTAGAGGCTTTGCACTAATTCCAGCTGGTGTCAGAATTGAGACGATGTGTGTAGGATGCCAGCTGCTACTAAGAATTAGTGTCCAATACCCACATGCCTGCAATAGCAATTAGTGAAAAAGAGGCCATGAATTTGAAGGACAGCAGGAAGGGACATGGGAGGGATTGGAGGGTAGAAGAAATGTTGTAATTAAATTATAATCCCAAAAACATAAAAAAAAATTGGTTTCTAAAGCATTATGTGTTGAGTCTGCATATAAAGAAAGGCAGTTAACCTTTCTCCATACTAGAGGGTCGGCAGTGTGGGATACAGAAAGAGGGACTCTGCCACAGCCTAATGCCCACACACAGCAGAAAAAGTCCTTTGCAGTACTGGGGACTGAACCTCAGGCCTTGAACAGGCTAGGCAAGTACTCTACCAGCCAAGGTCTAGTCCCTCAGAAGTTCTTGACCCCACCAGAGATGTAGAGTTGAGGTCTGAAGACACATGCACCCTGCTTTACAGTCAAGTGTACATCTGAAAAATCTGGTATTTCACTAGTATGGGCGTGTACTTTATGGATAAAATGAAGAGATAGGGAAACTCAAAGATACTCTGATCAAAAACGCAAAGAAAACGTTCAGTCATGACGAGCACTTGCTTTAAGAAGTATATAAATAGGTGTGGTAGTGCCCACCTTGAATCCCAGCACTCTGGAGGCAGAGGCAGATGAATCTCCAAGTTCGAGGGAAGCCTGGTCTACAGAGTGAGCTCCATTGCATCCAAGGCTCCACAGAGAAACCCTGTCCTGAGAAAGCAAACAAACGAAGAAGGAGGAAGCAGCATACAAACCTGGAGGCTGAACTAAGAACGGTCTCAGTGTGCCAGACGGTGTTGTTGGGGAAGGAAGGCAAGTCTAATCCTGCCCCCAACACGTTCACTCTGCAGGCCTTCCTGGCAAATGAACCGTTCTTTTTGCATTGCTTAGACAACCTTGGATTGTTTTTCCTTTGAAGATATTTTGAATTAAATTACAGATATTCCAGCAATCTTGAGACATAATAGCATCTGTTAATAAGAAGAGTACTTTCTGAAATATTATGACATGTTCCACCACTTCCTTCAAAAACATAGAATAGCAATATATGAAATTGGAAAACTGACATCAAAAATGGTAAATTGGAATATCAAGAACAAGGGACTGTTTCTGGTGCCTGTGTCATAAAATGTGGCCCAGGTGTCTAATGGTTGAGAATTGTGTTGGAAGAGGAAGAATGTCGGAATGCATAGGACAAAAGCTGAAAACCAACAATAAAATAGAGGGAACTTTCAGCTAGAAAGGAGGGGAAAATGCTTTCCATTGTAGTTTGACAGCTTCGTGGTCAGGGCCAGGGGAGGCAATTTGGAGCAGGAAAGCAGATCAGTGAGCTAAGGTCTAACCCAAGAGATGCTGTGGGCCAATTAGATCCTTCCTCCTGGAGTCCAAGGAAGAGGGAGGAAGGGGCGGAGGATGAGGAAGAGGACTAAGAGGAGGGAAGAAAGAAGATGGATAGGGATGGGGGGAGACAAGGAGAGAGAGAGAGAGAGGAGAAGGAGGAGGAGGAGGAGAGGAGAGGAGAGAGGGAGAGAGAGGAGAGAGAAAAAATAAAGGAAAGAGGAAGAGAAAGTGGATGAAGAAGAGGAAGAGGAGGAAGGGAACGAAACAGCCTTAATCTTGACAGTTTCTCTTAAGACACAACTGTAATTCAATCTGTCTTCGAATTTCTCAGAAATTCCTCTGAACCCTGAATCTCTGCTCCTCATAACTAAAAGGATCCCAAGAAAACAGTGTGTCCTCCTGGCTGGTCTCCATGCTGCCTTCAACTGTGAGAACTGAGGCTCAGGATCAAGATCCTCTGCTCCTTGGTGGGATATCTTGTCGAAAAGGAATTGGCTCTGCTGCTGTTCCGGTGACCATCTGCACTTGCCTCTCACGCCTAGCCTTTCCCATCTATACAGAGAAAACCACTGTGGGGTTCTTGCAGAGATAAGAGGCATGGAGCGCCTGGTCCTGGGCACTGAGGACATGGCAGCTGTCATCATTCATCCAAATAAAATGTAAGATACCCCTACTCTCTTTACTGCTGGGATTGCGCAGCCCCGGTGAGGTGGGGAGGGAAGTGTTACTGCCCCATTTTACAGACGGCTTGGGGAAGATCTGTAACTCTTCAGGGCCAGTCAGTGGACAAAGGCAGACTTACAAAAACTAAATTAGCTAGCCTCACATGTCATCGAAGGCCAGAGAGTGCACGCGCAGATTAAGAAAGGCGCAACTGACAGAACTGAAGAGGAGTAAGCAGGGCTCTTGTTAACCCTCAGTTCAAGAGAACCACCCCATTTGGAGCCTCTTTCCCTGTGCAGAACTGACGGCTGGAACCGTACACTTCTTTGAAATACCGATAGGGCAACAGAAGGCACACACAGCTCCGTAAGGGGCTGGGCACGGTGGTTTTCCTTGAGGTGGAGGAAGAGAAATCCATTACATTAGACAGTCCTGAGAGGATGGCTCCAGAGACAAAGAGAAGCACGGGTGTGTGTTGAGAGGAGGAAGAGATGAGCAGAGCGGGGGAGAAAATTATTTCTGGCATACCTAATTATGACAGACGCTCACCCCTAATCCTCACGATGATTCACATGCTTATATATCAGCATGTCAAATTACCTCTTCAGATCTTAATAAAATAATCCTGAAAGTTTCAGTTCAGACAGTGAGAAAGAGAAAGCCTTCTGTGGAATGAGATAGCAGCTCCAAGTAAGCCACAACTTTTATTATCATTAATTGTTCAGCGTGAGTTTTTAAAGTTAAAATAAGATTAAGAAAGGGCTCCACATTTGCACCTCTCTCTCTGCCCCCTTCCGTGTGTGCGCGCGTACGTGCGTGTGTGTGTGTGTGTGTGTGTGCGTGCGCGTGCGTGCGTGCGTGCATGCGTGTGTGTGTGTGTGTGTACACAAATGTAAGTACTCAGGTGTGCAAATAGAGACCAGAGAACAAGTTCCAACATTGCTGCTCCAGCTCCATCCACCCAAGTCTGAGACAAGACCTCTCATGGAACTTGCCCAGTGAGCCAGACTGGCTGGCCAAAGATCCTCCTCTCTCTGCCTTCCCAAGTGTGATGGTTAATTTTAATTGTGAACTTGACACAGCCTAGAATCATCAGGGGTTGTTTACATGGGTTGGCCAGTGGCCATGTCTGTGGAGGACTGTCTTAATTAACTTGATGCAGGAAGACCCAACCCAGCATGTGTGGCACCATTCCCTAGGGAAGGGGTCCTGAACTGTATGAGCGAAGAAACTGAGCTGAGCCTAAACACTACACATGCAGGCATTGGTTCTCTCTGCTGTTGACGGTGGATGTGATGTGACAAGCTGCTGTAAGTCCCTGCCATCATACCCCACTACAATGATGGACTGTAAGTTAGAATTGTGAGTTCAAATCTTTAGTTGCTTTCTCTCTTTAGTTGCTTTTGGGGGGTAAGCTATCACAATAACAGAAGTGTAACCGGAACACTACACAGATTCCAAGCGTGACCCCCACACCTGGCTTTTTCTTGAGGGTTCTGGGGACCAAACTCAGGTCCTTCTGCATGCAAGGCAACCACTTTCCAACAGAGCCATCTCCCCAGCCCCAATATTTACCTTCTACAGACTTTAACACGAAAACCATCGAAAGCCCAACAACATCTTAGTGTAGGAAATTGCAGAGGAGCAAGCATGTCACTTCAAGGGAATTGTGCATGGCACCCAGGATGTCACGAAGATGCACACACCTGACAGTGAGAACTGGTCTGGAGGAAATGAGGCATCCAGGAGTGTCTCAGGTTCTTCAATGACATGACTTTCAAGGCCTCATTTAAAGCTAATTTTCTAAACTCTATGACCTTTCTGTCACGTTTTCAGATGAGACTTAATGAGAATATCAGGTCACTATACACCCTGCTCCAGGGTTTCTAAGCCTTGGCTGTGTGATATAACTCCCAAGCCTGGGAGAGAACATGGGCTCAAGGTCAAGAGCTTGAAGCTATGGAGCTCTGAGAAAGTATTTAGCTGTGCTGTTATTTTTTCTCATTCATTAAATGGAGATAAACTACCTCATAATATTATTAAATTATTAATACTACATATGGTTACTCCAGCATCCTCAGGTTGTCAGCAGTTGCTAACTGCTCTCATTCTCTGGTTACAGCCTTCCCTAACGTATGCGAGCAAAAGCTTCTGGGAATACCTGGCACCGGGAGGAAAAAGTCAAATTCAAATGTCCATGAAGAGCAAAGACAGGGACGGAGTGACAACACATTGCCTGCCGCAGGCTGAATGTGGTCAGCTGTGCTGGGCTGAACTTCTCCACGTCCCCTGGGTGGCCAGTCCACCGGCTTCTGCATTCATCTTAACACGGTCAAAATGCAGTGAGGGAGAAAGCGAAAACCCGACCCCACCCCTGGGCGGGAAGCTGGGTCCCGCAGCCTCTGTCCCCGCACTGGAGCACATGGAACCCACAAGGGTTCACACGTGCTGTGAATGGCAAAGGTTACGGGAAGAACGTGGGGCAGGACGGGAGAAACGGCTCCCAGGGAATCTCAGAGCCATAGGTGGAAGGAGAATTGGGGTGAAAGTGAGCCGCTGCGTCGGGGTGCAAGGAACTTCAAATGTGAGGTTGGGAAGACCCACACAGAAGATGGCCAACAGCACTGCCAGGAAGAGAGAGCGTGGATTAAGGTGTACCAGCAGGTAGAGCCAATAATTACCAGGGAAGATTTTCATTGAGAAACAATGACTGCAACCTTGAACTTGGTCATCAGGTAACCTGGCTTTAGGATTATATTAAGCCTTTTTTCCCCCTCTTTTCTTAGAAATCCTCAAATGATTACAGCTTGCAATGTTTAAGTAGGTCACAAAACCCAAAGAATATATTGTTCCCCCTCAAATAGACTTCTGAAACTAGGTTTCAGAGAATTAAATGGTAATTCTCACTCCCAGGGTCTGTTATGACAAGTTCTACCTGCCTGGCTCCTGTCTCTCTCCACTCCGTTTAAGGCTCCAGCTGACTGCTCAGTAAAAGCTTAGAGCATTTTCTCAGAGAGGAAAGCAATTCTCCAAGTGAAAGAAAGCAAGGCATGGATTTCTGCAGGCCGGCGATTGACATGGGGACATGTGGTACAGCTTTCAAGAGAAGACCAAAAGGATCATGGGAACACTATAGTAGAGAAAACACTAAGGTTAAAACCCCAGCCCCACTAAAGCCCTTATATGACAGCCGACAGTGATGCTTGATTGTGAGTTGACATGCTCCAATAGTTGTGAACCCTCAACTCGATCAGAGAACCCTTCCATCCGTGCTGCTCATATGGCAGAGAAACATAATGAAATCTCTTCTAAGAAAGACCCCCCTTTTATAGTCCATCTTGGGGTTCATGCAGAACTAGGAAATAAGATTCTGATTAGGAATCATCTGGCCTTGTAGGAACAGGCACTTCCTACTAGTCCCTTTATTCCTTTATTTTTTTTTAAATTTACTTATTTATTTTATTATTAATTGTGTATATGTGTGTGCATGCCCACACATGTGCACATATGCATACCCACACACTTGTGGAGGCCAGAAGAAGGCATTGACTACCCTGAAGCTGGAGTTACAAGCAGTTGTAAGCCACCCAATATGGGTGCTTGGAACTGAACTCCAGTCCTTTGAGAGAACGGGAATAACCACTGACCCGTCTCCCCCACTATTCCTTCTAACAGGATCTCTGCATATGCTTCCCCACATGGAGACCTCCGGGTCTCTCAGTATCTTCATGTGATTTTTCCCCAACTTGGGAAATGTTGCTAGAGATTCTCAGTGAATGTTACTGGTTTGTTGTTTTGTTTTTGCTTTTGAAACAAGGTTTTATGTAGCCGAGGCTGGCCTCTAGCTCACTGTATAGTTAAGGATGATCTTGAACTCCTGATCCTCCTGTCTCCATCTCCCAAGTGACAAATGGTGGAATTACAAGTGTGCAATACCACACCAGTTTTACAGCGGTGCTGAAGCTGGAACCTGGAACTTGGTGCATGCTAGGTGAGGACTCTAGCAACTGAGCTACAGCCTCAGCCTTGGACGTTACTTTTAGCAAAGACCCCAACTCAGAATTCTTGGGTCTTGGAAAACCTTTCCAGTGCTATGATTGCATGTGATACAGGGCTTAAAAGGGGCAGAATTCAGAGTTAGAGAAAGAATTTTGGAAGATATCCGACAAATGACTGCCATTGGTCTCTCCCTCTTTCTGGATTTGCTGTTCCCGTGGGTTACTGCTGAGATTCTATCAGGCCTCCCAGCCACAGACATGGGCACCACTTCCTAAGGAGCTGTGGAGAAAAGACGGGGACCCTCAAGCTCAGTCTCAGGAACAGAATGCAGCCAGGCACGTAGTCAAAGCCTCATCTGTCAGGGGCCAGGTGTGTAGTTGAGGCTCTTTCTTTCAAGTGAAAAATCTATAAATGAGAGAAAATATAAAATATAATTTCAAAGGTAAAGTAAAATCCTTGAGACAAGCTTTGAGAGAGAGCACCTAAGAACAGCACAAACAGTTTGGGTGTGCACCCCAGTACTCCCATACCCATACCTGCAGGTTCTAGGCCTGGCCTTTGGGAGTGTTCATGAGCTGGGGAGACAGCTCAGTGGATAAAGCCCTTGTCACACAGCAGTGAGAACTATTCTTGGGATCTGCAGAGTCCTCATAAAAGCCAGATGGCCACGAATGCCCACCTATACTCTCAGATCCTGGGGGTAGAGACAGGGGATTCCCCTATCCGAGCTGCAAGCTCCAAGCTCATCAAGAGGTCCTGCTTTGGTAAAATACAAAGCAATCAAGGAGAGCCTCTGTGTACATACATGCCCACACACTTGAACATGTGTGCATATATACCACACACATACAACCCTCCAAAAAAGAAAAGGTACTCTGCTCTTTAGCATAGTGGGAGAATTCTGCTGAAATGAAATCAACACAGAGCAAAGTATGCCACAATGCCCATAACACTATGGCTGCTAGGAGGGTCCCTTGGGATGACTGGCTAAGTCATAATATGACTGTAGTCAGACTATTGAGGAAACAGGCAAAGGCCCAACATTGAGTATAGGATTTCACCTGGGCTCCCCCTGAGACTAAGACTTAGCACAAATGTCTAGCAAGCATCATAAAGGATTTCCTGGTTCATCAAAGTCCCAATGCAACTAAAAAACTGACTTCGTTGCAATTCTTGGACGTCTCCTGAGGGTGAAGACCCAGCTCTGGGTTCTTGGTATGGTGCCAGTTTCCACTTCTCTCCACGACAGATCCCGTGTTGCTTTTCTAGTTTACATCACAAAATGCTGTTTTCCAAAGTGGTGATCATTAGAGATTTGCAGAATGCTTCACATATGCCATTCATTTTTAATGGGCTATTTGACTCCCCGTGAAGTTCACACACAAGGAAGAGATTGTACAATGTGAACTAAGGAAAAAACACATGGCCTGATCCTCCAGGGTGCTGAGAACATGGGGTGTTGGGTACTTAAAGGGTTTTATAGGAAGGCTCTGTACATAGCCATGCCTCAGCACAAAACAAATTAAAACATAACCCTGGCTTCGCCGCCACAGTGCCACTGAATGGCGTTCTTTGTGATTGTGTACATATGAAATTCTTTTCAGGCCTGCTAGAATAAAACCTACCAAATTCAGAACGGCAAGTTATTTCAAGTTTTGAAATAGAAATGATGTAACAAAAATGTTTCTTAATGCTTTCTGGGACTACTGAGATAGCTCAGTGGACAATGACACTTGCCACTAAGCCTGATGCCCTGAATTTGACCCCCAGGACCTATATGGTGGAAGGAGAGACTCAACTCCCAGAAGGTGCCCTCTGACTTCCACACACTTGTTGTAGTTTGTGGGTATCCTCCACCCACCCCACAAATAAATAAATACTTGTGAAACAATTCACATTTTTTTATTGTTGCGTGTTTATTTTTTTCTTTTCCTTTTTTTCATTTTTATTTATTCATTTTTCTATTATCAGCTTGATACAGTATAAATTCTTATCTTAATAGTGATAGTGAAATGTTTCATTGAGGCTTGCACAGTAATTGAGTAAAACCAAAATTTATTATAAGCCACAGTCATCCTAGGGTCCCCCCTGCTATATACCCAAGGAATGCTCAATCATACCACAAAGATACATGCTCAACTATGTTCATAGCAGCACTATTCGTAATAGCCAGAACCTGGAAACAACCTAGATGCCCATCAACTGAAGAATGGATTAAGAAAATGTGGTGCATATACACAATTGAGTACTACACAGCAGAGAAAAACAATGACAGCATGAAATTTGCAGGCAAATGGATGGAACTAGAAAATATCATCCTGAGTGAGGTAACCCAATTCACATTTTCTTTCCCTTTACAAGACATATTGTTATGAGGTATCCAAACATCTTCCTTACTCTACCGTTTCACAGGGTTAAATATCATTCACAGTAAATAGGCCATCTTCAAAGTATTTTGAAATCTATTCTCTAATGTTTCAGCTGGTAGAAAAGAAACCTATTGTATGACCAGTCAGATTTGGAGAAAAGATAAATTGAAGAGGGATATAACTTCCATACCCTTAGAGTTCACCATAGGGTTTCTCCATAGTCTGGGGGGCGGGCTGAGAATTCATACCACCCAGGTGGATGCTGCCACCACGTGTTTTGGGTAATTGTCTGTTGTTGTCCTTTAGAGTCAAAGAGAAGAGCTTAGCACCTTGTAAAGAGAGAACCCCCCCCCCCAACCTTCCCTGTCTGAATGCCAAGCTCAATGCCAAACTCAGCGTTTGAGAGCACACCCAAGAATCTAAAGTAAATAACCACTTGATCCATACTTTGTTGAGGAAGAGCGACCGTTTTTGGCCTTCACAACCTTAGGTCTCCTTCTGGCCCCAGCCTTGAGTGCAAACCACTCTTTGCTCAAGCCCTGGTCTCACTAGGGGAAAGGTTGTCTCGGAGTCCTGGGCAGTTGCTTCCTTCCAGGATCCGCTCCTCATGAAGAGAACAGGGCTGCTGGATGCTAAACTGAACCTTGGCTCCACTACTCCATAGCCGGTGGCTGCAATATTCTCAGGCCTCAGATTCCCTATCAGTAATTAGTAACAATATCTGTTCTGCTACAAAGGAGAGAACGAACTAAATGTTAGTGAAGCATCCTCCATCCGGGGGCTCTCCCTGCACCAGATGCTTAACAAATGGGGCCTTTCATGATAACAGCTATTACGCCGGCTAGTTCCTAAACTTCCTCTTCTTTGTTTTGTCTGCTTAATTTTTCCCTTGTCTGTTTTTAATGTTCTTCCAGGAGGTTCTCAGTGGATCCAGAGTTCCTTTCCCCTGACCTGTATTTTCCCCACAACCCCCTCTTCTGTTCTCTCTCCTCCCAGCCAGCTCAGTCAGCCACAATTCCCATGTCTTCAACAGGAACCGGCCGTCCTTTTCCCTAAACTCCATCTGGAACTAGGCATGATTTCTACAGAGCAGCCACATCTGCATGTCATTAGGGTTCAGCTCCCTGGGACCCCATCAGGCTGAACAAGATGCCAAACCCACAGTGACTTTTTAGGGAAAAGCAACTCTGTCAAGAAGCCCCGTTGTACATTTAAAATAGAATTTGATTCATAAAAACTTCAAGAGCAAGTCTAGGGGGTCTTGAGAAAAAGCTTTATGTTCTCTACTATGTTGAGTTGTCCCCTGGATTTCATGGGGGCAGAAACAAAGGTAATAAAAATGTATTGAGCATCTATTTTGTGTAAGGAGCTGTGATAAGCATTTCACACTCATTATGTTATTTAATTTTCATAACTATCCTCAAGAGTATTGTTATCTTTAGCATGAGAAAGCTGAGATTCCCAAGAGGTAAAGTGAGCTACCCGAGCATCAAAGCTGAGAAGTGGCAGGACCGAGAAGTACATTCAAACCTGACTTCTTTTTTGTGCTGTGGAATGCTTTATGGCATTAAAACACAGCAGAACACACTCTTCATGTTGGCATAAACAGAGTCTACACAGTCCTTAGACTCATTAGAGGCCAAAGATCCTCCTGCAGGTGGGCATGAGGGAGCTTATACATCTTTGGCAGAGAGATGGCTTGCAGCACTCTCAGGTTACAGGATGTCTCTCATACAGTTTGATCTCTATCTATCATCTATCTATCTATCTATCTATCTATTTATCTATCTATCTATCTATCTATCTATCTATCTATCTATCTATCTATCTCAGAATTTCCGAAGATCCCCTGATTACATGATGGAAAGTTTTCCATTCACTTCTAATGGTTATTCAGAAAGCACTGAATCTACCGTCTGCAGGTGAATCCTCTTTTCTTGGAACTACGCATGGACAAAGACATGGAAAGTCTTCTCTTTCAAGATGGACATGCCACAAACCAGCCACCGTAGTATGACCAGCAGCTCAAATACACTGGATTTATAACCTGGAACTTGGGAAATTATACTTATGAGAGCTCTTCTCAAGGGGCATATGTGGTGGAAAGGAATGCTTTATTAGGTCGCTTTGGGTGAGACTAACAGGATATTAGGTAAAGTCATGACTGACAGGCTCAACTTGTTCTACAGGGGTGAGGCTGAGGTGGCCACAGGGCTCTTAGTATTATTTCTTTTTTGAGTTCTTTCTTTAATAAAATTATTTATTTATTTATTTTGCATCCCGGCTGCAGTTTCTCCTCCCTCCTCTCCTCCCAGTCCCTCCTCTCACCCCTCTTCTGTTCTCACCCCCCAATCCACACCTCCTCTGTTTCTGTTTAGGAAAGAGCAGGTCTCCCATGAGTACAACAAAGCATGGCGTATCAAGTTTCAGTAAGACTAAGCACCTCCCCTTGTATTAAGGCTGGGCAAGGCCAACCAATGTAAGGAATAGGGTCCCAAAGGCCAGTAAAAAAGTTGGAGACAGCCCCTGTTCCCACCGTTAGAAGTCCACCAAAGGACCAAGCTCCACAACTGTCCCATAGATGCAGAGTACCAGATCAGTCCCATGCAGGCCCTCTGGTTATCGGTTCAGTCTCTGTGAGGCCAGGTTAGTTGATTCGTTGGGTTTTCTTGTGGTGTCCTTGACCCCTCTGGCTCCTACATTCCTTTCTCCTCCTCTTCTGCAGGATTTCCTGAACTCCGACTAAAGTTTGGCTGTGGGTCTGCATCTGTTTCCATCAGTTGTTGGATGAAGCCTCTCTGAAGACAATTGGGCTAGACACCAATCTGGTCACAGGAGAAGGCTAGTTCAGGCTATGGATCCGCTATTGCTAGGAGTCTAAGCTGTGGTCTTCCTTGTAGATTCTTGGGAGATTCAGGTTTTACCTAACCCCGAAATGCACTCCCTTTCTGGTAGTATCTGCTATTGCTAGGAGTCTAAGCTGTGGTCTTCCTTGTAGATTCTTGGGAGATTCAGGTTTTACCTAACCCCGAAATGCACTCCCTTTCTGGTAGTATCTTTCAGTACTCTCACCTTCTCCCGCTTAGCTCCCCCAACCTGATCGCTCGTGTTCCCATCCCCACCTGCCCTCAGTCTACTCACGAAATCTCTCCGATTTCCCTTTTCCAGGGAGATCCAGGTGTCCCCGCTTGAACTCTCCTTGTTACCTAGTCTCTTTGGGTCTGTGGATTTCAGCATAGTTATCCTTTGTTTTACAGCTAGTATCCACTTATGAGTGAGTACATACCATGTTTGTCTTTCTGGGTCTGGGTTACCTCACTCAGGATGATTTTTTCTGGTTCCATCCATTTGCCTGCAAATTTCCTGGTGTCATTGTTTTTTACAGCTGAGTAATATTCTATTGTGTAAATGTCCCACATTTTCTTTATCCATTCCTCAGTTGAGGGACATCTAGGTTGTTTCCAGCTTCTGGCTATTACAAACAAAGCTGCTATGAATATAGTTGAGCAAGTGCCATTGTGGTATGATTGAGCATCCTTTGGATCTTGAGGTAGATCGATTGCCAATTTTCTTAGAAACCACCATATTGATTTTCAACGTGCCTGTACAAAGTTTATACTCCCACCAGCAGTGGAGGAGTGTTTCTCTTGTTCCACATCCTCTCCAGCATGAGCTGCCATTTGTGTTTTTTATCTTAGCCATTCTGATAGATGTAAGATAGAACCTCTGAGTCGTTTAGATTTGCATTTCCCTAGTGGCCAAGGATGTTGAACATTTCTCTAAGTGTTTCTCGGCCACTTAAGATTCTTCTGTTGAGAATTCTGTTTAGATTTGTACCCCATTTTTAGTTGGATTATTTGGTTTGTTGATGTCTAGTTCCTTGAGTTCTTTATATATAAAGAAAATCAGCCCTCTCTCAAATGTGGGGTTGGTGAATCTCTTTTCCCATTCTGTAGGCTGCCATTTTATCCTATTGATGGTGTCCTTTGCCTTACAGAAATCTTTTAATTTCATGAGGTCCCATTTATTAATTGTTAGTCTTAGTGCCTGTTCTATTGGTGCTCTGTTCAGGAAATAATTTGATATTATTTCCCACTTTCTCTTCTATCAGGTTCAGTGTATCTGGTTTTATGTTGGGTCTTGGATCCACTTGGACTTGAGTTTTGTGCAAGGTGATAGCTATGAATCTACTTGCATTCTTCTACATGCTGACATCCAGTTAGACTAACACCATTTGCTGAAGATGCTTTCTGTTTCCCATTGTATGATTTTGGCTTCTTTATTAAAAATCAGGTGTCCATAGGTGTGTGGATTTATGTCTGGTCTTCAGTTTAATTCCATTGAGGCTGTCTGTTTTTATGCCAATGCCATGTGGTTTTTATTACTATAGCTCTGTAGTAGAGCTTGAAATCAGGGATGGTGATACCTCCAGAAGTTCTTTTATTGTACAGCATTTTTTTAGCTATCCTAATTTGTTTGTTTTTCTGCATGAAGCTGAGTATTAGTCTTTCAAGTTCTGTAAAGAATTGTTTTGGAATTTTTTTTAATTGGGATTGCATTGAATTTAAGATTGCTTTTGGTAAGATGGTCATTTTTACTATGTCAATCCTCCTAATCCATGAGCATGGGGGGTCTTTCCATCTTTTGATATCTTCTTCAATTTCTTTCTTCAAAGACTTGAAATTCTATTCATACAGGTCTTTCACTTGCATGACTAGAGTTACACCAAGGTATTTTATATTATTTGAAGCTATTTTAAAGGGTGTTGATTTTCTGATTTCTTTCTCAGCCCATTTATCATTTGTATATAGGAGGGCTACTGGTTTGTTTGGGGGTTTTTTGTTTTGTTTTTTTGGGTTTTTTGTTTGTTTGTTTGTTCTGTTTTTTTTTTTTTTTTTTTTTTTTTTTAGCTAATCTTGTATTCAGTTACTTGTCTAAAGGTGTTTATTAGCTGTAGGAGTTCCTTGGTAGAGTTTTTGGGGTCGCTTATGTATACTATTGTATCATCTGAGAATAATGATACTTTGACTTCTTGCTTTCCAATTTCTATCCCCTTCATTTCCTTTAGTTATTTTCTTGCTCTAGCTAAAACTACAAGTACTATATTGAATAGAAATGGAGAGAGTAGACAGCCTTGTCTTATTCTTCCTTTTAGTGGAATTGCTTTGAGTTTCTCTTCATTTAATTTGATGTTGGCTATTGGCTTGCTGTATATTGCTTTTATTATGTTTAGGTGTGTCACTTGTATTGCTGATCTCTCCAAGACCTTTAACATAAAGGGGTGATGAATTTTATCAAAGACTTTTTCAGGGTCTAACAAGATGATCATGTGGTTTTTTTTTCTTTCAGTTTGTTTATATGGTGGAGTACACTGACAGATTTTTGTATGTTGAATCACCCCTGTGTTTCAGGGATGAAGGCTACTTGGTCATGGTGGATGATTGTTTTGATGTGTTCTTGGATTTAGTTTGCCAGGATTTTATTGAGTATTTTTGCATCAATGTTCATGAATGAAACTGGTCTTTAAGTTTCCTTCTTTACTGAGTCTTTGTGTGGTTTGGGTATCATGATGACTGTGGCCTCATAGAAAGAATTTGGCAATGTTCGTTCTGTTTCTATTTTGTATTTTGTGCAATAATTTGAAGAGTATTGATATTAGCTCCTCTTTGAAAGTCTGGTAGAATTCTTCATTAAAACCATCTTGTCCTGGGCTTTTTTTTTCCTTTGGTTGGGAGATTTATAGTGACTGCTTCTACTTCCTTATTGCTTTTCTGATCTTGATTTAACTTTGGTAAGTGGTATCTATCAAGAAATTTGTCCATTTCTTTTAGATTTTCCAATTTTGTGGAGTATAGTTTTCTCATGTATGACCTAATGATTCTCTAGATTTCCTCAGATTCTGTTGTTATGCCCCCCTTTTTGTTTCTGATTTTGTTGACTTGGATATTCTCTCTCTGTCTTTTAGTTAGTTTGGATAAGGGTTTATCTATATTGTTGATTTTTTCAAAAAACTAACTCCTTGTTTCATCGACTCTTTGTATTGTTCTCTTTGTTTCTATCTTATTGATTTCAGTTCTCAGTTTGATTATTTCCTGCCATCCACACCTCTTGGGTATGCTTACTTCTCTTTGTTCTAGAGCTTTCAGGTGTTCTGATAAGTTGTTTCTATCAGATCTCTCCAAATTCTCCATGAAGGCACTTAGTACTATAAACTTTCCTCTTCGAACTACTTGCATAGTGTCCCATAAGTTTGGATATGTTGTGCAATCATTTTCATTGAATTCTAGGAAGTCTTTAACTTCTTTATTTCTTCTCTGACCCAGTGATAAATCAATAGAGACTTGTTCAGTTTCCATGAGTTTGTAGGCTTTCTGTTGTTTCTGTTGTTATTGAAATTCATCTTTAATCCATGGTGGTCTGATAAGATACAGGGGGTTATTAGAATTTTTTATATCTCTTAGACTTCCTTTGTGGCCAAGTATATGATCAATTCTGAAGAAGGTTCCATGAGGTGCTGAGAAGGTAAATTCTACTGAGTTTGGGTGAAATATACTGTAGATATCTGTTAGGTCTATTTGAATCATAACATCTGTTCTGTTATTTCTGTTTAGTTTCTGTCTGGAAGATATCGTGTGGGGCTCAATGTGTCATTTAAGCTTTAGTGATGTTTCTTTTACAAATATGGGTGCCCTTACATTTGGGGTATAGATGTTCATAATTGAGACATCATCTTGGTGGATTTTTCCTTTGATGAGTATGAAATGCCCTTCTCTATTTCTTTTGATTAATTTTGGTTGAAAGTCGATATTGTTAGATATTAGGATAGTTACACTAGCTTCCTTCTTAGGTTCATTTGATTGGAAAATCCTTCTTCAACTCCTCTCTCTGAGGTAATGTCTATCTTTGATGTTCAGGTGTGTTTCTTGTATGCAACAGAATGATGGATCCTGTTTTAGTAGCTGTTCCATTAGCTTGTGTCTTTTTATTGATGAATTGTGTCCATTGATATTGAGGGATATTAATGACCAATGATTGTTAATTCTTGTTATTTTGTTGGTGGCGGTAGTAGTGTATGTGTATGTGTGTGTTTCCCTTTGGGTTTTGCTGGTGTGAGATTATCTATTGCCCATGTTTTTGTGGGTGTAGTTAAGTTCCTGGGGTTGAAGTTTTCTTTCTAGTTCCTTCAGTAAGTCTGATTTTGTGAATAGATATTGTTTATATTTGAATTTGTCATGAAATATTTTGTTTTCTCCATACATAGTAATTGACAGATTGCTGGGTTGGCATCCCTGGTCTCTTAGAGTCTGCAAGACATCAGTCCAGGCCCTTGTGGATTTTAGGTTCTCCACTGAGAAGTTGGGTGTGATTCTAGTAGGTCTGCCTTTATATGTTACTTGGACTTCTTCCCTTGACACTTTTAATATTCTTTCTTAGTTCTGTATGTTTAGTGTTTTGATTATTATGTGGCCAGGGTATTTTTTTTTTTTTTTTTGTGATCCAATGTATTTGGTGTTCTGTAAGTTTCTTGTACCTTTATAGGCATGTCCTTATTTAGGTTGGGAAAATTATTTTCTATGATTTTGTTAAATATATTCTCTGGGTTTTTAAGCTGGATTTCTTTTCCTTCTTCCATTCCTATTCTTCTTATGTTTGGTGTTTTTCATATATCCCAGGCTTCCTGGATGTTTTATGTTAGGAATTTATTGGATTTAACATTTTCTCTGACTGATGAATCTATTTTCTCTATCGTTTCTTCAATGCCTGAGATTCTCTCTTCCATCTCTGGTATTCTGTTGGTGATGTTTGTGTCTGTAGTTCCTGTTCACTTACTCAGATTTTCCATTTTCAGGATTCCCTTTGTTTGTGTCTTCTTTATTGCTTCTATTTCCATTTTCAGGTTTTGCACAGTTTCCTTCATCTGTTTACTTTTTCTTGGTTTTCTTTTAAAGATTTATTGATTTCTTCCAATTTTTTTGTTTGTTTTTTCCTCAATTTTTAAGGGAATTTTTTTCATATTCTCTTTAAAGAATTCTATCATCTTCATAAAGTCATTGTAAGGTCATTTTCTTGTGCTTTAGTTGTTTTGGATTGTTCAGGTTTTGCTGTTGTAAGACAGCTGGGCTCTGGTGATGAATATTGCCTTTTCTGTTATTGTCTTCTTACACTGGCATTTAGGTGTCTGGATTTGGGATGATTATAAGTCTAGGTGTTGATTCCTGCATTTGTCTTTGTTAGATGGGTGTTTTGTTCTTTGGTTTCTCTGTCCTCTGTCATCTTCTGGCCTAAATGGCCAAGGGTTCTGGTGACTAGCAAGCCTTCGGGTCTAGTAGGGTGTCCCCTCTGGAGTTTTGGGACTAGGGGTCCATAGATCTGGCCTGGCCTCTGATAAAGCTAAAGTCTTCTTCTGAAGTTGTAGACCAGGATATGGACCTCAGGAATGGGGATGCAGTCTGGAGTCCCTAGATCTGGTCTGGCCTCTGAAGTCCCTAGGGCCAGCCTGGCCTCCAGTACAGCTGCCAAGCTGGGGCCCCTAGGTCAAGCTTGTGCTCCAGAAAAGTTGGAGCCTGCATCTGAACTTGTAGACCTGGGGTCCCTAAATCCAGCCTGTGATCCAAAAAAGCTGAAGTTTGCTTCTGAAGTTGTAGCCCTGGGGTCTCTAGCTCTGGCCTGGCCTCTAGTAAAGTGGAAGTCTTCTTCCAAGGTTGTAGACCAGGACATGGAGCTGGGGTGGGGGGAGTGGGGGTGGGGGAGTATACAGTCTGGGGTTGTTGAGCAGCCTTCCTTGACTAAAATGCAAATGCCATTAGGACCTCTCTGTTTTGCTCACTGATGAATCCCTAGGACAGGACTTGGCACAAAGTAGATGACAGAAAATAGACTGATAGATTTAAATTTTAGAAAAATAAACCAGGAATCAAAGCTCCTCAGAGAGAGGGTGGAGGCTCATTCCCCACACCCTTCCATACTGGAATGTTTACTGGCTTCATCTTATCTAAGGTCCTGTGCAGGTAACTACAGCTGCTGTGAATTCATTTGGTTCTTATAACACCAGAAGTTAACAGTGAATATTAGCATCCACTCTTTTAGAGTGAGAGGCTGAGGAACAGAGGCTAAGTTTCTTGCTGAAGTCAGAAAGGTACTTTTCTGAAGAGCCAGAGTGTGAATCTAGACTGGAAAGTCGCAGGGTCTAGGCTTAGAGCTACAACACACAGTGCAGGTGACAGATACACTGAGGAGTCTTCAGCACACTAACAATAGTTACTTAAGAGCCTAGAGAATATCATAATGAAAAAAAGCAGTTAAGAAATCTGTTCAAAAAATAATGTGGACACCAGCAAGATGACTCAGCGGATAAGGGTATTTGCTATTGAGCCTAAAGACCCAATTTCACTCCTGGTACCCACATGTTAGAAGGATAAGACCAGTTCCTGTGAATTGTCCTTTGATTTCCACAGGTGCACACATACATAGGCACATAGGCACATGTACATCAAATAAAAATGTAATTAATTTTTAATCAAAATGAGCCTGTCTCAGAGTCACTTACTATTGAAGCTGGGTAATGGATGCCTAGAGTTTGATTAAACTTTTCTACTTTGTGCTTGACTAAATGTTTGTACAATACAAAGTGAAAGTGAAGACAGAGAGCCAATGAGGAGAAAACTTAAAGGAACTCAAGGGCAAAAAGTAACCATGGAGAAGAAAGAAAACTCAGAGCACAGCATCCTGGAGACCACATGACCCAGTGTCTACTGCTGCGTAGCATACCCTCAGAAGTCCAGAGATTTAGAAAACAATGTTATAGATGACTGTGTAGGTTCCCCGCTGACCATAAAAACTCCTAAAATTAGAACTACTGTATGACCCAGTGATCTCACTTCTTGATATCTATCCAAAGAAAGTGAAATCTATGCATCAATGGCATGTTTCCTCTTGTGTTCATCGCAATATGGTTCACAAGAGGCAAGCAATGGGCTTAGTCTGAGTATCCATCGGCAATGGATAGATAGAGAACTTATGACAGGTATGTGTAGCAGAATGCTATCCAGCCTTGAAGAAGACAGTTATGCTACCATGACAGCAAACAAAACTGGGCCTAGAGGATGTGGTGCTGTGTGAACTAAGCCGGGTACAGGAAGATCAATCTGCATGACTTCTCCCTTGCATGAATTTGAAAGAGTCACTCACAGAAGTGGTGAGTAGAATAGTGTCTTCAGGGTGAGGTGGGGGTTGGTAAAAGTGTACAGAGTTTGTAGACAGGAGTTTTTGTATGGAATAATGAGTATAGTTAACAACAATACACTTGAAAATTCCTGTGAGTAAAATTTTTATTTTCATTTATTGAACACAAGTGATGTGAAGGGGAGATGGGAATAATGGAGATGGAGGTTTAGGTAGGGAAAGGTATGGGATGGCAGCGTGCAAAGGGGGTTGGTGGCAAGAATAAGTAACATAAGAATGTTTGAAAAAGCCCTATGGAAATCATTTTATAAGATTCATATACTCATATAAGAGTTTAATTGGAGATAAAGTACACAAGGATAATGCTCTTCCAGAAGCTGTAAACTGCTAAATAAAAATCCTAGTGCTGGGATTAGGATATGTCCTCCCAAGTTGTTGGTCAGAGGTGTCCCAGAGACTCCCAAAACAATACAGGCTATTGTCACTGGTCTTGATGCCCACCAAAACTTGATAGTGAGGTCTTGTGGCTGAAGATACCACACACTTTGGAGGCAGGACACGGAGAAATCAAAGTGCTACTGACTAGGTAGCTTTCATAATACTGGAGGATACTATGCAGGATTCTAGGAGAGAGCAGGTATCACCAATAGTCTCATCCAACTGTGAGCCCTGTGGACTACAATATTGGCTGCTGTGTCAAGATACACCCATGGGTGGAATAGAGACACAAATGTTATGGGGGTAACCAACTGCTTTCTGATTGGATTTAAGATCTGTTCCACAGGAGGAAACACATGTCTGTTACTGTAAATCTGGCCAAAGAACCCTCAGGGGTGAACATAATACTATTGTTTTGTTAAATGGACACAGTAGCAAATTGCCCCTCAAATTCATATCTTTCTACCCATAGATCAGTGTAGCTCTCAGACCTCATAAGAGAAATCTCTTTGTACAGTGGATAACAGTTAATTTAGAAACAACTAGTCAAAGTGCAGAGAATAAATTGTCTGTGGAGTACTCAGCCACAAACAGAACATATATATCACAACCCATCCTCCCAAGGCTCAGGAACTATTGTGAAAAAGTGACCAGAAAGATTGCAAGAGTCAGAGGCCAGGGAGGACTAGAGAAAACAGTTTCTTTTGGACATGACAGGACCCCTCATTGGTCAGCTGATAGCAGCAATGGTTGCCTACACAAGACCTGTGGAAGATTAAGCCGGTCAGCAGGATGGAGAGGGGTTCACGAGCCCCCATCCCATGCTAAGGGACTATTGGTAGTTCATATTGTCTAGGGGAAGATCATCCTTTGTCTTTAGAGATGTGGTTCCTGGTAGGCTGACTCTTCCAATGGATGGCCCCATACCCATGAGTATAAGGACAGCACAAATTGGAATCAATGAGCTATGAAAGAAGGAAGGGAGGGAGGAAGGAAATGAAGAAGGAAGAAAAGGAAAGGAAACATGAAATTGGGTTTGTAGGGGTTGGGAATTGATCTCAGAGGCCTTGGGGAGGAGTAGAGAGTAAATATAATCAAAATAACTGTATATGTGTAAAACATTTTCAAAATCTAATAAATGTAGAATGTCCTGGAATATTAATTTAAGATGTGTTACATTCATTTATGTTGTGGAATATTTATTTAATGATGCAAAGATGTGTTGCATTCTTTTATGTTGCATTTGTTTAAAACTGTAAAGCTCTGTTACTTTGCCTGCCTAAAATACCTAATTGGTCTAATAAAGAGCTAAACAGTCAATAGCTAGGCAGGAGAGGGATAGGCAGGACTGTCAGGCAGAGAGAATAAATAGGAGGAGAAATCTGGAAAAGAGGAGGGGGAGCATAAAAAGGAGAAGGAGAGGAGGACACTAGGGGTCAGCCACCCAACCACACAACTGGCCATGGAGTAAGAAGGAAAGAAAGATATATAGAATAAAGAGAGGTAAAAAGCCCAGAGGCAAAACATAGTAAAAAAGAAATGGGATCATTTAAGTTAGAAAAGCTGGCTAGAAACAAGACAAGCTAAGGCCAGACATTCAGAATAAGTCTCCATGTATTTATTTGGGAACTGGGTAATAGGCCCCCAAAAAGTAAAAAGCAAAACAAAAAGCACTACAATATTATATTATGTTTCTTGATTTTTCTTTATGTATGCTTATGTGGGAGGAGGTACCCATGGAAGTCAGAATGAGTCCTGTGAGCAGTGAGTCACCTAACATAGATGACTGGTCAAATTGAAATTTGTATGGTGTGTGTGTGTGTGTGTGTGTGTGTGTGTGTGTGTGTGTGTGTGTCTTTAGGCCAGAGCACAAGTCTGGGTGATATTCCTTCTCAGGCCTTGTTTCCTGAAACAGGATTTCTCACAGGGACCTGGCTTGCTCTGGTAATGCTGTCAAGGTGCTAGCATTACAGGAGTTCAGCCAAACAGCACCAACTTCGTCTAAGGAGGGATCAAGGTTCCCCTCCTGCTGCTGAGACATGAGGTGATCTCACACATCAGCAACATGTACAGCTGAAACCATGGGGCTTTCAGAACAGCTGAGGGCACAAAACTTGCTTCTTCCTTTTCCTTTTCTGCTAATATGGGGGCATAAAGGTATCTGAAGTGTGGGGGACCCGCCCCACCTTTTTCCCCAGGGTGCTCTTGAGGAGTGAGGGATAAAAGATTTAGTTAGAAATATAGAGGGGACAGAGTGACAGATAGAAACACAAGGTAGCCTCAGGAGGGCCTGGATCAATATCCACTGGCCCCTTCTGTCTCTTCTAAAAGGCTTTTTATAGTAATGCCAAAGGGTGGAGCAAACGACCTCCCCCTAGCGCAGCCAAGTACAGACCCTTCCAAACACCTGGTGACCACACACATGGTCAATCCATCCCCTTATGCAGCCCTGCTGGGTAAAGCAAGCTCAGATCTCACTAGGAAACCTCGGTGGGTTCCCACACTGAAGCCATCCAGGGTGACAGAGGACAGGTTTGGGTCATGAAGGTATGTTTAGTTTTGTTTTTTAAGTTTTCCATAACCCGGTTTGCTTTCTATTGCTATGATAAACACCATGACTAAAAACAGCTTGGGGAGGAAAGGGTTATTTTATTTCATCTTACAGGTTAGAGTCCATCCTGAAGTCAAGGGTGCAATCTGTAGGAAGGAGCTGGTGCAGAGGTCACGGAGGAGTGCTGCTTATTGGCTTGCTCCTCATGGCTTGCTCAGCCTGCTTTCTCACATACCCCAGGACACCATCCCAGGGATGACACTGCCTCTAGTGGGCTGGGCCCTCCCATATCAATCATTCATCAAGAAAATGCCCACACAGACTCGTCCACAAGCCAATCTGATGGAGGCAATCCCTCAGTTGAGGATTACTCTTCTCAGATGATTCAAGCTTGTGCCAAGTTGACAAAACAAACAACAGCCAGCACATTTATTTACCCGTGTTTTATTAGTTGTGTTCAAATTTCATCCCTGTGGCATACCTCAAGGAGGTATGAAGGAGGAAAGATTCACTTTGCCCACGGTTTCTGTACGCCACAGTGTAAGGATCTAGAGGAGCAGAATGTTCAGATTACCCGGAGACAGACAGAGAGAAAAAGAGACAGACAGGCAGGCAGGCACAAGAGAGAGAGAAACACACAGAGAGAGAAAGACTGAGGGAGAGAGGTAGACAGAGAGGGAGCCACAGAGAGCCCTCACCTAGAAATCCCTCATTAACAGTCAACTGAGTAACAAAGTATAGACACATATAGAGGGCAAATGAGAGGATGTTACTCTTTGAAAGCATACAGAGTGAAAACCTTTGCAAAGGCTTAGTTATGAAATTGGGGTTGAAAGGTTCAGGGCCACTCCCATCCTCCAGGCTGACAGTAACCCATGAACAGCACCTTTGGATTAAGTTCACCCAACTAGTTTTGAACACACCCAGTCAAGGTCAAGGTGCTTGGTAAAGGCCTGTGACTCCCTTGTTTTGCTGCACAAACTCATAATCTCTATTTAAAAACTCATGTCCTGGTCACCAATTCTTCTGGGCTTTGTTCCCACAAAGCCTCCAGAGTCCCTCCTCCTGGGTCTTCTATGGTCCACCATTTCCCATGAAAAATTATCCCTCAGTTTCTCCTCAGTTTCCAGGACCACAGTGCTCAGCACAGGTCCTCATTTCAGCATCAGTCTTAGCTCTTCTCGTCCCTTCTTTCACCTCTCACCTCTTTTTGTTCCATTACCTCAACCTTTGCCCCTGACCAGGTGTGTCAGATTCGTCACCGATCTTCCTCACCTGCCACTCCAGCGGCTCCTGTTCTGGTGGATCATCCACACAGCCACCTCTGGCTTTCCCAGAACTGTCACAGCCGGAATCCATGTTAACTTCACGTCTGTGGGCTGTCTGCAGCAGGAAAGAGTATGACAGCAACTCACGGCACTGAAGCGAGAGCTTCCCCATCCCGTTTCGGTTGGAAGTTGCTACTACCCTGTCCTGGTCTGCTTCTCTGTTGCTATGATAGGCACCATGGCCGAAAGCCACTTAGGGAGGAAAGAGCTTATTTCAGATGACAGCTCACACGTCACAATACATCACTGAGGGAAGTCAGGGCAACAACTTAAGCGGAGACCGGTGGGAGAGCACTGCTCTCTGGCTTGCTCTCCATGACTCGCTCAGCCTGCTTTCATATACCCAGGACCACCAGCCCAGGAGTCGCACCATCCACATTGAGCTGGGCCCTTCCACATCAATCATTAATCCAGAAAATGCCCCATAGATAAGACCTCAGGCCAATCTGATGGAGACAATTTCTCAATTGAAGTTCCCTCTTCCTAAGTGACTCTGGTTTGTATCAAGCTGACAAAAACCAACCATCCAACACCCCACGTGAGCTAACTGGAATTATTGTTTAAAACTACAGGTTTCAGACTTCTTAGGAGCTGCAGAACTTACTCAAATTTATTCAGCGCTAGCAAGTAATGCTGGATGAAAGGCTCCAGCATTGGGTGGTGACCGTGGAACTCTGGAATCCCTTCCCTACTTTTTCCATTGCCTTTGGGGATGTTGAAGGGCCTTGCAGTGTGCAGACTTCTGGGTGAGAAGTCCTTCAAATTGAGCCCAGAAGGAAGAGCCACAGCACTGAGGCAGGTTCTACTATAACCTAGCACTCCAGAAGCCAGTGCGTTCTCACCGTCTTGTGGTAGAGCCTGGAGAAAGCCATTTGGCTCAGAGTCTTCCTCCCCGTCACTAGTTGAGGCACACTGGGCAATTTACTTGAAGTCAATGCCTAAATTTTTCCAGATTAATCATTGTAGTGCTCCCTTCCTCTTAGCTAAGAAGATTCAATGAGTCTGTGGCGAAGAGGGCTTAGGAGACATCCTGGCTGACTCAGAAAGGTGCTAGAGGAATACTCGTGGTCATTTTCATCTAAAATCATATCTTGTTTCCAGGGGAATCCTGGGTAAGTGACTCATCCCAGCTCTTTGTTGATTCAGAACACACCCTGTGGCCAGAGGCTACTACTGCACTCCTCATACATGATGTACACAGACTGTCCCTCTGCAGTATGAGGCATGGTGGCTCAGTGTCCTAAAGCGGGACATTGGGTTTATTCTGCAGAGGGACCTGCTCCAGATCAGAGTTCACATCTAACAACACATAGCACAGAGCTCTCCAGTAGGAACAGACAGAGGCACTCGACTGGACGTGCAAATCTAAGGTTAATCGGGAACTGAGCGTTGTGATCCTAAGATAAAGGTTACCAGGCATGTTTGCACAGTTCTGAATCTGTCCCCTGCTTATAGTCACAAACATGTGTCATTAATTTATGATTTTTTTTCCTTTGTACAGTCTTCAGCTGGGAGAAACAAGAGAAAAGAAATCAGTCGTTATACCCAGAGGGAATTTGTGAACAGGACATAAAATCTACAGGTTATACACTGTTGGGCAAAGGATATAAGAAGTAAAGACAAAACAGAAAGCAAGATGCTAAATCTTCGGGCTGATGCATTTTTCACGGCTTGTTTTATGATCCCTGCACATTGTGCTTTCCTCTGTGACCCTCAAGCCAGGCCAGTGTCCCCCAAGGCAGGCAGGGGAAAGGCCTTCCTAAGCGGTGTGAACAGGTCTTTCCAAGGATAACGGCAAGGCCAACTCTTCCCTCTCCGGAGTTTGTATTTCCTTTATTACTTTTGGCTCAGCAAACCTACAGGGAGCATAGAGTGCAGATATCAACTCTAATAGCCTGTCCACTCTCTGCACATGTGGAATGCGATTGGAACAGCAGTCCTTAGGGGATCAGTGTGAATCAGACTCCTTCGTGGCCAGCACAGGATGTGTGAATGGATTCCTGCACCTTTGTCCCATGTCCACATAGGGAAAGCAATTAATAAGGATATCCACAATCACTTATTAATTTCCAAGTATCTTGCAGTCAAAAGTTTTCTATACGTTTAGCACATAATAATAATAATCATAATAATAATAGTGATAATAATCCCTTTGACATCAAAGTCTGATGTTTCAGGCATGAAGCTTACTGGCCTTGGTGATGGTGGCAATGTACATGTTTTGTGGTAGCAATGTAAATGTATTTATCAGGTGCTCACCTGGATTTCTGTACAAATATTATACATACAATAAATACCTCTTGACTTTTCTAAGATCTGTAAGATTCTAATTTCTTAAACCTAACAGGCCCCACGGATTTAGCTAAAGGGTAGATGAACCTGATCTAAGTGTTCTGAGGCAAAAAGAGGTCTGAAGAGAAAGGGTAGCTTTCTTGATCTGCAGAAGGATCTTGATCTGCAGAAGGATCTAGAAAAGTGTTGAGCCTCAGGGGCATGAGAACTCAGTTCAGTGGGAGCTGTTGGGTCTAGATGTCTCAGCACTGGCTGAGGTCCAAATAAACTTAGAATAGAGAACTCTGCCACACCTGCCTCCTGGACTCCCTGTCTTCAACCTAAGGCAATGTTTCCCAGACACCTTCATTCCTCGCTCTTGCTGTCTCTCTATTAGCCCTGTCCTGCCCCTCAAATTCCATTAATGGACACTAATCCACTGGAAATGATGGCAATATTAAGACATTTGAAGAAGGTAAAATAAATTTCATCTGATTTTTTTTTAATTTTGCATTCTTAATCCAGATGACCTGGACCCAGTCTATAGCTCCACAACTTTCTAGCTTTATGACCACAGAGGAATTTGTTAGTCAGTGTGTATCCCCATATCCTTACTCATAAAGTAGGACAGGTGTACCTACCTCGTGCAGCTGCTGAAAGGGTTAGATCAGCAGCTGTACAAGTTATGTAGAACATTGTGGAAACAGGGAATGCTGCCCGACATCTGAGCTACCGCTTCTGCTGTCTGGAACCGTCTTCCAGCTCCATGTACTAATCACATCCTTTATGTGCACTTAGAAATCATTACATCAAGTTTCCAAAGCACATCAATTGGATGGTCAGGAGCTATTTGCTACAGATAAAGACTAAAAAGAAGACAGTGACAAGAAAGTCATTCAAAATCAAAACCCAAGTGTGGAGGTGGTGAGATGGTCCAGTGCTAAAGCTTGCCATGGCACTGGTACCCACACATCCACACAGTGCACACAGTGATAACAAGCAATAAGGTTTAGAAGACTAGAGAGATGGTCCAGAATACTTGCTGCGCTTACAGAGACCTTCAGTTCGGTTCCCAGCACCCACAGGGACCGCACAACCATCTGAAACTCCAGTTCCAGGGGACCCAATTGCCTGCCCTCTTTTGGCTTTGACAGACACCAGGCATATATATGGTGCACATACATTTAGGCAAAACACCTATGCACATAAAGTAAGATAAATAAATCTTTTAAAAATAATTTTAATATTTAAAATAAATAAAAATTTAAATGTTTATAAGTGATTTTTTAAAAATAGCACTTAAAACTACCTAGTATGGATGGCACCATGCTCACATGGTGTTACCAACGGTGCATTCTGCTCCTGGGCACTATCTCTCCACTCTTCCTCTCTCCTCTCCTAAGCAGATTTGTTTTGAAACATAAGAAATAAAATAAAATTAAAACGGAGTAATGAAACATTTGACCTACACAATCCAGAATTAAACTGTCCATCAGGAGCAAATCTTCAATCAGGCCCTTCACCTCAGGAGCACGTGTTTATCTTGGAACACCTATAAGCATTTGCGTGAATAATAACATCGTCCAGAGAATGATACTCTGAGAAGCTAATTCTGTATTAAGTTGAATTAGATAAATTTAATTGGTCAAGTGTCAAAGTGATAGGAAGGATCTTTCCAAAGACATCTTTCCCCGGAATCCCACGCTGTCCCTTCAGAATCAGAGGGTAGAGATGTCTCCTGTCTTTCCCCAAGATGTGGAATCACCACTGGACTCCAGGGACATAAGCTTCAGTGTTCCCACTCAATCCCATGGTTATATTTACATGTATGTATGTGTTTATACATATGTATGCATATATATTTATGTGTATGCAAGTTTGTTCGCATGTATGTATGCGTATATGTGTGCATAAGTGTGTGTGTATGTGTGCAAATATGTGTATGTGTACGTGTGTGTGTGTGTGTGTGTGTGTGTGTGTGTGTGTGTGTGTGTATGCATTCACACACCGATAACTCTGTATTTATCCACTCCTCTCTCATTTCTTACTCTGACTATGGAATTAATGTCAGGGCTGGTAGGACTTTTAATCCTGGGTCAGCCTTCACTGGACCAACCCATAAGTCTCAGTCAAATTCACCTTCATCCTACCGTATTTATCAAAAAAGTATTCCCCAAGAAGAATGTCCAACTTAAGCAGAAAAAGAAATCACAGCTAAATGTGAGGTTTAAAGCTGAAGACTCTTGAGACTGAAAACTTGCCAGCTCTTACTGCTCGCTTACTCACAGGAGGGCTTGCAGCTCCTGGAGCCGTGCCAGGGCTCTGGAAATGAAAGCTAGCAGTTAGCGGGTGAGGCCTCGCCACAGCCAGGCTCTGTCTTGTGATAGGTGAAGCATTTCGTCATCGCCTTCCTCAGACAGAGCTCAGTCGCTGAGGCTGATCAGTGCAGTGCATCCTCGGAGTCTGAGGGCAGTAGACACCAGCCCTGCAATTACTCACTGGATTGCTTTCTGATTCGCTCTGAATGTGTTTTTAAATGATATTAAAGAGAAACATTATTTAAAGTACATTTCACAGTGTTTAATAAAGATCCAGGATACCCTTTGTAGGCCAGAAAAGAAATGGATCCCTACCCCAAGTCTGTTTAGTGCTGACTTGGGCAACATTTCCTCATACAGAAGAAAAAGTGACAAGAAGTGACAAGAAGCTCTTGCTCATGACAGGAAAAACAGCCTGTAAGAAAGCACACAGGAAGGAAAGCCCGGGTGTAAATAAAAATAGGACTTTCTGCTCCTTCATCTGCGTTCTTGACTCAAATGTAGAATGAGTGACAAGGGAAAAGCTTGGCAACCTAGGACCTTGAATGCCAAGAGAGGAGACTTGATGTATTGAGCAATGGGAGTCACGGAAGGTTCTGAGCAGAGGACACAGCGTGATCAGGGGAGAGCGTAAGCTGTGAGGTCCATCTGCCACGAGCTATAATGCGAGCTTGTCCCTCATTATCACGCGTGACCTTGGGCACTTTATGTACCTTTTGGGGGTCTCCCAAGCTGCACAAAGGAAGTGGTTAATACACATCCGAGGTTCTTGCCAACAACATTAGAAGTAGCATGAGGCACAGCGATCCGAGGGCTTGGCACGGAAAAGGGGCCTGTTCAACGGCGTTAGTTGTTAGTGCTGCTGTGCTGGGGTAAGGTCAAAGGTGAAGACAGAAGATGTGAGACTGTAGAGTCCAGGCCAGGGGGAGGGAGGGCCCAGGCCTGGGACAGGGGGAGGGTGGGCAGGATTCGGGGGACACTACAAAGAGGGAATCAAGGACAAAGAGGCACAGAATGACTGACCTCCCCAAAACAGTTTGATGATAACTGCATGAGTGGAAGGAAGATCAAGAGAACACAGGGACCCCAAAAACTGGCTGACATAAGACACCAGCACTGACACCAGACGGAACCTGGGTCTCCTGAAGGACGATGGAAATAACAAGCTGTGTTCCTTTCTACAGCGATTAGGTCTCGTGCTTGGGATCCTCCTGCCTCAGCCTCCCAAGCTGGACTCTGATTTTGTGAAAGCTGCCCTAGAAGGCAACTTCCAAATGCCCCAGGTAGGCGGGCTTGTGTGGTGATAGCGGCGTGCACTGCACACAAGGCCATGGCACAGCAGGTATGTCTTTCTCCACAAGCCTGTGCCACGGCTCACCTCCCCATGTCCTCTTCTCCACAAACCACCTGCCATGTCCTGCAGCGCTGGTGACTGGCTTCACTGTCCTCTCCCACTTTATGGTCCTCTCAGCACGAATAACTGCTGACGTTCTCCTCAGGCAGCAGCACAGAGCTGTCCTTGGGTAACAGGTAGACAAACACCTGCCTTTGGAACAGCAGGACAGCGACTGACATTTTCATTAGGAACTGTGACAGGATTCTCTTCCCGAAGCAGCGGTTAGTAATTTGCACCACTTTGCTCAGAGGGGATTAATATGACTTTTATGCAGGAGCCTCGGCCCTGGGTCCCGCACAATCTTCCATCCCGGTCTGGGTCACTCCTGGGTTTCAGCCACGTCAGCGTCACGTAAGTCACAGAGGAATCAACCAGCCCATACATCCCAACCATGAGTGTGCCTGCCAGGACCCACAGGGGGAACTTTATAGAGTATATAAATGGACTTTAATATCACAGGATACCTTTTGGGATGCATGTCTAATTTGCCGGGCTATGAAGAGCTGACAAACCACTCCATGCATCTTTAAAGGCCTCTGCTCTGTGCCTGCTGTCCTGTGAGGCAGGGAGTTCCACTCCCTCCCCCTCCTCCCCTCCCTGCCAGCCACGGAGGTTCAGCCTCAAGTCCTTCTTCAGCTCTTGAAAAGCCAGGGGAGAATTACTGTTATTCTATACCCTAGTCTTCTTCCACTGAAGTAACTGTCTTTCTCTGTGTGACTTTTTCCTGGAGAGACATGAACAAGAAAGATATTCTTCAGTGATGTGTGCATCTCTTTCTTTGTACAGGTTGCTGTTGGCTTAGAAGAGTGGCTTTGTTTGTTTTGTTTTGTTTTTTTAAGGTTCATTTATGTTTGCACGTGTGTATTTGTGCACATGCCTGCATTGTGTGTATGTGTGTGTAGGGGGGCTGCTTATAGAGGCCAGAGAGGGTTTGGGATTCCCTGAAGCTGGAGTTCCAGGTGGCTGTAAGCTGCCAGATGGATGCTGGAAATTGAGCTTGGGTCCTCATTTCGGATCACTTATAAACATTAACACGAATATCTTCCCCCTTTTCCTTTCATTCTTCTCTCATACAATGCATCCTTACTGAAACCTCCCTTCCCTCCCCTCTTCCCAGTCCACTGTCTGTGTGTCCCCCCCCCAACACCCCCACATCCACTGCTACTCTGTTTCACTTCAGAAAAGAATAGGCCTCTCAGTGATATCATCTGAACACAGCATCACAAGATACAATAAGACTAGGCACACACCCTCATATCAGGGCTGGATGAGGCAACCTAGTAGGAGAAAAAGGGTCCCAAGAGCAGGCAGAAGAGTCAGAGGCACGCCCACACCCACTGTTAGGAGTCTCACAAAAATCCCAAGCTAAACAATCACAACATGTATGCAGAAGGCCTTGCAGAGACCCATGCAGTCTCTGTGGCTGCAGCTTCAGGCTCTGTGAGCCTCTATAAGCCCTACTTGGTTGATTGTGGGAGCTGTGTTCTCCTGGTGTCCCTGACCCCTCTGGCTCCTACAATCCCCCCTTCTGTGGGGCTCCCTGGGCTCTTCCTAATATTTGGTTGTGGGTCTTTGCATCTGCTCCCATCAGCTACTTTCATAACATGAATATTAATCACATGGCCTAGCTAACGATACTCAGAGAAGTCAATCGGAATTAAGTTGAATTAGACAAATGCAATTGGTTAAGTGTTGGGAAGAGAAAAGGAGTCTTTCCAAAGACATTCTCCCATGAAATTTCACACTGTTTCATTAAAGTCAGGGTTGGGAAGATGTCCCCAAATTACTGAGTCAGCCTGGACCAAACTGACATTGAGTCACCTACATCACTAGACTCCTTTAAATCCATAAGCTTCAGGGTCCCCCACTCAAATCTATGGCTGGTCTACTGTGTGTTTAATGATCAAATTTGGATATTTAACACATCTGCCTTCAAGAACTTGTAACTTAGGGTAAGAGTTTCTACAACAGTAGCCTATTTCTCAGGGTCATCACAAAGACCTTTCTTAGAATACTTAGGTCTAGAACCCTGACAGTGTACTTCAGATTCCCTGTGGCCAAAGACTATAATTCAGTTGGTAAAGTGCTTTTCTTTCAGGCATGAGTACCTGAGTCACCCCGGTCCCCAAACCCACACAAAAATGGGCATGGTGATAGGCATTATCCAGGACTGGAAAATGGAAACGTGGCTGCCTGGGCCTAGCCTGCTTGACAAGTTCCAGGTTGACGAGAGACCCTGTGTCAAAACTCAAAGTAGATAGATAGTACCTGAGAAATGATCCCTGATGTCCTCTGACCTACACACACATGAACACACACACATACACGAGCACACAAAAAGTTCTCAGAATGTACCATCAATTGCTTCACTTACAGAAACTAAACTTCTAAAATGTAAGCAAACCCCTAATGTCCATTAGCCCCCCCTGTTTTATGAAGATATATTATGGGCTCACAGAATTATCACAAAATATTTTCAGAAAAGGACATACACTATTGGCTATAAAAATGGAAGAGATTCTAACTTGATCTTCTCTCACTCTTTCCTTCTGCCTTCCATCTAAGATATCTTGTCACTCCGTTATGTCTTCCTTCTCTCCCTCTCCCAAAGGACTGTTGTCTGTTACCGCTGCCCCTCTGTCTCAAGCAACAAGCCAGGCACAGATGCCATCCATGGTGGCTCAGTTTCTCCTCGGTAAAGCCGAAAGGAGCAACCATTCTCAGAGCCTTCGGGATAAAAGACAGAAAATGGACAGTTCTTGTATACCACTTGGTCCATGCTTTCCCAGAGCCAATTCAGCTTGGAGTTTGTTTTTGTTTTGTTTTGTTTCCAACACAGAACCAGCCATATGTAAAATAGCCAAAGACTGCGTGCGCACATACACACACAAGACTAGCAGGGGCTGGGGGCCATGGGTCAACTGATCGAGCGCTTGATGTACAGGGATGAGTTCCGATCCCCAGAGACTGTGCAAAAGCTGTATGAGCGTGACAGCCACCTGCAATCCCAGGCCATGGGAGACAGAAAGGAAATCCCCAGAGCAAGCTGGGTAGAGACATGAGTCAAAATAGCAAGCTGTGTGTTCAGAAGAGCCCTCAGCTCGATATTTAAAGTGAAGAACAACTGAAGAAGACACCCACATCACCTGTGGCCCGCACAGGCACCCATACACATGAAAGCATGCATACACATACCATGCATATATGTGGAGAGGGGAGAGGAGGGGAGGGTAAGGGAGGGGAGGGGAGGGGAGAGGAGGGGAGGAGAGGCATCAGCTGGAATGAGCCGTGACATGACAGTGATGACATTCAGGCAAGCAGTAATTGGGGCTGACCTTTAAGGTGGTCTCAAGACTAGAGGTGAAAACCTAAAGTAAAGCCATAAAGACATAGTTTGGGGTGAAATCAATGAGACTGGACCACTAATTCCAAACAGATCAGCAAGGGCAGGGACATAAGATGGCACAGGACCTTGAGTGCTGTCATCTGTGAGCTTAGCTCTAGTTGACTTACTCAACTGAGGAAAAGCCTCAGACAGCTGCCCGCCTACTGTGTGCAGAGTCAAGACTGGTTCCCGGTTAAGGACTGCCACAGCTTTAGGCCAATGCAGCATCAGGCTTCGACGGTTGCATTCACTCAGTCATCAGTTACTGAATAGCTACTTTTCCTTGGGCTACATCAAGGAGCCAAGAATGGGGGAAAGACGAAGTTCCCGGCCTGAAGGAGTTCAGGTTGCCTGAATGTAACCTCAAGGCAGGTCAGTTCTCTGCCCGTGAAATCCCCTTTGTTGACAGCATGCCCACGGCATTCCAGAGTCTGCTTGGCCCCCAAGACCCGGTCAGGTTACTTCTGTTCATTGTCCAATCAGACCTGCAGGTGTGATGATGTGGCGGCATCTTCATAGAGCGCTGACACCCTAGGTCCACAGAGCAGAGGGCTTAGAAGAGGAGATGTGAATGCACCGCAGACTCTTGGAGGAATGCTTGTGTTTCAAGGTACAGATGCTGACAGAACAGCCTGAAGTGGCCACACTCAGGAGAGGAAGGAGAGGCAGCTGCATGATCACATGATCGGGGAAGCAGGGTTTCAAGACCACAGGCGTATGAGTGGGGCTTGTGCGGCAGCAGCCAAGTGAGGCCTGCAAAGGGCACCATGCAGCCATGCACAACAGCTCAGAGATAGATGGCCAAGAGCAGAGAGTGCCCAGGGGAAAGAAGTCTGAGGATGCCCACAGAGCTGGGGGTGCTCTGTGAAAATTCAGAAAGGCACGGGACTCCCGGGCACGAGAGGGAGAGTGGGCTTTGGGGCACAGGATTAAAGACCCTTCTTCTAATGGGAAAGGCTAGCCGACCCAAGTTTAGGAGCGACAGGGGCCCATGAGTGTCTGTGGTCACACAGTGACATGTCTGAAGCTCAGCTCTGCTGCTTGCCCACCCGTGACAGCAAGTCCTTGGAGCCTTCCTTTATCTATCAAGTTCCTTTCGTAGAAGATTCCAGAAGGATAGTCTGTGGAGCGTATGTGCAACTCGTCTTGCTTGCCTTAGCTATTATAAATATGTTCTACATCCCTGCTGTAGGTCCCTACACTGTACTCTTTAAAGGGGCCTCAAGGGGGCTCCCACACTGAGCTCCGGGGGTCAGCTAAGCCTCTGCGGGTCCCAAAGGGCTGCCACTAAGGTCCTAAAACAAGCAAGCTGGGTTTAGGAAGCAGCAGCAGCATGCCCCAGGTTTTTTGCAGTATCCTTTCTACACTTGACTTAGGGTCTTCCCCAACCTAGGGGCAGTCTCATCTAAGGCCTAGACTCAGAACAGAGTGACCTCCCTATAAGCTTCAGGTGAGACCCCCTGGGAGGGTCTCTGTCTCTGAGCTGAGCTCGCTTCTGGCAGGCCATAGCATTAATCGTGCTGCCCAGCTCCTGTTGTGTGCTAGTCCAAGTGTAGGCTCATATGGACCCTGGTGCGTAGCAGGGGTATGGTGAAGTGGGGCCCTACTCCCCTACCAAGTACAGCACCTGTGTTTTCAGCCCTGACTTGGACATCCTTTTTTCCATCCTCAGTTACATCTGGGTGCGACCCAGGTGCACGGAGACTCGGTGATATCGCGTGGTGGTGAGATGATGAAGGAAGAGTTAGCACCAGTCCACAGGGGAGGAGCAGGGGACACACTGCAGTGTCTGCCAAGTTTTCAGTGTCAGTATTCCTGCCATGGCCCTTTTCAATCTACCAACATGACACAGGTCAGCTTGCAGAGTAACTCAAAATGCAACAGCTCACTCTCCCGAGCTGGTGCCACATGCCTCTAGCAAACCACTCAACAAATCACCTGGGAGTCTTGCATAGCAGTTTACAAAGCAACTTCAAAGTTCATGACCATTTAATAGAGCCCTTGCATGCCCTACCTCTCTGCTCGTAAAGACCCCATCCTACCCCGGCTGCACTATCACACGCCAATGCTAAAGGTTCCCAGTGTCACTCAGAGATCGCCACTGCTTCCATGTGCTTTCAGAGAGAGTGGCATTGGAATGGCATCTTGGCATTTTGAAGGAAACAGATACACCCTGATGGGTGAAATCTCAGAGATGCTCACGGAATAAAAACACTGTCACCGAGTAAGCAAATAGTGACAAGTTTATAGGATGCTGCTGGCAGTCTGGAGTTGTCGGTGCTGAGCAGTTGAGCTGGGCTTGGTGGGAGCGGCTGGTTAGCCATTTGTCAGGCAAAGTCAAAACAGCCCTCTAGCTACAGCACAGACGGCAGGAGGAAGCTCATCAGCATTTTATTTATGACTCTTAATTAGCAAGCAGAAAGGGACCGAAGAAGTTCTCAGCTTGGGATACACACACTTGCCCAGACATTGTCTTTGTCAAGAGCACTCAAGTCCCCACAACCGAGAGCTAAGTGTGAGAGCTGCATTTTGTCCATAGGGAAAGGAAACTTCATCCTGACGTTAAGTGTAGTTACCTTAATTTAACCAGTGAAGGTTCAGAGGGGCAAGCTGGCTTTTCCAAGGTAACACGGCTGGATTTGAACCATTGTTCAGATCTTAAAGCTGGAGCCTTTTCAATCCAACCATATCTGACTGCTAGCCAGCACATCATAATGACGGGCCACTGACTTGGGTTAGAGGTTCATTCACTTACCCAAATCCTTACGTTTAAGAATGAGTTTCCAGGACCAGAGAGCTTAATGGCTAAAGTCCTTGCTGTGCAACCACGAGGACCTGAGTTTGATATCCAGCACCCGCATAAAAACTGGCTAAGGCAACATGTGTTTGCTACCCCAGCACTCGTCAGGTAGGGGAGTATCCCTGGGGCTCACAGACCAGCCAGGCTGGCCAAAAGGGAGAGCTACAGACTCAATTAAAGACCTTGTCCCCAAAAGTAAGGTGGGGTGTAATAGAGGAAGACAGCCAGCTCTGACCTCCGGCAAGGGCCTACTGCACACATCTTGCCCGCATGGCTGTGCTCGTATGTTTTTAGGAGAGGTGTGGGGCAAGTGAGGAAAACAGGATGACGACACAAGATATGATGGTTCTAGCCTTTGCAGAACTTAGGGTCATGCTTGGTGACCAAGGGTCTTGCCAGCCACCAGACAGGGAATAAACATCAGATTCCCATAGCTGGTCTGAAGCATCAGACTCTGTGAGGTTCTGCAAGCATTAGAAACGAGAGCAGACCTACACACTAGAAAGACACGCCACATGTGACAGATGGCATTTAGGAAGCACTACTACTGGTGACTTTGATCAAGTGGAAAACCTTGACATTTACACAAAAGAATAAGGCCATTTTTATGACATAAATCATCTTTAGGTCTATTTTGGTTTTTAGTCCCTATGAACCCAGAAGGATAAAGGTTTGTCATTCAAGAAGGAACTGGATGGCAGCAACTTCCAAGTCCTCTAAGGAAGTGTGGCTGTGTCATGCATGTCTCCAGAATTTGATTCACCTCTCCCAGGGCTCCACAAGTACCCCGCTCCTCTAACATCAAACTTGGCCACGTGCTTAATTTGGCTTAGGAAATACCAGATGTGAGGTGTGCCACCCCTGGAACACAGAGACCAGATGAGGTCTTAAAGCTCCCCAGCCAAGTAGGCTCTGCACTGAGTTGTGGAAGTCACAGTATGACTTCACTTCTCCTCCGAGACTGAGTAGACTGTAGAAGTAACTAGGGGACACATAGCATGAGATCAAGGGCTAAAAAGTCCAGGCCACTTCAGATTCCATGGGCAGTCTGGGTCTCTGAACTGCCTACAGTGTTCTTCCTGAAGTGGGCATGAGGTCAATGTTGGCAAACTGGGCATAATAAATCTGTACTTCATTTTTAGCTCCTGACTTTAAAGGCTCCAGATCCCATGGAACTTAGTGAGCAATTCTCCTGAACTGACACGAAATTGAGATTCACTAGGTAACTGCTCTTTGTATCTGAGAGGACCATATCCAAGATCACCCCTGGATGCCTGAAGCTTCAGATAATAGCAAACTTGTCAGACTCCTCTGAGGAAGTCAATCTGATAGGCTACTACATGATGGGGTATGTAGACCACTTGGTCTAGATGACTCATGTTCAGACAGGATGCAATGGGGTGACTCGAGATTCTCCCAAGCCACTCAGAATGGCATATAATTTCCAACATACAAATTATTCCTCTCTAGAGCTTTCCATTTAATGTCTCTGACCATGACTGACTGAGAAACTATTGGGAGCAAAAGCATGAACAAAAGGAAGACCTTGGAGTTAGACATGGTGGGAAATACAAGAAGGTGAAACCTTACATTTCTTTCAAGGAACTCATAACTATTAAGTTCAAACTTATCAACAGGAAACACCAAATAATAAAATTTATAAATAAAAACCTTTACACTATGGCCAATAAGATGCTACAAAGCAATGGAATGGGTAGCCAAATTCACTGTCTACAGAAGGTCCTGCCAATGTGCTGAGTGGCTTCAGTCACCTCGGAAGACCTAACGGCAATCTGTGCTCATGCCACAGCCCATATGTTCCTGTTGGCACCTATGGCTGACACTAGCTCTAAATGAAGAGATGAAGGGCAAGTTCAGGCTCTCAAGACAAGTAGCTGAAGAGAACAGAGCCCCTCCCACTCTGGGGGTGCAATTGGAAGAAGCCAAACATGAATACTCTGACTTGTGGGGGCCTGCCTTGCTTTGCCAGAGGCCCTCAGTATAATAGGGAGAGGCTTGGAGCAAGGTGGAGCAGGGCCATGAAGCCCAGCAGCTCTCTGGCCTGTGTATCCCATGAACTCCTTGCCCCTGCTCCAGATGGCTTGGCTGTACCAGCCAGGGATGCAGCCAACTCACTGGGCAATAGCCGAAGCACTGATTGCCATATACATCATGGACACCAAGCAGTAGTATTCAGTCTGTCTCTCAAAGTGTCAAGTCTGAGACTTCACTGAGGAAGATTTGGTTATTACATCAAGACTGGTATCTAATCTCCCCCAACCCAAATGAACCCATGCTGTGCAACCCATGTGTGGTTATTTAACACCACAGTTAAAATAAAGGTTCTGTACATCTTCCTTCAGCTGTCTGGAATCATTGAAGACTGGGTGATTGCAGATGACTGAATTCCTACAATCATGGAGTTGAGAGCCCAACCCTCTGGGCTGTGCAGAGGTGGCTCAGTGGTCAAGAATACTTGCTGCTCTTGCAGAGGGCCAGCACTCACATGGCAGTTTACAACCACCTGTAACTCCAGTTGTAGGGTATCCAACATCCTCTTCTGGCCTCCAAGAGTACCTTGATACACATGGTGCACGTACACACAAGCAGGCACATAGATAGATAGATAGATAGATAGATAGATAGATAGATAGATAGATAGATAGATAGATAGATAGACAGATGATAGATAGATAGATGATAGATATAGATAGGTAGATAGATAGATAGATAGATAGATAGATAGATAGATAGATAGATAGATAGATAGACAGACAGATAGATGATAGGTAGATAGAGAAAACACTTAAAGAGTTCAATGCCCCTCAAGGCTGAGAACCAAGGGTGTGATACCAGGGTACCCATCCTTGCCCAATCAAGGGTGCAATACCAGGGTGCCCACCCTTGCCAAGCCTGGGCGAACATTGGTGCTTTCACAGTAAACTGTCAGTAACATCAACAGTGCTCCTGGACAGAGGGCAGCTGTTTCTGGGGGTGATGCCAGGGCAGCACTCCTCAGGTGGCCTGGCCTCCAAAGCTCCCTACAGACAGACACAGAGCGTGCCAGTCTGTCTTCCTCTCCCTCCTTGACAATCAGCTGAAATCTTGAGCATGTGGTCACTGCGGAACAACTCAATAGACCTGACATTGAAAAGGTGTATGCAGAGAACACAAACCATGTGGCCATACTCCTGGGCAGAAGATAGACTGTTGAGGTCAGGATGCGGCTGAAGAGTGAGCTAATGAGAAAACACAGAGTCCAAGCGGAAGCCACCAATGGTGGATAAGGTGGGAGCAGGAAGTCCTGGAGCTGCACCTAGCTCCTAGGTCCTGTGGCCACCCAGACACTAGTTTCCCATGATAGTCCTGTCCCTGAATCCCATTCAAAATGCTGTCATCAGGCCACCTCAATGAGTACCAGCAATTGCCCTCCAACTGTTGAGCATACATGAAGAAGGGTGGGTCCCAGAGACCTAGACGCTGGCCTGTCTACACAGCCCTGACACTCCCTCATGTATGTCGCCAAATGCTTTTCATGTCAGGCATTTGACACTTAGCGTGGCAGGCTATACTGTCACTCATTCTTGCGGGGTTTGATGCTGTCTCAACAGCTATTTGTTCTGTGGAATATTTTTAGCAGGGGATTGGGGGAAGGGCTGCTGAGAGAGTCGGTGGGGAAGAGGAAAGCTGTCCCGGGTGGAGGCTGTGTCAGATTCTCGACGCTGAGCTAAGTGCCTTGAATGCATACATGTTCAAAACACAATTGTTAATAATGTCATCTTATTTCCACCTCCCTGTGTTTGTTAAAAACAAGCACAAGGAATTGGAAATGAGGCTCAGGGGATCCCCGGCAATTGCAGATCTTCCTTCCTCCCTCAGCGAGGAAGCCGGGGAACACCTAAGTGGTCTTCTTAGCAAGATGTGGCACAGAGCAGGGGATTTCAAGGGGAAAAAAGAAAAGCTTTTTCAAATGCGTTTCAGACATTCCATGCGCCTGTTTCCGGAACTCTGCAGAAGAACCAAGCTGAGCATGCGACACCTCCCCCACCTCCACCCTCCAAACTGGCTTCAGGTGACGCAATGACACGACCTTGCGGCGAGCTGTCTGGAGGGACGCAGCCAGCCGTCAGAGCAGGGGTGCTGCCACCTCTTGGACGCTCACGGCCAGCGCAAGACTGCCCCAGAAAGGATGGATTTCAGGGATAATACGAAATGTTACCAGGCAATCTGTTCCGAAATAATTGCTCGGCATGTTGGCCTCCTTTTCCTTTATAGAATTTCAAAGGCATGGCAGGCCAAAAGCAGTACCAGCCGGAACGGTACCTCCAATGGTTAAATCTAGCCCACCACAACCATAGCTGCACAAAAGCTCTTCTTCTCGATTAGTGGAAAGCAATTAATGGCATCATTAAAAAACTCCTGTCACTTCAATTTAGAGCTGTTTAGAGATTTAATTTAGAACTGAGTGCAAATTTTAGGGTCTGCAGTTTTTGGGGTGACATAATTAGTAGCACCTAATCTCTGGGATGCACCTAAGTTTCAGCATAAACAATAATACCAGCCTTCTTTCCCATCCTTACACACATGTACACACAAATACACACACATATACTTACACACTTATACTCATACATACACACACACCCACACATGCACATACATACCTACACACATACACACACTCACACAGTCTTATATATACATACACTGGTGTACATACACCCACAGGCTCACTTATACTCTCATACAAATACATCAGACACTTACAAATACACAGAGGCTTACACATAATCACGTGTATATATACACCCACAGAAGCTCACTCACACACACACACACACACACACATATATACACATGCAGAGGCACACACAGATGTTCACATACACACATACACATACACACACACACGAGGCTCACATACACATTTGAAAACATATACACACATACCCTCTCTTTCTCACACACACAGAAGCTCACATATACACTCACATACACACCTACACACAAGCACACATAAACACAGAGGGTCACATACATATATACATACAGGCGCACACACAGAGGCTCACATATTCATATATATATACATACGTATATATATATATATATATACACCCACATACACATATATATGCACACTCACACACACTCACTCACACACACTCACTCACACTCGAGCAGCCCAGCTCAGTTCCAGTCATTCAGCCATCACATCTCCCTCTCCCAGTGGAAAACTGGATGTGTCCACATCAGAAATATCTAGGGTGTTCTGAAGTAGGATACAAATTCCAAGGCTTTTATTGCATGATGGTCCTTTTGAAATATTTATATTGATCGGCCCAGTTCCTGAGAGGAAGTAGGCTGTTTCTCTGATTCTCCCAGGTCCAGGTCATTTGAGCTGTTGGCTGTCATTTTTTTTTTAATCTCCGCATTTCCCTGCGGCTGTGAAAGGACGATTTAACGGCAACGCTGGCTGCTTTGGGCTAAATTTTCAAAGCTCTGCCAGGGGAGGTGAAAGCACAAATCCTGTTATTGTTACAGGATTAATGCACAGAAGTCCCCGAATACCACTTTGGAAATGTAACCTAGGAATATTATTTTAATATACTGTGTGTTATTTTTAGACTCAGCTATAGCCCAATTATCAGCCGGTGCATCAAAACGGAGACAAGACAGAGAGCTGTTGTTAATCCAAAATTCTAGTGAGATTTTTGGTATTTGTGTTTTCTTATCTCTTAGAAATCTGGATTATTTGGAAGAGAAATTGGATAGAAACCACAGCAGCTGCTTCCTACCTGCTCTGTTGCTATAGAAGCTGCTTCTTGGAGCACTGGTTCTATAGAATATTTTGGCCCAGTTCCCTCGACCCCAGGGGAGACAGATTGTGAGAAGAGAGGCATTAAATCCTGGAGATCTTTTGACCATGTCACAAAAAGCTGAAATCAACCATAGCACACATGTGACTTCAAGGCAGCAAGCCATGGCTCCTGCCTCCAGTTATTTCTGTTTCTGCTTTGACACATCTTAGATTGTTGTCCAAAAATAACTGTCTACAGAAGGTCTTCCGACTGGAGTAGCCTTGCTCCAAGTTGCCCTATGGGTACCAGTGGGCACTCACTGATCCTATAGACCCCTGCTGTGGCTTTTATTAAGTCAGGCCTGTCTTTCCTTTTGGCCTCAGGAAATTCATAGACCAGAGATGGCCACAGCCTTAGGACCAAGATGCATCCATCTCAGGAGGTAAGTGGGGAGCCTTTCTGTAGTGAAGAAACACTCCATTTAGGGACCGAGATAGTGACTCGTTGACAAACTGCTCATTGTGCATTTGTGAGGACCAGAGTTTGGATTCCCAGAACCCTCATAGAAGCCAGACAGACATAATGGCTACCTTAATCCTAGCCCTCAGGAGACAGAGACAGGCTCCCCAGAGCAAGGTAGTGAGTTACCCTAGGCAGTATTGATGAGCTCTGGACCCATCAAGAGACTCTGCTTCAGCAAACAAAGTGGGGAGGGGTCAGGAAGACAGCTGATGTCAACTTTTGAACCTTATGTTCACATGCACCCAGATGTGTTGGGAGCTGTGCCACCTAGTCTTGGATCAGCGTTTGAATGCCTGTCCAATGGGTCTCCACAAGGCAAAGCCTGTGGAAGACGGTCTTTCACTTGGCAAAAACCAGTGAACCATGGCCTTTGCTGAATTCATGCAGCTTGCAGGCTCTTTTCTCTCTCATTATATTGTTGATTCTTTGGGCAGTTTTTAGCTTTACTTTGTCAGTCACACATGCAACAGCTGTAATTTTCCCTGGAAATTCTGTTCTTCCTCAAATGTTTTCCCCTTAGAATCAGCAGAAGGCTAATGCTTCTTAAATTTCTTATCTGGAATTACCAACTACAACCCCTAATCCTGGGAACTTTTCTGACTCAATAGAGACAGTTAGGTACATATGAGAAAACAACACTTGGAACATTAACTATGTCTCACAGTTCTGGAGAGGAGAGTAAGGCATGCATACACAGAATAGGGAAAAATCCTCAGGAATACACAAAGTGCCAACTGTTGAGAATAAGTTCCCTGGACACCAAGCATAGAATCAATGGTAGGATCTGGTATGGTCCAATGGGAAAACAATGCAATATAAAATATGGGATGGATAGATCTACCTTTACCATACACAGGAGCTTATATTGGTAAAAGAAGTATGGTATAGTGGGATGAGAAAAGAGGGCCTTACCAAAGTCTGCTTTTTATAGAGAGATTGAGACATGGGGCCCTCTTATAGAAAAGGGAACTGTATTAAAGCATATCTTGCAGACATGAAAGAATTGTCTGGGTTTGAATATTGTTGTCCTTAAAGCATTGTGCCCATGTCTATTACTTTTTAACTTTGTAACCGCAAGTAGCCGCCAGCTGATATAAGTGCTGCAGAGCAGGGTGTATCTGGCTGGATATTTAGTTAAGCTGCAAAAATGCTGACCTCTATGTCTAGAATAAGGTTATGTTGGGGGTGGGAAGGTGTATTTGGGGAAGCATAAAGGGGAACAATTGGGGGCTTTTATAATGATTACAGGGTATTTCTTAAACTATGATGTATTTCTTAAAAGTAAAAAATAGGAGCCAATAATAGAGCTGTTAATGTAACCCTGGTAAGAAAAACTCTGTTAAAGTATAAATAAAGATAGCTTGAACTATTTGGGGCCACTTGAATACAATCCACCTGGTGGTCAGAACTTTTCCTTGTGTCAATGCCCCTTCCCCATCTTAGAACTTGAACTCGAGCTGAAGCTGGACCTGGGCATGGATGTGATCATTCATACACATAAGCATGCATATCACATACATATACATGCAAAACCAAAAAATAAAGAGGCATTCACACAAGGCTTCCCTCCCTGAGTTTCAAATCTCAGGGTATCTCCTGTTATCTCAAAGGGGGTTTGAGGTGTAGCTCCATGGTGCAGCCCATAAGCAAAGGTCTGTGTCCAATCTCAGACAGACAGACAGACAGACAGACACACATACACACACACACACACACACACACACACACACACACACACACACACACTATGTCTCTCAGGATCTCTGGGGTAGATTTTTTAACTCCCCAGCACACATTAAATCCCACCAAAGCTCAAGTCCACTATATGAAATGGAATACTTGTGTATAAGTAACACACAACCTCCTATACTTTTTCTCTTGGTTCCTTTTAATACAATGTAAGTGCTGTGCAAATTGTTGGGGCTGTGCCTCAGCATCTGCCCTCCTCCTCTTCTTCCTCCTCCTCCTCTTTTTCCTCACCCTCCTCCTCTTCTTCCTCACCCTCCTCCTCTTCCCTTGCCTCTTCCTTCTCCTCTTCCTCTACTTAGTTGATCCCTCAGATGCAGAAGCTGTGGATATGGAGGGCTGACTATTAAGAACAAGCTTGTGTAAATGGACCACATTTTCTTTATCCATTCTTCAGCTGAGGGGCATCTAGGTTGTTTCCATGTACTGGCTATTATGAATAAAGCTGCTATGAACATAGTTGAGCAAGTGTCCTTGTGGTATGGTTGAGTATCCTCTGGGTATATGCCCAGGAATGGTATAGCTGGGTTTTGAAGTAGATTGATTCCCAATTTTCTGAGAATCCACCATATTGATTTCCAAAGTGGCTGTACAAGTTTGTACTCCCACCAACAATGGAGGAGTGTTCCCCTCACTCCATATCCTGTCCAGCATAAGCTGTCACTTATTTAAGCCCTCTGTCAGATGTGGGGTTGGTGAAGATCTTTTCACATTCTGTAGGCTGCCATTTTGTCCTATTGATGGTTTCCTTTGCCTTACAGAAGATTTTCAGTTTCATGAGCTTTTTGTCCTGAGTGAGGTAACCCAGACCCAGAAAGCAAACATGGAATGCACTCACTCGTAAGTGGATATTAGGAGTAAAGTAAAGGATAACCATAACAATCCACAGAGAGGCTAAGAAACAAGGGGGGGGGCTCAAGGGGGTATAAGGATCTCCCTGGGAAGGAGAAATAGAAGAGATTTCATGGATGGACTGGGGTGGGTAGGGGTGGGAACATGAGGGATCAGGTGGGAGTTGGGGGGGGAGTGTCAAAAGAGATGACTGGAAAGAAGGTCATTTCAGGGTTTTTATCTGGAAATCTGGTGCAAGGCAAACTCCCAGGAATCTACAAGGATGACCCCAGCTAAGACTCCTAGTAACAGGGATATATAGCCTGAACTGGCCACCTCCTGTTACCAGCAATACTCCCAGTGGAGGGATTGGGACACCAATCCAGTCACATAACCTTTGACCTAGTCTGTCCTGCCTATGGGATGTGCTGGGATTGGTACCTAGTTCAATTGTCATCAAAGAGGCTTCATCCAGCAACTGATAGAATCAGATGCAGATGTAATGGCACACAGGTAAAGCCACGGAACACTTGGCAACATATAGATGAACAGAAATGGGCTGAGTTTAAATGTAAGAGCTAAGTCAGTGGTAGGCCTGAGCTAATGGCCAAGCAGTTTTAATTAATATAAGGATCTGAGTGATTATTTTATAAGCAGCTGTGGGGTCTGTGGGGCTGGGCAGGACTGGAGAAAACTTCAGCTACACACAGCCAAACATTAGGCAGAGCTCAGGGAATCCTGCTGAAGAGAGGGAGGAAGGATTGTAGGAGTCAGAAGGGTCAAGGACATCGTAAGAAAACCCACAGAATCAACTAACCTAGGCTCATAGGAGCTCATAGAGACTGAACAGATAACCAGGGGCCTGCATGAGACTGACCTAGGCCCTCTCTATATATGTGACAGATGTGTAGCTTGGTCTTCTTGTGGGACTCCTAACAGCGGGAGCGGGGGCTGTCTCTGACTCTTGCTGGCTTTTGGGACCCGATTCCTCATACTGGGTTGCCTTGCCCAGCCTTAATACAACAGGAAGTGCTTAGTGTTACTGCAATTTGATATGCCATGTTTGGTTGATATCCATGGGAGGCCTGCTCTTTTCTGAATAGAAATGGAGGAGGAGTGGATGGGGGTGGGTAGAGGGCAGGTGGCAGGGGACTGGGAGGAGAATGGAGGAGGAGGAGGAGGAGGAGGAGAAGGAGGAGGAGGAGGAGGAGAGGAGGAGGAGGAAGAAGCAGTAGCAGCTGCCACCTGTTGGTTCAGTCCTGTCTCCAAGTAAGGAAAGGTGGATGGGGCTCATCCAACTTGAGCAAACGTTTTGGGTATTTTTGCAAATCTTGTCCATGATCTCTAGAACAGCAGGATCACAAGCCTGGCTAATACCTGTGTCAGGGACCGGATGTGTATTTCATGTGGGCCTTACTCAAATTACAAGTCAACTTTTTGGTATAATCTGTACATTAAGATTAAGCTATAAATTGGACTGTAACAAAACATTCCATTTTGGTTCCTAGTCTGTTCACAACCATTCTTAAGCAGTGTCTTCATCTCTGAAGCAGAAATGATTGGAACCCAGACTCATAAAAGCCGGAAATGTATGGACACCACAAACTGGAGACAATGGCTTATTGAATCTTTTAAAAAGAAGAGGACATGAAGTTTACACAAAATTCTCAAAGAATTCATAAAATTTTTATTTTAAAAAACCCAGAAGTATCTCCAGGTGTAGCATTGGAAACAAAAATAGGTTAATTAATTATTCTTATGAGAATTCTTAAATGCATATAATAATATAAAAGATTTATGTCCTGGCTGGGGTTATTATTACTTTAATAAATACCATGACCAAAAATAACTTGGGTTTATTTGGCCTATGCTTCAATATTATTATTTATTATTGAAGTGAGTAAAGACAGGAATTCAAGCCAGGCAGGAATGTGGAGGCAGGAGCTGGTGCAGAGGCCATGGAGGACTGCTTTTTAGTGGCTTGCTCCCTTTGGTTTGCTCAGCCTGTTTTCTAATAGAATCCAGGGCCACCAGCCCAAGGATGGCACCATCCACAGTGGACTGAGCCCTCCCCCATCAATCACTAAGAAAATACCCCACAGGCTTGCCTACAACCTGATCTTATGGAAACATTTTCTCAACTGATGTTCCTTCCTCTCAGATATATTCTGCCAAGTTGACATAAACTAGCCAGCACAAAGCCAGGCCATAATGTTACATACCTTTAGTCCCAGCACTCGGAAGGCAGAGGCAGGCGGATCTCTGTTGAGTTCGAGGCCAGGCTGGTCTACAGAGCGAGTTCCAGGACAGCCAGGGCTACCCAGAAAAACTCTGTCTGGAAAAAAAGAAACGAGGAAGAACTGCTAGGATGTTTGCATACACTCAGAGTCTACCAAAAAAATAAAAACTTGCAGCTGAACATGATGGCACACACCTGTAATCCTAGTATTAGGGAGTCTGAGGCAGGAAAATCGTAAGCTTGAGGACAGACTAGGTGACATAGTGAGACCCTTTCCCCCAAACACATAAACAAATGAACGCTTATAGCATACCTAATGGCTTGTAATCACACATCTCACGAATGAGAACATGAATGAACACTACAAATCACTCAACATCAGTAGATGCAAGAATGAGAGCCCTTGTTGGCCTACCTCTAAAGTAAAATTCCTGAGGCTGCACCAGAGGGTTATTAGAGGATAAAGCCAGCTAAGGAATAGGGAGAACTCAAATGGCTCTCGTGAGTCACACTTGCTGGCTATGGAGTCTCCCGCCATTTTGTATAAAGCGTTGGCATGCTTCCAACTAGCAAGACAACACAAAGGTGTTGGGATGTCCCTTCTGTGATGAAGTTACAGGAGACTGTGGCCTCTGTCTTGTTGGACCTCTCTTTTGCCTTGCTGCCTGTGAGATGCTCACCTCGCTTAGGACTGAAGGAGACCTTCCGCTAACAATGCAAGAAGACTTGGGACTGAGTCCAAAGCCAGGAGTGTCTGAGTCGTGAAAACAAAAGCTTTGTGAGTGAAAGCAAATTCTCCCCTACTCAAGCCATGAAATGACAACAGATACAGAGACCCTGAGATCAAAAACCCAGTCATGCCAAGATGTCTGACACACAGAAGTGGAGACATAATATATACTATTTGGGATAATTTGTTACACAGCAATAGGTAGCTAACACAGCAACCTGTCAATATATAAAGAAACTATATTGGGGTGTTGCAAATTACAGTGGATTGGGGGTCTTTTTCTATTTTCGTGTGTGTGTGTGTGTGTGTGTGTGTGTGTGTGTGTGTGTGTGTGTGTTCAGGTGCACATGTGTACACATGTATGTGGAGGCCAGAGGACAACCTCGATACACTTCTCAGGAGCTGTCTACTTTTGAGACGGTCTCTCGTTCTGACCTGGAACTCATCACGTAGGTTGGGCTGACTGGTCAGGGAGCCTAAGGGACCTCCTTGCCTCCACCTCCTCAGAACTAGTGTTACAAGCCCACCACACGATACCCAGCTGTTTCACGGGAGATCTAGTCCGGGCCTCACGCTTGCACAGTAAGCTGATTACTGGCAGCCTTCTCCCCCGCCCAGGGCTGGAGTCATGAAAACTGGCAAAGAACATTACATAGAAAGAGTGTCCCTTATTAAGAAGAGCCCACCTGTGAGTCAGGGGCTATGAGTGGCTGGGATGCATTCTGTTGGCAATCTGCTCACTAACGCCATGGCCTGATCTTTCGTGGTATTCAGTAGCAAACGGCAATAATAAAGGAATACCTTCGACTGCACAACTGGTGGGCAATTGCAGTTACGTGCGTAACTGTTGAGCCGAGGTGAAAATGTCCGCAGTCTCCTGTAACCACATCTGTAAAACAATGGCTCCATGGTTGCATAGCACGAACCCTGGCCTTGTAGAAATTAAATGGCTCCCTCAGCAGTCCTATGTTGAACTGTTCTCACTGCCTGCTGTAGATAGTTGGCTCTTAATCCATTTTATAGAGACACTTTCTGTTCCTTGGATAAAAGGAAGTATATAAATTTCAAGTGCCGTATTACCATACATGCATGGTTCTGTTTGGGCACAGCACGCTGTTCTTGTCATAAATTCTGACTCAGAATGGGAGCTGGGGATTTACCATCTCACTCTTTATAGTTACAAGATCGACTAAACTGATTACAAGAAGAAATATGTAAGCTATGAAACTGTTCACACCAGCGATGTGGTTCAGTAGCTTATAAAAGTGGCAGACAGCAGCAAGCCAAAAGGAAGACATTTCAGGAAAGATGGAGTTCCTAAAAACACAGGGTTTCAGGGCTGCAGACACAGCTGAATGGGTAAAGTGCTTGCCCGGCAAAAATAAGGACCTGGGTTCAAGTCCTCAGACTCACATCAAAACCAGGCAGTGTGCATCTGTAATCCTGGTGCTCCTAGGGCAAGATGAGAGGTGAAGATGGGAGAATTATTTCATGAAGTCACCCCCCACACACACACACACACAACCCTGGAAACTCATGGGCCTGGTATATGCTACATAATGGCAAAGAACAGGATCTGCCTCAAGTAAGATAGAAAGAACTGATACCCCAAGAAGATGTTCTGACTTCTACATGTACAACATGGTGTCTATAGCCATGTGCGTGTGCACACACTGCACACACACACACACACACACACACACACACACACACACACACAGGGGGTGGCTATCCATAGGATTGGATATCCATGGTTTTTTGTTTGTTTGTTTGAACTCCCACAAAGTTTCTAGGACCTCTCTCAGAGGGGTGGCACCCCAGAGAGAAAGGAACAGCTAGTTTAGGGGGTTAAATTTTCTGAAATCCTCTTAAATCTTCAGTTACATGTTTGTGTGGTGGTAGCATGGAGATGTCTGTAAGCAAATATGTTGTTGTGCTGTTTTAAGCAGTCAAGAAGGCTCTAGAACACCATACAAATTCCATTTAGTTTCTCCAATACTAACGGCAGGACAGTGCATCCATGAACCTGGAAGTCAGTGTAGGTAGATCACAAGAGAATGAACTTCAGCCTCATTATTCACCAGCTCTCAAATCTGGTACAAATTTTCTTAATCCTAAGCCTCAATTTCTTCACATGAAAAATAGAAATTATATTTTCCCTCCTGAGGTTGAGATGAAGATTCCTAAGGCAATCCGTATAAACCACTCCTGCCTCTCACGCTCGAGTACATGCTCGCGCACACACGCATGCGCACACGCATCTATGCAATGCTTAGAATGCTACTGTTTTTATATTAACCCTCTTTCAATAGGCCTAACTTTTAAGCACTTTGAGGACAAAAAAAACATTGGGGGGCTAGCCATGGATTATTACAGAGTTAGATTTATTTTTGGTGATTTGATGGAGGAACTTCCAGTTAGGAAGTCCTACAAGCAGTCTGCTCTGTTGAAGCCCCTTCTCTCCCTGGGAGAGCTCACCTTCATGACTTAACTGCCCTCTGTTTTGCTGACAGCTTCCACGTGTGACTCTGCAGTCCAGCCACCATCCTCTGCTTCCCAACCTGGTAGTTAAAGACTTCAGATCTTCGTTAAGGGGTCTAATGAACATCCCCACCTCAACTCTCCAAAGAAAACACTTCATTTCCCCACAAACCCAACCCAGCCATAGTTCACAGAACAGTTGGTAAGTGGGCCCTTCACTCCAGGTGCTCAGACGCAAAGCCTTGGACTCCTGACTGCAACTAATTCTGCTTTGTATCTGTATCTGAGTCATCAAGCAGTCCCACCAGAGTCTATTTCCAAAGCATATCCAGAAACTGACCATCTCCTACCACTGCTGTATCACCTCCCTGAGCAAAGGCGTCATCTGTCACATCTAATAGACTTCTTCTAAAAATAAAAGCATTTTGAAAAAACTTTAACCATGTGTTCTGAACTTTTTAAGTCCTATCATCTTCCAGAATCCAAGATGTACTTTTCAAAACATGTCTATAAAACCAGCACACAGTCTTTAAATCATGAAATCAGTATTGACACACCACCATCCTATTCAAATCTCACTAATCCCCAAAATGTGTCTGTTTTGTCTGTGGCTCAGGATTTTCTGAGGAACACATGTAACATTGCATCGCTTCTATCTGAAATAGCTCCTCAGGTTTGTCCTGTCTTTCATGTACTTGACGGTCCCTAGGAAGTACTACACTTTGTGGGGTGACCGACCCTTTGCTTAGATTTCCGGGTGTCTCTCCCTAGGCAGACAGGAAGTGCATCCTTGGCAAATGTTCCGTGGGAACATTGCTGCGATCTTCCGGGACAGCTCAGCAGAAGATGCACAATGCCACCCTGTCCCATCTTGGCCACCTGGCCACGAGCTCAGCCAGGTTTCTCACCAAAATCCAGTCCTCCCCAGAGTGTGTAAAACATCCTATTCCTCATGAAATATGACCCATCAGCTTAACTTCCATTAACAATTTTAGCCAGAATTAGCCGTGCCTGTCGAGAGAGACTGCCAAATGGTTATTGGATTCTCTATTTTCATTAGCCCATATACATTTACTAGTTGATTTTCTACAATACACAAATCAATCCTGGTGGCTGGAGAGATGTCTCCGTGGTTAAGAGTACTGGATGCTCTTCCAGAAGATCCAGGTGTAATTCCTAGTACCCACATGGTGACTCACGTCTGTAACTTCAGTTCCAGGGCATCCTGTGCCTTCTTCTGACCTCCACGGGCATTGGTCACACACGTGGTACACAGACATACATGCAGGTAAAACACTTCATGCATATAAAGTAATAAAACAAGATTTTGACTTTTTAAAAGAAACCATTCCCTTTTACTCAATCATTCAACTGTATCCCATAGCATCAGAGAGGTGTTCCTGCATCCTTCTAAAATGTTCCCAACATTCACTGAGTATTTCCTTATTTTCCAGTATAAGGTTCCAGGCTCACCTTGAACTTTGCAAGCCCCTAGTCTGGAATTAGTCCTTAGTTATTTCTTCAATGAGCCCTTGTTTCTTTCAGTTAGGACAGTACTTGGAAAGCCGTGTCTGAGCATGAAGAGGATATCACTACTTCTAAGCCTCCTAGTAGAACTAAAATATATATTCATGTTTTATATATATATATAATGTTGTCCTTTTTTAAATGGTTGCTGCCTTTTAAGCCATTGCTGTCTGAATCAGCAACTCCAACAGCGGTTAGGCCACAAGGGCCTAGGCAGGAAGGAAACCTGTCCCCTCTGGCTCCAACTCTCGCAAAGCTATGAAGGGAACTTAACTAAATCTCTGTCCTCTAAAGACCTCAAGATTCAAAGGAGGTTAAAGTGGAATTCTGCTCTTCAGAGGCTGAATAGCAAGTAGCTCACCTCCCCTCCTTGCTGACATCCCCCCAAAAGCCCTGGTATATCTCCTAGCCCCTCCTTGTAAACCCTTTCTCACCTGGCTCCTCCCTACCACTTCCTGTCAGCTAGTTGTTGATGCAGCCTCCGGACCGCAGGTGAATTTTATTTAATCAAACACATCTTTGTATCATTAAGCAAATGTTCCAGAGCATAAACAAAAGTAACACACCTTGAAATAATATTCTATTAGATAGATAGATAGATAGATAGATAGATAGATAGATAGATAGATAGATAGATAGAAAGATATCATGAGTTCCTCCCCCTACCTCCTCTGGCACCGCCTCCCCTTCTGTGTTTATAAACTCCATCTCCAGCAATGAGAAGCTTGGCTTCTGTTATCTTCATTACTTTTACTTATGCATGTAATCAATTTATTAATCTTCGCAACAGAATCAACCTTCCTGCATGCTGGCTGCCTCTTCTGAAGCACTCTCAGCTTCTGGCCCACCAGCCTGTACTTTCCACCCCAGCCTCTACAAGGGCCACCAAATCACCTCCCTGGTGTGTTTAGTCGCCATGCTCTTATCTTTACAGCGAAAGGAATGGAAAGAGAAGCAATAATGCCATCCACTCTCATGAGTTCATCCTTACTCAAAGCCAGAGGGATCCTGATAAAAATCTGAGTCAGTCACACCCTGCTCAAAACCCTCCTGGACTCTCCAGTTCATCCTCAGACTGTGACAAAGGCCACAAGGTCCAACTTGCTTTTCCGCAGTCCTCTTCTCTTCCACTCTCCCTCTTACTCTGCCTCAGCTCCACTGTCTTTATTATTCTTCAGCTAGGACTGCCAGGTTCCCATCGAGGGGACCTTTATACTTCTGCAGCTCTGTGCCTGTAACAGCTTTCATGCAGCTACAGAGCTACTGCCTTATCTCCTTCAAGTCTTTGCTGAAATGTCACCCCCAATGAAGCCTACCCTAAATACCCTTTTAAAAACTACAACTAGAAAAATATGCTTACGAAACTGATAAGAATCCAGGATTCCCTGAAATGACCAACACGAACCATTCTAATCCTTCATTTGCCTTATTGGTTCAGATCAAAACCAATGTCCACCGCTGAAGCACTTCTCTAAGGGGAAGTGGGTGATTCTAACCCTCTGGTGTGGTTCAGCGGCAGAACTCTTCCCTGGGCTCACTTCCCAAGTGTGAGCGCCCCCTCTAGGGGAGGAGTTGAGGAGGAAGGGATGGAAAGAGGGGATTGCTGTTTCCCTTTAAAAAATCCCCATATTCAGGACATATTTTATAATATGTACATTATAAAATGTACATATTAAGCACATATGCCCATATTTTGTACACAAAAATGTCCATCATGTCACTGCTTATTCGGTAAGATGGATATAGAACGTGAAAAACCATGGGGGAGCAGTTGAGCTGCATATGTGCTCTGTCAGGAGCTTCAGGTGCCTCTGCAGTCCTCCAGAGAAACTTCTCATCAGATCCACCCAGATTAAATTATAATGACAGATAATGCTAACCAAATACTCAACATGTGCCAGGCAAATGATTTCTAGTAACTCTCACAGGGTGTCTTACTGCCCTGTTGCTGTGAAGAGACACCATGACTAAGGCAACTTATAAAAGAAAGCATTTAATTGGGGGCTTACAGTTTCAGAGGTGAGTCCACAACCATCACAGTGGGGTGTGGTGATCTATTGTGTACCCCAATAAAACTTACCTGGGTATCAAAGGACAGAGCCAGCCACTAGATTAGACATAGAGGTCAGGCAGTGGTGGCACACACCCTTAATCTTATCACTCGGGAGGCAGTTATCCATCTGGATCTCTGTGAGTTCAAGGCCACACTGGAAACATAGCCAGGCAGTGGTGGCGCACATCTTTAATCCCAGTACTGGGAAGCACACATGCCTTTAATCCCAGAAAGTAATATGGCAGGACACAGAAAGGTATAGAAGGCGTGAGGAGACAGGAACTTGCTCTCTTTAGACTGAGGATTTCCTGGAGGTAAGCTAGTGGCAGCAGCAGTTCAGCTGAGACCCTCAGGGGTGAGGACTCAGAGTCTTTCAGTCTGAGGAAACAGGATCGGCTGAGGAGTTAGCGAGGTGAGGTTGATTGTGGCTTGTTCTGCTTCTCTGATCTTTCAGCGTTCACCCCAATGTCTGGCTCCAGTTTTTTATTAATAAGACCTTCTAAGATTCGTGCTACAGTGGGGAGCACTTAGCTCTTATCTCCAAGTTGGAGATGTGTGGGGATGGGGACTGGGTCTGGCATGGGCTTTTGAAAACTCAAAGCCCATCCCCAGTGACACACCTCTGCCAACAAGGCCACACCTCCTAATCCTTCCCAAATAGTTCCATCAGGTAGAGGTCAATCAAATATATCAGCCTATGAAGGCATTCTCATTCACTCCACCAAAAGTTTTAAAAATTGGGCTAGAGCAATGGCTCAGAGATTAATGGCACTTGCTGCTCTTGCAGAGGACATAGGTTTGGGTGCCAGCAACTCTGTGCTGGTTCACGACTGTCAATAACTCCAGTTCCAAGGGATCCTTTGCCATCTTCTGGCCTCCATGGACACTGCACCCATACATGCAGACAAAAACATTCATGCACACAAAACAACAATGAATACATCTTTCAAAAAAAAGAATGAATTACTACTGGATAGTGGGGTAATGAACTGTCTCTAGACTCAGGCTCAGAAGCTGTTTCTATGGGAAAACCAATAACCAATATCTTAAGGGTTAGGGAGAAAGTGGGCTTTATTAAGGATGCTAGCACCCTGGGAAGAAACAGACATTCTTGTGTCTGAGTACCACAATCCATGTCCTTGAAGGAGTGGAGGGTAATTATCTGAGGCTCATGTGAAGGGTCATGTGAAGAAACTGATGTTTCCCAGGACCAGAGAGTCAGGCAGTCTGCTGTTTTGGTGGCATTTGAAGTGAGGAACTCCTCACTATAACATTCTCTCATCTTGAGTACAGGACATTCTGACCGGTTCTGTGGCTTCTACTATCAACTCAGACAAACATGTAAGATTATAGAAATGTGAGGTGAGGGCATAATCTGAGAACAAGAAAGGAAATAAGAATCCAGCGAGACAACAATAGCCCATTACAGAATTAACCTCTAGAATGTGAAGGGAGCTCTGAAGGATATCAGCTTAAACTGCTACCCCCAGAGCCGTGATACAATGCCCAAGAAGGATGTCTAGCCTCTCATCAACACAAGGCTGAAATACAGACCCCTCAGAAAAGGGCTCAGTCGAGGTTTGATGAGTGGGCAGGGGAAATGCCTGCATTGTCAAGCTGACCAAACTTTTGAAAACCTGCTAAGTGGAATTTGCTAGAAATCTACTCTTTAAGGTGTCTAGAAAACTGTTTCCTGGGAGACTGCCCACTGGAGGCATTGCTCTACAAAATAACTGTCAGGATTCAGCCTCACTTAAACACATCCATGCTGAGTCATAATGGCCATGACTGCCCCGAAGGAAGACTGCCCTGTTCTCTTTGAAAAGACAAAATCATTAGAGTGGTATGTGGAGTTTTACAACCAGACCCCAGAGCCATCAGAGCAAGAAAGGCGCCTGGTGTCTTTGGCAGCCGCTGAGATACGGCAGGTCTCTTCCAGCTCAGATGGGATTACTGTAGTCCTGCTGATGGAGACAGAGGGCTGGTCCTGCCTCCATTTCACAATGAACTCTTCTTAATCACGTGTTGGATCATAGCAAGGCACTCTGTGGGGTTCTTCTCTGAGCAAGCTTCTGTCAGCAAGTCCCCAGTCAATTGTGCTCGGTGTGGCCTTGGATCTGACTCCGGTTCACTTCAGTCTCACAGCACCTTGGGGCTGGTTCTTACCCACTGGAACTAGTTACTCTGGATCAATTACCCAAGAGGTGTCAGAGTAAGCCACTGGCTACTGAGTGCTTCAGGAGAGCAAGATCCAAGGTACCAGAGAATCCACAGGCAGTACGGGGCCTGTGGCTGGTTTAGGAAGCCAACCCCTCTCCTCTGGAAATATCTCTCAAGCACTCCTTACTAGCAAAGCCTAACTTGGTGTCATCTGACAAAGAAAAAGTACTCAAGAGGCCCACATCTGTTTTCTCAGAGCAGGCTATTAATAAGCATGGATACGTAGCTTCGGCGAGGCAAGAGTTGATCCTGCACAAGTCTTACCAAACAAGAAAATTACTTATTCTCTGATGAGTTTGGTCCCAGGGAAGTTCAATGTTGTAATAAATAAATATCTTCAACAAAAGTGTGTAATTCATTCATGCAAATTCTCCCAACAAGGACACAAACAGATGGTGGAAGTGTTGTAGAACTCTCTAGACCCAGGGGCTGAAGCCATGTGCCTCATCAGGTCGACATAGAATGAGAAAACATGAGCTGGGATGAGCTGTATCTGCTCCCGCTCCCTGAAGACACCTTGCTGTCCAAGGTTTTCTGTTCTCGCCTAGGTAGGCTGGGAGCATGATGTAAGTCGTTTTCTGTGTATGCTGTCTCCTCCTCCAATGGAAGAGCAGTTGTGGAAGGTTGTGCACTAAGCAATCATGGCAAGATGGGAAAGTGCTTTTCAGAATTGTAAGCAGAAGTGTTGAGCAGTATGTCATGTGTGAAGCAAGTGGAGCTATGTAGAAACCAAGGTCATAAGGAAAAGCTCATGTCTGTTTTCCTTAGATGGAACCAGAGTAATTCAGAGGAATTGTTTCTCTCTTTCTTAATATTACTGTTTTAACTTTACATTTTTTTTTATTTTTTTGGTGTGTGTGTTTGTGTGTGTGATGTGTGAGTGAGTGTGGGCACATGCCACGTGCCATGGTGCATGTGTGGAGGTCAGAGGACAACTTTCAGGAGTTGGTTCTCTCCTTCCACAGTGGGTTCAAGAGATTGATTCAGGTTATCAGGCTAGTGTGGTAACCATTTTTAGCCCCTGAGCCATCTCACTGGTCCTCATTATGTTTCTACATTTTTTAATTCACTATAGTGATCATGTATGTACTGGCTCTAGCTTTGAGGCAAAAGAATGCACCTAGCAATAACCACACCAGACATGCACATTGTGTATGTTTCAAGGCAAACTGAGCCACTGTTGGCATGCAGACCATGACCAGTAGAATTCCGTTCTGCCCAAGCTTGGGTGACTGGGACCCCATAGCAGTTTAATCACCATAGATAGACCATCTGCTCTCAATGCAGGGTTGACCAGATTACCTGACAGAAATGACTTAAGGAAGGAAAAGTTCACTTCAGTTCATAGTTTCAGAGCCATTTAGTCTACCATGGCAGAGAAGACAGGGCAGAGAGAGCGTCTCAGTCTGAGGCAGTAAGAGCATGTACCAAAAGCTATTCACATGGCACACAGCAAGCAGAGCTAAGCAGGGACCAGAGATGGGTATAACCTTCAAAGGCCTGCCTCTGGTTACCTACACCCCAGTCGTGCCCCATCTCCTGACATCTTCCTACACAAGCTAAAAATGGCCCCTTCTCAGGTGCGTTTTCATGGCTATATAAGATACGTGTTACTCAAATCCCAATAAATTCAGAAGCATGTGGGGTTTGATTTCTGATTATTGCCCCTTTTAGGACACATAATTAAACTACTTAAATTTCTCAATAATCAGCCCCTTTATTTCTAGGCCATGAAGGGAATTCAAGTGCACAGTCTACAGGGTTCTTTCTTTTTTCTCTCTCCTTTTCATCTTCTCTCCTCTGATGTTTTAATGTCTGTCTTCCACCCTCTGTGAACTACAGAAAATCTCTCTCCCCATGCCCAACCTGTGTGGTTTTCTTTCCTTCTTCTTCTCCATATGCTCTCAGCACGTTACCTATCTTCCCTAAAGACCAGGCTCCTTTTCATAAAGATGTGGGAGGAGGGAGGAATTGGATCTGTAATTACAGGCCTCTGTTCGGGAGGCTGGGGAGAATAGGAATCCAAGGATGTTCCCACATTGTTTTCTCCTTTTGTTGTTTTGTTCCATAGCACACTGCCTCCCTGTGCCTGTCCCAGATACCCAGAGCCTGGTGATGCTGAAAGGGACCATGAAATCCGTGGTCCTCCTTCCTAGTCTAAACACGTGAGAACACCGACAGAGAGAGGAAAAACATGTCTAAGGCGGCAGAGCGTTCTCCACGTTGCTCTATGTTATATGACTAAATCTGTGGTTTGTGACTATCAAGGGAGTAACGTCTCCTTGTAGACAGAGGCCACCAGAAATACACCTGCTCTTGAATATGCTGGATGTATCGTGTGTTGCAGAAAGGCAGATAAAAACCCAGAGAGAAACCATTATGTATGTCAATAAGAAAGTGTCTACAAAGATTATTCCAGGACAGCATGATGGCTCTGCAGCTAAAGGCACTTGCCACACAAGCCTGGTGACCCAAGTTGGTCTCCAGAACACATCAAAGGAGAAAAGCCAGCCCTCAAAGTTGACCTTTGACCTCCCAGCACTGCATCACTCGTGTGCCCACATACACACCACATGAACACCCATGCACACGCAAGCTGTATTACCGGACCTTAGCTGAGAAAGGACCTTTGTGACCTAGAATATCATCTTCAACTTTGCTCTCTATTTTGGGCAAGAAACTGCCAGTACAGGTGAGACCTCACAAGGCTTTGTGGCAGGGGCTGCAAACCGAAGATGTCATCGTGATACTTGGAGCCAGCCTACAGTGGCCCCCTCAGAGTGAAACGATAGAAACTAGAGGAATACACAACTGCTCCTCTGCCACTTCCCACCCAGCCCCAGCTCCTCTCCTTCAGCTGGTGCTCCACAGACAGAGAACAGGTGCTGGATCTCAAGTGGATGGCCAGCATTAGAAGGAATTCTTCACTGTCAACTCCAAGGCAGCCAAATCCTGACGGGAAATTCTGTATTTGCCCTGAGAGAGTGGAGTACAGACTCCCAGGACGAAGAGCATCCCTTTCTCAGGCCAAAGTGAAAGAGAATTCGCTCAGGTGTGGGATGGGAGTGCTGGGGTATTGGTGAAATTATTAAGGCCACTCCACGTAGTTAAAAGGAGATTTATTTAATGGCGTAACTTACAAATTAAGGGATAGGTAGGTCGTGGGGTCTGGGGAAGGTGTATCGCAGTCCAGCGGTGTTCTCTGGAGCTCTGCTTGGTCCACCTCTCCAGTCCAGGGTCCCGCAACAGAGAGAGCGCCTGCCGATCCAGATCTCGGGTCCCCAGTCGCCTCCCTTCACCCCGCCTTGTAGGCGTGACAGTTGCCGAAGTCTCAATGGGGGTTGGAACTTCCAGATCAAAGCTGGAATGGCTACCCACTACATCTCCCCCTTTTTGTCTAAATAAGAAAGTTCTAACCTAATACAAGACTATATACAAAGGAATGGTTATCAAATATTGTCCAGGAATAATGAGGGATAATGACCTAGATAAGATGGAACTACAACCAATGTAAACAATATCAAGCAAGAAACACATACTATAATCCAGAGAAGTATAGAGCATAGGTAAATGGCATGTTACAAAGATCATTCCAAAAGGTGTCCTATCCTAAAGAACCTGAATCTAATACTTAATATGTTCTATCTACTAAGTTGTAACTATAATTGCTAGTCTTTAATCCCATCAAAGACCTGAGAAGGAATATAACGGTACCTGAGAAATGGTAGATGGATGCAAGCAACTTTCGGGAATCTTGTGAGAGTAGACCGAGACAGCTGGCAGCCTGGACAGTCACCTAATGTTTCTCAGCATTGTTGGTGTATTCAAATTGGTTACAGGCCTAAAGTATCTGACAGACCATTTTCAGAAGCAGGAATTCTGAAAGACCATCTTACCCTGTCTTGGCAGAGTACAGTGGTCGCTTTTCTTGTGTCTCACTTGTCCAGAAAGGATAGCATTGCATTTGTACTGTCAGCTGTTGAGGCAAGGGCAGTTCTTTGCCCAGTAGGCCATTTCATGCCAAGAAGACAAACTTCCAAATGGAAATGTCTTAGAAGCCCAACATTCTCTCGGGATCAAATTGGTGCAGCCAGGAGCAATTGTGTCTCACATCAACAGAATTCTAAGTTATTTAAATGCCATATTCTCTAGGTCTATGAAGTGTTTGAAGATTACCTGTCCATCTGACCTATGTATCTGTAAATCTGGATAACCTAACTAACGTAACTATAGAGATGACAAGCATAGGTAACTATAAATCTATAAGTCTTATCTACTGAAATAACCTAAGGACTAAGGCTTCACGTAAACAAGGTAAACAGTCTATAAGCAAGTGTATGGTAAAGAATGATGACTTCAAAATTGTGACAATACACAAGATGTTATAACAGAGGTAGGAGTATATAGTGCGATATGTAATATGACAATAATCTTAAATATATATCAATATACTGAATATCCTAAACAGAAGTAGAACCTACATAAAGTATGACAAATATAAATTTACATTTGTATCAATATACAAATATTTTAAATAAGAGTAGAAATATATGTACATTATAACAAATATAGTTCTGTATTTGTATCAATATACAAATTATCTTAAACAGGAATATAAAAATAGTTTACATTTGTATCAACATATAAGAATCCATAACAGTGTAAATTACAGTGTAAATTATTTAAGGCTGCTATTTTACTAAATTTGTTTACTAGTATACATAATAAGCTACCATAATATCTTATACCTATCCATTCCATAGTGGGTAGCCATTTTAGCTTTTGGAATTTGCCCCACGTTGGGCGCCAGATATTGGTGAAATTATTAAGGCCACTCCACGTAGTTAAAAGGAGATTTATTTAATGGCGTAACTTACAAATTAAGGGATAGGTAGGTCGCGGGGTCTGGGGAAGGTGTATCGCAGTCCAGCGGTGTTCTCTGGAGCTCTGCTTGGTCCACCTCTCCAGTCCAGGGTCCTGCAACAGAGAGAGTGCCTGCTGATCCAGATCTCGGGTCCCCAGGCGCCTCCCTTCGCCCCGCCTTGTAGGCGTGACAGTTGCCGAAGTCTCAATGGGGGTTGGAACTTCCAGATCAAAGCTGGAATGGCTACCCACTACACTGGGGAGGTAGCTTGATCAGGAAAGGAAGCAATGGGACAGACAAGGCCACTCTCCAGCCAGAGCCCTTTCCTCTGATTCACTCTAGTCATACACACTCTTTCAGAAATCATTATTCAACAACCGAATGAGCCTCTCCCGGGTGACAGGCTCTACACAAGACTCTGGTAATAGAACATCAATTAAGGCTTGGTGGAGAAGCAGAGAGAGGACTCCATGGTTATGAGCACTTGTTGCTCTTAAAGAGGACTGGACTTTAGTTCTCAGTACCTACATCAGGTGTCTCACAACCACCTGTAACTCCAGCTCCCGGGGATCCAGCACCTTCTTCTGGTCTTTGAGAGTACCCATACACACGCATGTACTAATACGCACACACACACACAGACACATAAATAAAATAATCAAAAAGAAAAGGGACTTAGTCACTGGAAGCTGGAGAGATCGCTCAGTCAGTAAAACGTGAGGACCCGAGTACAAGACCCAGAAACTACATTTAAAAAAAAAAAAAAAAAAAACAAGCAGCAGCAACAACAAACAAGTATGGCGACACATGCCTATAATCCCAGAATTCCGGTGCTGGGGAAGTGAAAATAAGTGGACCCCTGGGGCATGCTGGCCAGCCAGCCTATCCCACCTGGTAAGATCAAGGCCAATAACAGACCCTGACTCAAAAAACAAGGTGGATGGCACACGAGGAATGACATCTGAGGTTGTGCACTGACCTACACACACACACACACACACACACACACACACACACACACACACACACGTATCCACACACGTGAACATTCACACATGCACAAAGACTTGTTCCTTTACATTTTCTGTTTAGACTGCATCTTTAAGCTTTTTCCTTTTTTTAACACATTGTTTAGTAGGTGGTTCTTGGTGGCAATCTCAGTTATGATGTTGATGACCATGGCAGTAGACTCCACAGCTGTTCACAAGCACAAGTGACAAATATAAGAAGAACCTACACTGAAGGTTCATCTGAAAGTCAGTTTGTGGGGTGCAGTTCTTGTGGGGTGAAGATGCCACTCTGGGCACTGTGAGAAGTACAGAAAAGGTGTTCCCAAGACAGATTGGTGATCCTCCAAGATCACTCCGAATCAGACTTCACTTTCCCCTAGACTACAGAAATGAGTGGTGGACAGTCAAGATTTGGCCTCTAAGGTGAGCACAGGATGTATCACAGAAGAAATAGAGACCCGGCTCAGGAAATTCTCCTTCTCTGGGCAACAGTGTGAGGGCAGGCATTCATTAGACAGTCCACATCTTCAAAGTCCTGCAGCAAATGCAAGATTAGATCTCTCTCCCTAGGGAACCACTTAAGGTGATGACAACTCAGTCTCCCCTTCAGAAGATTGTCTAAGTCACTTACCGAAGGAGTCAGATCCATTTTGGAGTGTTAGCGGGAGCTGTATGGGCAGAAGGCTGTAGGTTAAGGGATATGTATGTGAATAACTTCCCAGATGTTTTTAAGTGCTGGGGATTGAACCCACGCGTGCTAAGAAAGTGCTCTACCCCAGGCTCCTCAGAAATTTTCTAGAGGCAATTATCACTCTCCGACTGTGAGCTAGATTCTTTGCAGGCACATAAAGCTAGCTGCTTCCTATCCAATATGAATAACTGTGTACTGTGGTCTCCTGGACCAACCCACATCTCCACCATGACTCCAGAATGGGTGCTAACAAAGGCATCCTTAGCTGGTCCCTGGATTCTACAGTCTCTCCGCTTGCCTCCACCCCAAATACTTTCAGTATCACACCACACTCACTATCATGATGGCTGTTGAACACAGAAATGAAGGTAGATATGGAGAAAGACCCAATTCTGTATTTTTTTTTTTTTTTTTTTTTTTTGGTTTTTTCGAGACAGGGTTTCTCTGTGTAGCCTTGCGCCTTTTCCTGGAACTCACTTGGTAGCCCAGGCTGGCCTCGAACTCACAGAGATCCGCCTGGCTCTGCCTCCCGAGTGCTGGGATTAAAGGCGTGCGCCACCACCGCCCGGCCAATTCTGTATTCTTATTTCTTACACAGTACACCACAATTAGATCGAATAAGGAAAGATCTTGCCTCAGTCATAGAGTGAAACAGATCCATACGCACAATTGAGGACAGAACATTATGAATCTCCTGAATAATCCCCCCCATCAATCAAAAACAGCCACAGCAACCAAAGAAACTAAAATGTATTGGGTACATTCTGTTTGCCTGGCCCTAGGTTAAGTGTTTAATATTATCTATTTTCATACTAATATGGCAAGGCCAGCATTACCCTACTCAGTAAACTTACAAGGTGTTCCAGAAGCTCAGCGAAGGCAAGAACTCACCCGAGGTTACTGTACTAGAAAGTTGGGGAGAAAGAAAATGCCGGGCTTGAAGCCCACAAACACCACAGCTTTGCATGATGCTGGGAAGGGCAGAAAGGCAAAAGACCCTCCCCCGGAACCATGGTGGAGGAAGTCAGTAGTGAGTTCACCCTTTCTATAAGTGTGGCACGGGGGGGGGGGGGGGGGCAAATGGATTCTAACCCCTTCGGTTATCTAAATACATTTGTGATTTTCATTAAAGCAAAATAGCAATTACGTACTTGAAATATTTATAAAATAAGTCAACTATATTTGAGAGGAAATGTAAAAGCATTGCAATTAAACACGATCTGCACACACTGCAGGGTGTTTCTCTAACAAAGGAGCAAGGAATAATGCTGCTAATAAAAACAATGACGATCCTGTGTAAATGTTCTAATAACTCATTTAGCGCTGTTCCGAGTGTAACTGTCTATTAGGAGCTTCAAATACAGCCTTTGATGAAAGATTAAATATATCTCTGCTCATTCCCCTCTGCAAAGCTAGTGATTCAAGTGGGCTAATTTGTTCCCTTTCTTCTAGTAAAACGTTTTAAGTGATCTATAAATGTTTTCCTTCTTCTATTCATACTGTAAGAGGAACCAAGTGAATAATAATGACTACGAATAAGGAGTTGTACTAATGATTAGAAGTTAATGGGTACCCCCACCATACACACATATACACAAATCCACCACAAATCCACCACATATACACACAACTCACACACATACACACCACAAAAATCCACCATGCATGCATACATACATACAACATACATACCATACAAAAACATAACACATACAAAAATGTAACATACATACCATATATACACATGTACACACACACCACACATAAGCATGCACATGTATATAATATACACACACTTGTTATACACATGGCCCATACACACATAACATGCCATGCACACCATTCATACATACACCAGAAACATAAATCACACACCACATATACACACAGTGGGCATATATATCACACATACATACACACAAACCACAAACACACACACACACACATACTCAACATACACACATACACACACATACAGATATAAGCATGTGTATGAGTTCAAACAAAATTCTCATACAGAGCCCACCAAAGAGCAGACAGATCTTACATCTCAAAATGAATATTCATTCAGGAAATTCTGTCAAATAAGTGCTAACCTAAAAGAATTTTCTGGTCACCTTTGAAAAACTTACCATGCTAATTAACAGCATAGATTTTTTTTCCACAAGGGAGCAATCTAAACATATATAATTTATATATTTAGTTCTTCCAGCGGAAATTAAAATTAACTGATTAAAATGTGTTTTAGTTTGAATATGAAATGTCCCCTATAGGTTCACATGTGGAAGGCCTGAGCCCCAGCCGATGGTGCTCTATTAGAAGGTTCTAGAAACTTTGGGAAGTAGGTCACTGAAGGTAAGTCCTTGAGGAATCTGGTACGTGGACACTCCCTGTCTGTCTAATGCTTTGTGTCCACAGCAAGATGACAAACCTTCTCTGCTACATGTTCCTACTGCTGTGGCATCCTGCCCAAGCACCCAGGGCCAAGCCAGTATGGACAGGCACCTCTGGAGCTGTGAGCAAAGTAAATCTGCTCTCCTTCAAGGTGCTCTTCAGGTATCTGGTCATGGTGGTGAGAAACAACAACTAACAAAATGGAAGAGGAGCTTCTCTTTGTTTCTACAGTGTCCGAAGTCTAGAGTGCTCCCAAGCTGGCACACCCTATTTAGGTCTTGGCTAGGATGTAAGGTACATAGCTTGTTATTTAGCAAAGATCAAGGCAACTGTAGCCTGTAAAATAGTTAACCTAAAGAAACAGAGCCACATTTAACCAGCACAGGTTTGTCATTTGGAAAGGCTGTAGAGGTGGAGGTAAAGTCCAGAACACAAAGCAAGACATCCATTGTTTCCAGCATTCACTCCTGGTGTGCCTGGCTGCCCTCTTGGCCTTTCGGGCTTCCTGAGGAAAGAGATATGCCTTATTCCTTCTTATCTCAGTTTCCGGAGTCAAACATGAGGTGAGAGCAACCATCAGCCAGTGTTCAGCCTGAAGTAAGTTGTGAAACAGAAGTAGAATGTGCTGGCCACACAGGTGTTAGGGCCAGAGTTCAAACCCCAGAACCCACATAAAAGACAGGTATAGTGACGTGTGCTTGTTATCCCAGTGCCAGGGAGGTGGAGACAAGCAGGATTCTGGAGTTCACTGGCCAGCCAGCATGGCCCAATCAGCAAACACCAGGACAATACGAGACCCCGCCTCAAAAGAAACAAAGTGGACACTTTGGGTGGAATTTGTATATCCTCTACTATAGTTTCCTACTTTCCCTAGGAAAGGTTTTACACAGGGCTGGTGAGATAGCTCAACCAGTCAATAGGGAGCGACTGGCAACCTGAAACTCACACACAGGTGGAAAGAAGCAATATCACAAAGTTATTTTTGACCTGCACATGCATGGTGTGGCATGTGCACACCTGGACACACTCACATGTACCCACAACACACACTGATAACAACTTTTCCCATAAAAGGTTTTATACATTGGATAGAAGTGGGTGGAGGGCCAATGGGGGAACTGCCACGTTGGCTTCACACACACAAACACAAGCACACACACACACACACACACACACACACACACACACAGACTCATTTACACACTCTACTTGGAAAAGAGAACTGTACGGTGTGATGTGCCTCTTCTGAGTTGTCAGTTTCAATGTTTTCTCCCTATTATATCAATATTGAATGACATCAACTTACAATTTTAACGTAATCATTATCTTGTTTTTTCTTGATAGGGTTTCTCTGTGTAGCGCTGGTTGTCCTGGAACTCATTCTGTAGACCAGGTTAGCCTCATCTAATTCAGAACTCAGAGACCCACCTGCCTCTGCCTCCTGAGTGCTGGGATTAAAGGTGTGTGCCACCACCACTGGGCCATAATCATTACCTTTAGGCCAAATAGAGTATTTTTATCCTTTTTTTAATTAGCTGAGGAGAGAAGAAAATAAACAGATTTCTATCACAGTGAGTGGGATTCAGGTTACTACAAAAAGTTCTTGAGGGTGAAAACTTACACCACTTGGGTGTTTGAGGGGAGAAGACACAAAACAGTCTCAGATTGGAGAAGGCAGATCGGTTTTATCACATGCTTAGCAATGACCTTAAGCTGTTGGACCTCTCTGAATTCAAGTTTTTCTGAGTTTAAATGAGATAATCTAGAAAACTTAGTGCATCAAATTTTGATTAGTGCTTTGTTGAATTTTGAATTCAACATATTCAAAACTACATTTTTAATAGCGCTTTGTTTTCACAGTATGTAGCCCTCATGATAAAAAAATACAAATTCTAAATTTTCATTATTAATACATCATTAACCCATGCCTTCACTTCCACAGGAAGAACTGAGAACTGGATGAGAACCATTTGAAGTGGGATCTACACTAAGGGAACGAGCTGGGAAAGGTACCTCCAGGGAACACAGTGTTAGCAGAGGGCAGGAAATCATAAAAGGCGACATTCTTCTACATAAAGAGTGACTTCAAATATAGAAGGTCGGGCCTAAACCTCAGGAGGGAAATGAGAGCTGAGAAGACTAATGGAAGAGACATTAAAAGATCACGGACCCACTTTAACCCGGAAGTCTGTGCCACACACATCCTAGTGCCGGAGAACAGCAGAATCTCTAGGTGTGAGCTCAGAAGCATCGCTGATGACCTCGGAGGCCCCACAATCTGTAGGAAAGGGGCCAGAACACTGCTCCAGTCTTCACGGAGAGGCTCTTTCCTACAACGATGGCTCACAGCTTGACACAAGTCCTCAGACAACACTCTAACAACTCGTTTTAAATGACTTTTGAGAATAATTATATTGGAGAATGGAGTGTAAATATTATCAGCCTTGACACTCTGAAAGCAAAATTGCATTTGAGAGAAGATAGGAGGTGAAGGTGGCAGAAAACGTCACAGGAAGGAAGGGGAGCCTAAGTGGGCAAGCAAGAGCCCCTGTCGATACTCAATTGAAAAGGGAAGGTTGAAGCACATCACTCTGAGTTACAAAAGTAACCATTAGAAGAGCCAAAAATAGTGATATAATTATATTACACTGAAGAGGAGGAATGAGGCCAGAGGATGAGCTAAGTTTTCATCTACCACAGCAGGAGAGCAGGAAGAATTCAGAGACACAGAGACCTTACCACCCAGACAACTCAAAGTAGGCGTGGTTAAAGATAGAGACTCCGGGTAACATGGTGTGTGTATGGTTCATAGAGAGACTTGTGGTTTCCCGTCCTCCTTGACGTCCACTTAAAGCAATGCCACACTAACTTAGAAGGAATAGCAGCATGGCACAGACACACTCGTGTATTCCTTTCCTCCTTGCACAGTGTCCGGAATTTATACGCACCAAACAGCTATCTATTGGATGAAGGATGAATGACCTCTCAATTTCAGTCACTAAATCCAATGAGCTTCATTTGTGAAATGAAGAAATGTATGGAGGAAGGCTCAGTGGGGCCATTAGTTTGGATGTGGCTGAGTCTTGCTCTGCAGTTGGACACTGGCTGCGTTTCTAGATCTCCCCCAGTGTTCAACAGCAGCCCCAAGATCACTGTTACCGTTGTCTGCTCACTCTTGGCCCTGCTTCACACAGGTAGCAGGGATTCACCCTCCTACATGGGCATAGGCACATAGCACGACACAAGAGTGCCCAGTCGCCAAGTGGGGATTCCCCTCCCCCCGCCCCGTTTGCAATGGATTGATTTAACCAGCCTACTTCCAAAGGGAGGCTTGGAATGAGTGTTTTAAACAGCATGGAAACATTCATTTTATGTTATGCTCGGTTGTAACGCTGCAGTTCCCTGCTTGTGATTTAGCAATTAATCCAGCGTTGAGTTCCTTTGCTGCCAAAACATCTTGCAGGTAGGCTTCCCGAGCTGAGGCAGTCAACACAGACAGCAGAATTAAGAGATAAAAGGCTGAATCTGAATTTGGAGCATGGTGAATAAATTTTCCTGGACTCTCTGGCTCTTGAACATATAACTCTGCTCAAGGACTCGCTCCAGAGTCAGGCGTGGTACATGCCTCTAATCCCAGTTCCTGGAGGGCAGAGGCAGACTGATCCGATTGCTGGAAATGTGAGGCCAGTCTGATCTGCAAAGGGAAGTTCCAGGACAGCCAGAGCTCCACAACAGAGATATTCTGGATGGGGGTGGGAGTGGCAGGCATGGGACATGCTCCAAAACTTTTCTCATTTCTTCTTTCCTCCTCTGCTTCCCTCTTCTTTTCCTCCTTCTCCTTTTCCTTCTCTTCTTCCTCCTCTTCCTCCTTCTCTTCCTCCTCCTCCTTTTCTATTTAAGGACAAGCATAAGGAGAAGAAAATATACCATCTGTCCTGAAAATCATGAATTCATTTTTTTTAATGTTAGGTGTAACCACAATCTTATAATCCACAGAACAAAGCTGTACAGAGTGGTGGACTCACCCTAAATACACCTTCATTTGGCGCAGGACAATGCATTTACTTTACCTTGGATTTTTTTTTCCTCACTCTTAAACAGAACATTTTCCCTTTTAACTTAATATGCTAACATTTGCTTGCAAGAAAACTCAAGGCTTGAGTTTCCACGCAGGAAGCCATTTTTGAAATGCATTCTGGGAGATACATGATACGACCAGGTGGATTCTTGGAGTTATGGAAAGAAAAAGATGAGCCAGGGAGATGGCTTAGGAGTTACAGTGCCTTTGCTGCACAAGTGTGAGTTACAGTTTGGTTCCCCAGAACTCACAGAACTCTCAGGAGGATATGGCAGCCCGCCTACCTTCCCAACCTCAGAGGTGTCAACAGGATATCTTTGGAGCAAGCTGACTAGGGAGACTAGCTGGATGGGCAAGTTCTGGATTTGACTGAGAGATTCCACCTCAAAGAATAAAGTAAAAGGAGCAATTCGGGAAGATTTTAAATATCAACTTTGGGCCTCAACACATGTGTACACTCACACACATACACATGCCCATGCACATACTCACAAACATATTTAAAAAAAAAAAGAAAGAAAGAAAGAAAGAAATCATTCACAGTAAAAATGTAGAGGCTCAAAAGATTTAATGGGATGGCTGGAGAGAGCACACAGTTAAGAGCACTGGCTGGGTTCAGTTCCCAGCCTCCACGTGGCAGCTCCCAACTGTACAGTCTGTAGCTCCAGTTCCAGAGGAGCTGATGCTCTCTCCTGGCTGCCAAGGGCACCAGGCACATACATGGTGCACAGACAAAGACGCAGCCAAAGCACCCATACACATAAAAAAAATAATATTTACAAAATATTTTTTAATTAGTTAGGGCTTGAAACTTGGCTTAACAACTAAAGGCACTCGCTGCCAAGCCTGAATTGAATCTCTTAGAATTTCCCAAGTGGTCCTCTGACCTCCACATGTTTATCCTGATTCATGTACCTACAAACTCATACACACACACACACACACACACACACACACACACACACACACTCACATACATACACACACACTTACATACATACATATATACACACACATACATTCATAATACATACATAGAATTTTTAATGTAAAAAAATAATTTTAAAAAATTAATGAAAAGGGATTTCTGATTGCTACATCAGAACGTCACTTCTAAAGTAAAATGAGGTTACCACGGTGACTCAGCTCAATCAGGGCAAATGGTTCTTCCCTCTCTGGAGCCCCCCTCACCCACCTGATCACCCAAGGCGGTGACCTTTTCTTCCTGCCCCAGTCCACCAAACAACCTCAGCCCCATCACTGGGGAGTCAGGACAGGGAGCTCTGTTTGACAGGAGCCAGGCTTCAGAGCTCTGTCAACCCAGGCCAGAACAACTACCCTGTGAGTCTTGGCGTCACTGGATGACCAACACCCCCCACAGCCATCTGCCACTGCTGTTGAACCGGGATTGTAACGGGGCTCCCCACTGCACGCTGCCGTTGTAATTAGCACACTTAGTCTCCGTGCGTGTATGTTACGGGTGCCTCACATGTAAACTAAGGGAGAGCCAAGGCTATAAAATATCAGCTGCTGCCTGGAAGAGAGTCAGAGTGGTTTCTGAAGTCAACGACATCCTAATAACTGAGCTCCACAGCAGAACCTGGTTCTCTTGCCCACCCCCCTCCACACTCAAGTAACTCGATATCGTACATACCTCCAAGTATAAACCATAAATGAATTATTGGAAAAGGGGAACGAAGGCCTGAATGATTTTAATCACATTTTTATTCCTAAGAAGGCTTAGCTGGGCCATCTCCAGCTGATCTACATATCCCCAGAACATTTGGAAACATTTGGAAAATCCTGGTATGTAAAACAAGCCTTTCCATGCAGCGACTGCCTTGGACTCTGGGTGTTGTTTTTGTTTATTTAGGCAAATGGGTGCTGACTACTAAATCCTAGAGAGAAACCCATTAGGTAGGATTTCCTACACTGTGCTGTCACATGTCGAACGAAGCAGAATTGACAAGTCCTCACTGGAAGGAAGCCAGCTAACATGGAAGGAAATTTGCAGTCGTGCTTTCCTGGGTTCTACCCTCTAGCTTATCGTCCACACCCAAACAGGGAGATTTTTGTTGTAGCCCAGGTTGGCCTAGAACTGAGATTCTAGGGGTGAACTACCATGGCTAGTGTCTACTTAGTTTTTCAAAGCTACTATTCTCCTGCCCAAACACTTCTGCTCCCATGAAGAATGAGCATGCGTGAGTGTGTATTCGTAGGGGGTCCTATGTTGACGTTTGTCATGCATGCTTCGATCTCCCGCTGCTCACCACGGTAGCCATCCACGGTTTACTGTCTCTCTACCCTAGTACCTACCATAGAGCCTGCTCCAGTTTGCTTCCTGCTGCTGTGATAAACACCATGACCAAAGACACCATGGCGAAGAGGGTTTATTTGGTTTACAGGTTCCAGTCCAACCTAGGCAAGGCAGGAAGAAACTCAAAGCAGAAACTGAATCAGAAACCACAGAGCAAACGCTATTTCCTGGCTTTCTATAGAAGAACACTTTCTCTCCTTTGGCTTGCTCAGCTACTGTCTTATACAGCTAGGCTTGCCTGCCTAGTGATGACACCACCCACAGTGGGCAGAGCCCTCCTACACCAATTAGCAGTTGGAGAACATGCTGACTTTCTGGGCATTGTTTCAGGCAGCAGTTGATACGTTCATAGCCTTGTAATTTAGTTACCTATCAATTAAGAACACTCTGGTGGAAGCATTTCCTCAGTTGAGGTTCCCTCCAGTCTGTGTGAAGCTGACGAAAACTAACCAACGCAGAGACCAACACAGAATTAATGCTGATCAAACATTTATGTTGAGCTATAAACTGAACCTTATTCCAGACTGAAGTTGCTCCCCGACCACCAAACAGAAAAAAAAAAAAAAGAAAAAGGGGCTTCATCTGTGTTAAAGATTCTACAAAGCTGATTGTCTGATTATAATAATGATTGTAAGTTTTGTGGCTGTGGGAAGCTGGCATATTACAAGTTTGGAACCAAATTATTTTGAAGTATCTTTAGCACTCTTAATAGTCATCCATTGCTCCCCTCTTTGTTTGACCTAGAATCTATCAGTGTGGCTACTGGGTAAACCCTTTGGGAATGCACCACATACCTTTACCTTCCACAACCCAAAGGCCAAAAGCATCACCAGCTTACATCCAAGAGCATCACCAGCTTACATCCAAGAGTATCGCCAGCTTACATCCAAGGGCATCACCAGCTTACATCCAAGGCTCAGAACAGAGATTTCTCCACTTCGCTGCAAACACTTATTTGACTTTCTATCAGTGTGTTTTTACTCAATTTATGATTTTCTTTGTACTGTTGCTATAAAAACTTCATGAAATAGTCACCACGTTGGACATGGTATTTGGGGTAACCCTTAATCTATGTTCCCAGGCACGGTCACTTTCATTTAAATATAGAATAAACTGTCACTTGCTGTCTTTGAGCAAGAGGTATGTGAGTTGACGTTATTAAATAAGAAGCCTGAATCGTAAGTGTGTGTGTGTGTGTGTGTGTGTGTGTGTGTGTGTGTGTGTGTGTAGAACACACATATATCTTCTGTGAGCTTCTTGCTTTTTACAACATAAAACATAGACTTCTCAATGTGATGTAGGGTTCTTTTCAGAATCTGATTCCAATCTTTTCCTCTAGTGATATCTCAGCCCTCCATCCCCACACCATGTCTGAGCTCGGCTTCTCCAGTGTCCAGGCAAAGATGAGCTTTCTGCCTGGGCACATTCCCCAGTCCAGAACAGGAACTCAGTTAAATATTTGTGGAGTGCCTGGTTAGAGTAGAGAAGGGAATTCAGGCTTGCAAGTGTTTTTCTGGAGATTAGAGCGTGGGTGTGGATAATTTTACAAATTGACAGAATGAGAGGAATGGATTTTACTACGTGAGGTAAAGAACTGGAAAGTTGGTCCCAAGATTACAGTAAGGACAGAGCTGGACTCACTTTACAAAGGTATGCATCGTTCCTCACAAGGAACTTCCTTTAGCGCCGATGAGTCGAAATGGAGTCGCTACCATTGCACCCTACTCCCCACATTTGCGATCCCCACTGATCCAAAAGGCTCAGGCTTCATTGATTCTACTGTTGAAGATCTGTGTCGCTAGGGTCAAAGGTAGATTTCCTACCTTCCCACCTACAGTGGTGTCTGCAGCCCAGCCCTGCCCAAATGCTGGAATCAGCCTAGGCACCAAGATGGGTCAGAAAGCCACTGCGCAGAAGACAGACAGATGAGATGCTGGGAAACCCTCCTCCCAAGAATGGCTAAGGCAAACAGAAGGCAGTACTTGCAGAGTCTTGCAGATAATGCTTCAAGCCTTTGCATAGCAACCTCATCAAGGAGAGACGTCCTGATGTCAGAGTGACTTGCTGAGAAAACCCGGCAAATTGGGGGAAAGGTCATTTCCCTTGGCCAGTTTGGCGCCTAGTCTTCCAAACACACCATCTTTCTGGGCATTAAAACTTTTCTCATAGAAATGTGAAGCAGGATACTTTCTACTTGAAGGATGTCTCCATTTTTGCAGCTCCCCATGCCTTATATCCTTCATGGAAAGGCTGCAGTGAACCCATCTTTATTGCTAAGTAGAACTAGCCCAATGACATTGGTAGCCCCAAGGAATTGCCTCTTCTTGTAACAGAGATCCTGCAATGCTCCCGTGGAGAAAGTAGTGAAACTAAGACCCAAATAAGAGCTGGATACAGATGCAGTCCAGATTTCCTTTGAAGCGGATTGCAATTCTCTTTCCAGATGTGTTCAAAAACTGTATGAGTGGGCAGGATTATTCTAAACATTTCTGCAGGACCATTTTTAGTTCAATGATAAATCTGAAACCCAGGGGGCTGGTGTGACTTCTCTGGGCAAAGCTCTGACTAGAACTCAGAAGCCTATGACTACTGTTGCGATAAGAGGAGGTAGAGCGGAGCATAGGGTCTCTGGTGCCAGGTCAACCTGCATCCTGACTCTGCGGTTTACCTAAGCTGTGTGACCCCAGGTAGCTCTAAAGTCTCCTGTCTTTACATCTGTAAAACAGAAGTGATTGGTCCTCCCTCAGGGATATTGAAGGGCTTAAGTGAATGGCTACACGATGAATGCTCACACCAGAATCTACGACTTAGATGTAATTCTATTGCCCTTCATTTGACTCAGGAGTCTTTCTCAATAGCATACCAGAAAAAAATCTCAGTGTGGAAGAGGGGACCCCTGAGGACCTGAAATTCACACGTACTTACTCTCTCTTGGCTACCTTGTGATCCTGGATGTTGGATGCTGGTACTGCGGACCAAGTCAGAGTTCTCCAGAGAACCGCGTTGGACTGGGCCTCACCTCTCCTGGATCCCATAACCAACTCCCTTTGCTTGTTGTAAGTTAACTCAAAATAAACTCCTTTTGACTATCAGATAAGCTACATGGAATTGCCTCGTTAATTGCTACTATACACAGATCTAGAATACAGGCTCTTCATACACAGACTTCACCCCAGTCCCCTCACAACCCCATCATCCTTTAAGGTAGCTACAACGCCTGGTGCCTAGCATTCAACAACCAGAGACAAATGTTTCCTTGTGAAAACCCTTTGAAATTGTGGTTCTACTATATGTCTTCTCAGCAAGTGTGTTCCTGGTCATGTGCTAAGTTCTCTTTTACGTGAATTTTGAGGAATTCTACAGTGAGGTGGCCTGGTTGTTACCCATTCCCTCCCCACACAGGTCCATTCCCCTCACCCCCAGGGTGTGACCTCCAAAACTGGAGTTCAGTTGGAAGCCCTGATCATATGTTGGGTATGGGAAGGAAATAGAGAGCTATTCTCAGAGCTTGCAAACAATGTCAAGTGTGTGGGAACCCCCAGAGCCCGAGCAGGCACACATATACTCATACTGCACTCCAAGGAGATGAAAATCCCTTCAGCAGCCTCAAGGAGGAAGCTTCTAGATATTCCTAACTTTGTACATGAGGAGAGTGGGGGTGGAGCTGATATAAATTTGAGAGACGATAAAGAGTAATTGAAAAACCTAAAAGGAGATTAGGAGTTAAAAAGAACAAAACTCTTTGTATGCCCATGTGCCAAGGAGGAGGTGAGGAGTGAAAGAAGTCTGTCCCAGTAGCCAAGAAGCCATGAGGGCCAAATGCTTGGCTTGAATTAGCAGAATCTGCTCCCTGTCTGCAGCAGAGCTTGGCAGTGAGTCAGCAAATTAGCAACAGAATTTCTTCTTTAGGAGCCACAGACAGTTCATTTACATATGCCGTGCACACGCCTGCACACACATGCACGCTTGCACACACACACACACACACACACACACACACACACACACACACACACACACAGAGTGTCTGGTAGATACAGCCTTCATTGTGTGACATTTCTTTTCATATTTCCAAAATGGTGTGTATCATTAAGAATTATCTAGACCTATTTGCCAAGCAATCTGAAGGCCTTTGTTAAAAGCATAGTTTTGGAAATTTTTAGAAGATATCATGTCTTCTAACAATTTCTCCCAGCCCCTCCTTTTGTTAAAGGCAGAACAAAAACAAGAATATAGCCCAAATGTTCTGTCTGGGTTACGAGATTACAAAATAATGTTTTCCCTTTCCTTTTCTTTCTTCTTCTATGGTTGCATTTTCTAATTTTTCTTCAACACCCATGTATTCTTTTTCTAATATTGAAAATGCCATAAGGCAAAGACAATATAAAGTGCACAATGCCAAAGGTTGCATTTGAGCAGCACGGCTTTTTATCGATGTTCAATGAACCAAAAAGACCAACTACAGTATCTCTGGGAAAGGGCAAGGCCACAAAAGAGAAAGGGATTACGATCAGAGAGGAGTCCCACAGATGCTTTCAAGCAAATGCTAGAACCTGATAGTAACTGTGCTGAGCAAGATGTCCCTCAGAGACATCAGTAACTCTCAGGCAGTGAGCAGCAGGTCCCAAGCTGATCCTTTGCAACTCAACCAGAACCTCCCCTCTGGCAAATCCCACTCCTGGTTTCCATACTGCACCTGAGTCTAATTGATAATTGAGTGTGGACAGGGGACAGAGCCATGTCTTCTAAGCTTGTCCTATTGGATAATGTCGTTTTCCAAACCAAAGGCCATTGCGTTCTAAGTATCCACCAGACTACCAAACGACTGCCTCCCACACAGCCTCGGTGTTCCCTTTGGATGCTCACTTTGATTCCATGGAAGAGTTTCTTCACCTCCACTGGTGCTTTGGTAACTGGAGAATCCACAGCAGAAACCCTGACCCTTTCCTTTTTAAAATGTGTTGTGGACACTGGAGAGATGGCTTGGCGTTGAGGGCTGCTCCCTCAGAGGACTTGAGTTCCATTCCCAGCAATTATATCAGGTGGCTCACAACCACCTGTAATTCCAGCTCCAGGGGATCTGACACCCTCTTCTGGTCTTCACAGACACCCATGTCCTTCCCCCACACACAAATAAAAAATAAAGTCTTTTAAAAAATTAATTATGCAGCTGAGTAGTGGTGCTGCAGGCCTTTAATTCCAGCACTCAGAAGGCAGAGGCAGGCAATCACTGGGTTCAAGGACAGCCTGGTCTACAGAGTGAGTTCCAGGACAGCTAGGGCTACACAGAGAAACCCTGTCTCAAAAACAAAAAACAAATAATAATAATAATAATAATAATAATAATAATAATAATAATGCTTTTACTTTTTGATTTTTAAATTAGTTTTAAACTAACAGATTTCCATATGTCATTTTCATGCATACTTCATTTTTAGATTAACTCTCCCCACCCTTCTCTCCTTCCCCTCCGTGCTCTTTCTTCCTCTAAATACTGTTATTGCTAGACATACATTTCTCAGGGTGGGTGCCATCTACTGGTGCTAAATTCAGAGTCATGAGTTTCCCAAAACTCCAGGTGTTGTACACAGACTAGACTTCATACTAGGGTCCATTGTCATGTCACAGTTCTTTGTGTACAAGAAGTGACCATCATCAATCCCATGTTTCAGTCATTCCATGGCTCTTCCCAAAGCCCAGGCTTGCTCCCAGTTTCCCTAGGCAGCAAAAGAAGACTTGATCCTGCAGGGGAAAATGGAGACTGGGTGAGGGATAATTGAACTGAGAAAACAATAGGCAGATTTATGTACACATCCAACGTCATGTATCAGGAGTCATGCACAGGTAGAATCAAGAGTAGGACAGTGCAAAGGCTTGCCTGTGACAACCTATCTCTTAGAGGCTCTCTGTCTGAACCATCCAGCTGGCATTTAGGTTCCTTTCCTCACCTGCAGAACATCTGTCTGGATCCTCTACTTTCATTCAAGTTCATCTACGCCCCTTTGCTGTCTCCACAGGGCTTGTAGCCATTTGCTTGAACTCAGCCCTGAAGTGAGTTCAATTTAGCTGGCAAGATCTTTGAGCCACAATAACAGCTTGGGTCTTGCATCCTGAATTTTCCCCCATATTCCTAACTTACAGCTCCATTATGGAAGAGAACAAAGTGAGAAATGGGCATACAGTGCTTGGCCTTGAGCTCCAAGTCATCTTTGTGAACATCTGGCCTCTTATCCCCACAATGGAGCAAAATAGCTTTCCTCATCTCACAGCTATAATGTGATATAAATAAGGTAATGGATGTAAGCAAAGTTCTTGTCACATGGCTAGTCCCCAACAGATTTTTGCAATGGATGGATATTCCCAACCTTGGCCAACACAGGACTGGGATGGCCACACTGAAGTGGTTCTCAGCCAGAGGTGATTTTGCTAGTTGCATTAACAGAGAGATGGGGGTAGAGATTCTTAAGCGCCAGTGGGCAGGAGACCAAGGATGCTGTTGACTTCTTGTGATGTACAACATAGTCCTCTGCAAGAAAAAATCATCCCATTCAAAAAATCATCCCATTCATGCCAAGACTCAGAAACTGTGCCTGCTCATAGCTGCCCACCTGGATTCCTTCAGCCCTGCTGTTAATGTGCCTCATGAGCTATGGTGACTGTGGCTGGTCTCTGTGCCTGACCCCTCTTAAGGCTGGCCTGTCCACTGCTTCCTGATCTCCCCAGAGCTCAACTGTTGGATTCTTTGTAAAATGGCCAACAGGTTTCACTGCTTTGACCCAAGGCCTTCCCAGCAGGAGACAGGTAAAACAGCCAAGCTTTCTCGCTGACCAGGAACAGGCAAGAAACTGGTTCCTGCAGGGACCTGGCTAAGAGCCACATGAAAGCAGGCACAGCCTGGAGCATTCCACCCAAACTGGCTCCACACCAGGCCCAGCCAGTGAGTCACCACCACATGCTGCTGCCTCTTGCCTGTGACCTTTCTTTATCCCTTCATTAGCTGTAAATCTTTAGGAGTGAAACAGCAGAGAACAGACTGGGAAGGCCCTGGCAGACTAACACCCCAGGCAAATGCCCAAATCAAAATTCAGAGCTAAAAACTGGGGCTCTGAATGAGTGCCAATCATGGCCAACTAGACTCTTCAGAGCCATCTCTGCAAACCTGAGGTGTGGACAAACGGAGCTTGTCTCTCGGCATAGTTTAAATCATGTGGCAAGCGTGGAGCGTCCTTCAGGAGAAGGAACAGATGTGTTTAGCAATACCCAGATGGTAAGGGGACAAGTTGAAAGACCTGTGTAACGCGAGCCATTAATTCATGGTCACACCAAGCCACACTGTACCCCTAAAGAAAGCACCCTTGCATCACTACCTCCTCTTACATCAAACGGAATTATGAAGTCTCCCCATGCAGCGACAAGAGAAATAATTAGCACAGGTTAGTAGGCCATGCTTCGGCACGGAAGAAGCAGTAGTGGTCCTCTGCTTTGTTTGGTTTTTTTCTCTGTCTTTTGGGGAAAGACAAGTGGAGAGGGCAGCTGCCTTCCCTGGGGGATTTCACCCAACCTGCCCTCACCCGAGTTGTCCTTCTCCATGTGCAGTCTTCAAAGCAGCTGCCTTGGAGGCAGCCACAGAGCTTGGAGACAGAAGATTCTAGGGCTGTCCCAAGGACCACTAACTCGGCCTTTCTGTGGCTGAGGCTTTAGGCAGCCTTGTAAACACCCTCTAGCTGAACAAAGCACAGGGCGGCCCAGGGGCCGCCTGATCCCAGACCAGATCTTTGGCCTGCTGTTTTTCTTCTTTGGCAATGTTACCCCATCATACGCAGGTGGAGTTTCTGGACAAGACAGGACAGATCCGATGACTCATCTGAGCGAGGCTGTCCACCAGCACAGTTCTGCTGACAGACCCATGTTGCCGTTTGTCCTGGGTTTGGCAATACCTGGTAGCATTCCTAAAGTGAGGAAGGCCGAAGGTTTTCCTCTGCTCCGGGACTTGTTGCCCTGCTCAAGATCTCATCTCCCTGCCTCGCTACGAAGAACCAAGTCATATGTGAGCAGACCTGGCTGTGAATGGATCCATCGCCCTCCACAGCTTTTGATCTCCCTCCACAACTGTTCTGAGCGTTCAGTACATGCCCCAAGTGTTCGTATGTTGTGCTTTAAATTGTCTTGTGAAAAACTAGTTCCATTTTCTAGATGAGCCTCCAAGGTGACCTTCAAATAATAACATTGATGCTTGGGGAGGCTCCCCTCCAAAGCCGAGGCCTGAGCAGCTGAGAAGCACCACTTGCTTCTGTCTCGGAAACACTACCATTCTTTGGTTTGCCTCTTGGTGTGAATTCATAGTCATGGTATGGGGTCATGTAAAGACATTTCCATGTAAGCATATAAGGTGCTTAGAGCACATCTGCCCTCATGTCACATCACTCCCGCCCCCGTTTAGTCTCCTTTGATTCCCTGGACGGTTTTATTTCTAGTTTTATGTCATATGTACATAAATGATTTTGTGTATCTCATATATTTGGTGGAGATTTTTGCATACGAAATCTGGGAACCACAAATGAGTGAAAATATTATATTTGTCTTTCAGAGACTGACTTACTCACCAGTCTCTCTCCAGCTGCATCCATTTTCCTGTAGACAATGTAACTTTGTCCTCCCTGTGCCTGAAAGAGTAACGCCATCGTTCTGAGTAACTAGTCACTGAGTATAGTTGTCTAATGATAAAATCCTTGGTGAGATAGACGAGTCAGGGATTTAAAGCATTTGATGTTCTCCCAGAGGACTGAGTTCAGCACCCAACATATACGTGGATCAGACCATAACCACTTGTAACTCTAGCTCCAGGGGATCTGAGACCCTTTTCTGGCCTCCACCAGAACATACATGGCATTCGTTTGTACAGACGCACACATAAATAAAAATAATTTTAAAAATAAAAATAAATTTTAAAACTAAAATAAAATCTTCTCAGCATCATTTTATTTGTTTGGTTGTCTCTTTGGTTGTTTGGCTGGTAGGTTGGTTGCTTTGGTTAGTTGGTTTCAAGAGAAGATCTCACTCTGCAGTCCAGGTTGGCCTAGAATTCATGGTGATCCTCCTGCCTCAGCTTCCACAGAGTTGAGATTATAAATGAGAGTCACTACCTGGCTTCTAACCACCATTAGTAAGCATTCACCTGCAAACGACCCAACATAGACTTATTTTATGAACACAAGGTCATTGAGTCCACAAGGGTCACGTGACTTTGTGAACTCAGAACAGAAGGGCACATGTATGAAGCACCAGCTGCTACAAAGAGTTGCCCCAAGGACTTAAGTATTGTGACTTGATTCGTCCTCCCAAACACCTCTGGGGTGGGCACACCTTTGTTTCCTCTTCATAGGTAAGAAAAACAGCACAGAGATATTGGCTTAGACATCTAAAGCCACACAGCTTGCCAATAAGCTGGAAAGCACAGCCAGAGACTAAGGCTCCAAAGCCAATACTCTAGGTAGCCCTCCCTCTCTACAGTAACTCAGTATAAACACAAGAACCACAACTGTAAACTGAGGAAGGAGGAAGAAGGCTTCTTCCTAAAGATGGCTTAAAGCCTTGAAGAATACGAATTGTTTTGCACTGTGGTCCAAAGTGCTACTAAAAACTGAGGCCCATAGTAGTGTGGCCCTCTGCAAAATGCTGCACCTAGGACCAAGAAGGAGCTTGTTTGGATCCTAACAACCCAATTTAAAGCTGAAACCAAGTTGGAAAAAATTGAAAGTAAACTATACTGAAACTGTTAGCCTAAAAGTTGGCTCCCAACTGTTCTAATGACTAAAAACTTTCTATTTAATGGTTATTTGTATAATAAGTGTTAAAAAATACAAATTTATAATTTCTAACTTAGTCCTGGAAAAGAGCTGTGTTGGAGGACTGGGCGATGCATAGAGATGGCGCCATCATGTTGCCCTTTCTGATTGGGGACCATGACGTAACCTTCAGACAAGACCTTTGCGTTAAAGTTGCAGTCCAACAACCTTACTCCTGCTTGAAGTGAATTCCAGCTGTTTGTACAGAGCACAACATCCCAAACATTCCCCGGCAACAGCAATGTCCATCCAGTCAGCCTGTCTCAGAGCCAACACCCTTCCCCTTCGCTGTGCGTTCTACCGACTGTGTTTGCCCCTTCTCTTGTTACTCTGGACAAATGCTTGGCAAGAAATAACCGAAGGGTAGAGGAGCTTATTTTAGTTCAGCATTTATGGGAGTCCACCATGGCAGGGAAGACTTAGCAGCGGGGAGCATGAGGCGGCCGATCACATTGTGGCTGCAGTCACAGAGAAGGTGCTAGTACCCAACTGGGTCCCTCTTTTTCCTTTTTATTCAGTCTGGGATCCCAGTCCTTGGCAGAAAGCTGCCTGCATTCAGGGTAGGTCTTCCCTCTTTGGCTATTCCTCTCTAGAAACACCCGCAAAGACACACCCAGAAGCCTATCTCCTAGGTGACTCCAAATGTAGTCAAGCTTTCAGTGAAGAAGTACATCTGTACAGCCTGCCACGAAGCTCAGAAACCAGAACACTTCTCTGCTAACTCCAAAGACAAAGTTTGTCTCCGACTGTGTATGAAATCCTCCAAATTATTCCTCAACTCAGAAGAACATTCCAGGGATGCTACTGTGGTCTGTTATTAATTGTAGAATGCAAAGACCAAATGCCAAGACCGTATTTGGCCAGAACATGCTTTGTAATTTTTATGAGGCAGTGTGATCAAACTAAAATCTAGACAATACAACCCAGACAAGGAACAAAGTTCCTCTTTTGCATGAACTTCAGCTCCAAGGCTCCCTACTCTCTAACTCTCCTAGGTCAAGTTAGTCACACCCTCGCCTACATTCCCACAGCATCTTGTTTATATTCCAGTCACAGCAATGAATATGATGTGCTCTAATTATCCTTTTTACACATGTGTTTCTGGGGGAGAGACCAGTGTCTTAACATTGTAATGTCCTTGGTATTGAACACAACTCACAAACTGTTACATTCAGTAAGTATTCACCAAAGAAAGAACTGAAGTACAATGAGGGTGAACCTCTAAGTTCATTTCAAATGCTCCTGTTAGTTAGCTCTTGCACTAGGTCAATATTTCTGTGCCCATCTCCTGACCCAGTCTATCACTGTATCTGGTCCTCTTCAAATGTGATCTTTATACTGCAGACTAACCAAGGACCCCAAAGTTGATGTGACATGTATAAACATATGGTTTGGAAAGAACATGGCATACTATTTACTGCATTTCGTGGAGCAAGAAAATAACTAGCCAATAAATGAATGCCTCTATTTCTGTTAGGAAATTGGGTATAATGAGTTTGGGATTTTTCCATTCTCCTCACTCCACCAGAGCAGGAACAACCAATGTGCCAGTCCCACACCATCCACAGAAACCAAATGGATCTTTTGCTGCCATGCCTGGTCCCCTAATTTGTACCCAGTACCTCCAGCCTCATCCAACACAGGGGCACTGTGGCTCTACTTGCAGATGACAGACACCAAGAAGTTCCCATCCCAGAGCAAAGGAGCCCTGGGCAGAAGAGGCAAGAGTGAAGTTCTGTAACCTTTGATTCAATGGCTTCCTCCAGATCCTAGAGACTGAACATGCTTAGAGGCAAAGCCATGGCCCAGATTCTCTTCCACCATCTATTAATCAGCCTTTATTTCTTAGATGACGGAGAAGATTTATTAACCTGTGGAGATTCTCCAACCCCCTCAGAAAAAGAATTGTCTTTGTCAGCTCACTTCATAAATCTTGTCTGACATGGAGTCAGAGAATGGAGAGTAAGAAAGAAATCCAAGGAGGCGTGAGAAAGTGGAGAGAGTCTAATCGCAGAGGCCTGGTGGCCTACGTCACTAAGAGCTGGGAGTTGGGGTGGAGTGGGGAGGAGCATGGTTGTCAGCAAGAAAGTTGGGAAATAGTGAGTGAAAGGGAATTCAAAAGAAGAAACAGGATTTTACGATGTGTGGCTGGCAAAGAAAAAATCCCCCTTTAATGCACTTTGAGAGACTCATATAGGTTGAAATAACTTTGGATTATTTTTGTTTTAGCCTGGGCTCATCTACAAGGCATTCTCTGCAGTGATTGGACAGTTTGGGCTGTCAGTATGTTTAGAATTACACCTCCCACTAGCTAATGCGGTAACACCTTTCCAGCCTGGGAAACCTGTCTATGATGAGAACGACTTTACCACACCCTTCTAACATAATCTATAAGAAACAACTCAGACTCACAGAGGGTAATTAGACTCAGTTTCAAGGACTACATAAAACTAACTTGTATGGTGTGAGCCTATCATTGCCCAGACATTGTGAAAACCACTTTAAATCTGTGTGCTCACTTACTTAGTAACAAATGCATTTTTATTTCATTCTGTCTTATTTCAGAAAGATTAAGACCTGTAGAATAATAATACATAATAGCATCATTGAAAAGTGAGAGCAGGGTTTTGAAACGGCAAGCGTGTAGAAGAGCCATGCGTACAGTCAAAAAACATCTCCTAATGATGTGCACAGTTGATGCTGAAGGACCACACATTTGGCGCCAGGCTTTCTGGTTTAAAGAAGGGAAATGGTCCATCGTAGCAATCACCAGGCCCCTGTGATGAAAGTGCAGGGAGAGACGTGACTGTCTTCCGGTCTGATGGCCAAAGGAGAAGAGGACGCAGGGACAGCTCACCACAGAGTCCCATAACAGTTCCAAACGCAAACTTCACCTGCTATTGCTTATAATGACCGATGTTGACAGCTTTGAAGCGAAAGCCAAATCTACATGTAACCTGTATGAGGACATTACTGTCTAGTTTGACCAATGAGCCTCGCCTCAATTACCTCATTGGTCAAACTTGTCCACACAGGCCAGTAAGTTTACACTCAGACTTGTGCGGCAACCCTGACTCAAAAGGCTGAAAGTCTCTGCACTATTCACACAGTGCCAATACCATGAGGACTCTCCTAAGTCATCCCATGCACACGCATTTCCCCTTCCAAGCTCAGGAAAATGGGATTTCAGAGGAAGCAATACTATTATAAGCCTTTGCTGCACGAGAAAATACTCCCTTAACTCTGGGGTGCCCTCTGTTCTAGCACCCATGTTGTCTAAATATTGGTTGAAGCAGGGCAGGAGCTGGTGAGTTCCAGCCTGTAGAAGTGGCTGTACCCTGTAGGGGTGCCAAAGGCCCCTGGTCTTCCCAGCTGGTCTGCTGCAACTAGCAAGTGAAGTCATCTCTGGCAGGGAAGGGTGCTCATGGGAAGAGAAACCAAAGGGCAGATGGGGGGAGGGGCAGGACTAGGTCACCCTAACGGGACTCCATGGCAGACTCATTGCTCATACTCAGCAGCCCATAGCCAGGGCAACAGGCCAAGGAGGCCCACGCATGGGGCAGCAACAGCTAGCTAGGAGCACAGAGCTTCCCAAAGACGCATTTGCATCCCCATCCCAGACCTACTGAACGAGGATCCCAAGCCAGCTGACCCCAGATGATTCAGATAGGCAGAAAACCGAAACCTGAGCTGGGACTCGAAGTCCAGATCGGTTCTTCACACTCCGTAATATTTATTAAGACCTCTTAAATGTCAGAGTCTGGGCTAGGCACAAGTGAGAGGGGTAAACACAGACGAGACCTTGTGCTGGAGTGTACAGTTCACCAGAGGAGACAGAGTGAAGAAAGACACACAGAAACACACGTACAATTATCGACATTTCGCTTGCCCAGAACCCAAGCTGTCGACCACAGCTGCATTTGCTGAATCCCCAGTGCCTGGGAAATTCAGTGCTGGTGAGCAAAAGGAACTGTGTTCAGTAAGGCGGAACCTGAAAGGAGGAAAGCACCCTCTGGTGGCCCTCTGAGTGGTGGCACCGGCAAGAACCCCAGTTCTACATCGAACTAGAGGGTGGCTTCAGGCTGGTGGCCATGGCAGGCGGTCTCAGAGTTGCCGGGAGCTGCAGAAGATCCTGTTTGTTTGAAGTGCCAATCTCTCTTCAGGGTCAAATCAACTCCATATTCGTCCTGTCTTTTGTTTTGGGGGGTCATGTGTCTGGACAGTTGTCACTGTCCTCTTCTGGGCCGTCATGGACACGCTCAGAGCCAAGGCTTCACTCTGTATCTAAGTCCCTGTCACTCTAGCACTCAGAAGCAGCAGCGGAGAGGCACTCAGCCCACACGTGGCTGATAAACAAATGGTCTGCACTGGCCCAGCCGGCCCAGCCAGGCCTGCTCTTAGCATTTTGGGAACAGGCAAATAGTCACACTCCCCAAGTCTCTGAATTCTCTGAAAATAAATAACTTCTTAAAATATTTAAATATAATCTATGTCCTTCCTAAGAGTCTCTATGAAAATAATATTCATAAGGGGTAAACTTTGTGCTTGGAGCTAAGCCTGGTATGGCTTAATTTGCAAGAGAGTAACATGTAAATTTATGATAATAAACTATATTATTTAAATGAAATTATAAAAATAAGAGTAGCTCACTCATATTCAGTTTTCATGAATGCTGACACCTCTTGAAGAACATGGCAGTATGATTTGTATTCAGGCCCGGGTTGGAGTGTGATACACGGGAATCCGTGAATGTTGGCTTGAAGTAGGGAAGCCCAGTCGAACACCCACGTGGTACATTTAGCATTTCCTGCACATCTTGACCCAAGAAGCCATGAAAAAGTCCGCTAAGCACAGGCACCTGTGTTATGGGACTGACATCACTCAACAGCAATTCTGAGAGGTTGTCAGGAAAGACTGTGTCGAGAGGAAGCAGAAAGGGAGAGCATTTGAGGGTATGATGGGGGAGTTAGAAGGGTGGGGGGTAGAAAAAAAGCACAAGGAAAAATATAAAGAACTGTTTGCAGTGGTGCTTAAACCATAGACCGCAAAAGTAAACGGACCTGTCAGTAGTGTCTGAAGGAGGCATTGATTTGAGACTCATTGACTCTGCCTCTCACTGAAGCTTGTGAAATTCTCTCCTGAATGAAGAAATAGCAGAGACTCTGCAGTACTTCTGCCAAAGATTTAATCCATCTGAGTTGAAGGAGTGCGGCACACAGGCAGAGAGATGGTTGGCTGAGTCGCTCGTCACCAGGCAGCATGGTCCCTCACTGGACTCCACCTGCGGAGCCAAGAGTCGCTCTGTCCATGGTATCTGGCTCAGCCCTGGGTGTCAACCCCAGCACCTGTGTCTGGGAGGTACTGGCCAAGGGCTGACACTGGCCAGAGAAATAGCTTCAGTCACCTCCAGATGACAGACACCCAGTCCTCATCATTCATAATTTTGGATTGTGCCTTTGAGGCCTGGTGCAGGTGATAAGCCTGCGTGACTCCAGGCACCCTTCTGGCAAAGTCTACAAGAGGGTGGTTACAAATAACAGTATTAGCCTTGGAGTCAGAGACTGGAGCATTGAAATTCTGTGCTTGTCAGTTAACAATCATGCCTCCATGAGCCTTAGTTCCTTTACAGTTAAAATGCCAATTATAAGGACATCACCTCAGTAAAGGAGCAAATGGCAAGTCTGTCATCAAGGGTCTGTCATTGTGAGTGTCTGATGATTCATCTCTTCCCTAAATCTGGTTTATTAAATGCCTTCCCTGAATTGACATAGAAGCAACTCAGTATCAATTGCTCCTCCATATCATGGGCCAATTTTAAAATATATTTTATTAATTCTTGAAGAATTCCATGCATGCATACAATGTATTTGATCATATTTACTCCTTATTACTTCCCTTAACTCCTTCTACAACCACCTCCAACCCACTCCCAACATATGTCCTTTTTTTTTTTTTTTTTTTTTCTGGTGCTGCCCTGGCCGGGTGGTGGTGGCACACACCTTTAACCCCAGCACTTGGGAGGCAGAGGCAGGCACATCTCTGAGTTTGAGGCCATCCTGGTCTACAGAGCTAGTTCCAGGATAGCCAAGGCTGTTATACAGAGAAACACTGTCTCAAAAAATGAAAAAAAAAAAAAGGTGGGGTGGCCCATATACTCATGAATGTGGGACCAACCATCCATTGGGGTATGATGGACCTATCAGGAGCCACACCTTTTTTTTTTTTTTTTGAGACAGGGTTTCTCTGTGTTGTCCTGGCTGTCCTAGAACTCGCTCTGTAGACCAGTCTGACCTTGAACTCACAGAGGTCTGCCTGCCTCTGCCTCCCAAGTACTAGGATTAAAGTCATGAGCCACCACTACCTGGCTAGGCTAGGAGCCACACTCTTAAAGAAAACTGACTCTTGCCCATTGAGACACCATCAACTATCAATAGTTCCTCGGCTAGGTGTGGGTGGGCATAGAGCCCCTCTCCACTTCTTGCTGGGATGTTGACTGACCCGCTCTTGTGCAGGGCCTACACAACCACACTGCTTTAAATTCATGAGGGCAGCGGATAAACCAGTTTTAATGTCTGTTTTTATTATGTGTTATTTAGTCCCTCATCTGGTCTATTAGTAAATGTGTAAAATTTAAAAGAACCTGTTTCATCTACTAACCATTTTGACCTTTTTGGAGCAATAATTACTAATCACCCTTCTTTGTGCCTAAGTGCTCAGTGAGGCAGATGTCCAAGGTCAGGGACTCAGACCCATAAATACGGAAATTATTTTACCAGTAAAATTTCATGAGTCTCCGCACAAAGTGTTTCAATTAACTCCATTTTGCTAGATTGATCTTAACCTTTAAAATAGCAATTAATCTCAGCCAGTGGTGTTCTGTTTCTTTCTTCCATCAAAATTCAAACACTTGGGCTTGGGGGATGGCTCAGTGGGTAAAATCCACTAGCTGTGCAAGCCCGATGATGAGTTCAATCCCTGGAGCCCACATAAGCAGGACTCGGCAGCACACATCCTGTAATTCCAGGACTCATGTGAAGAAATGGGAGCTACAGAGAGGAGAAGAGCCTGGAAGTTCACAGGCCAGCTATCCTGGAGCACAGGGTACAGCAGCAGATCGAGACAGAGTCCTGCTTCAGCAAGTTGGGAGAGAGCTGATTTCCCAAAGCTGTCCTCCACCTTCCACATCCATGCTCTGACCCGTGTGCACCCACACTCACACACAGACACAGGATGCAGCCTCTCCCTTCCCTGTCTCCTGCTCAGTCTCTGGCTGGGAATCAGGGTTGTAAGGATGTGTGATCGACTAAGTAAGTGTGTGTGACAGTTAGTTCTTGTCATTTGGGAAGAGGGACCCTCCGTGAGGAATTGCTTCCTCCAGACTGGCCTGCAGTCATGTTTGTGGTGCATTTTCTTGATTAGTGATTGATGTGGGGGTGCCCGGCCCACTGTGGGTGGTGCCACCCAGAGACAGGTGGTCCTGGTTGTATAAGAAAGCAGGCTGAGCAAGTCAAAAAGCAGCACTCCTCCACGGCCTCTGCTTCCGTTTCTGATTCTACATTCCTTTCTTGAGTTCCTGCCTTGGCTTCCTTAATGATGGACTGCAACTTGTAAGCTAAATAAACCGTTTCCATTCCAAGTTGCTTTTGGGCCACATCAATAGAAAGCAAGGCAACATATACTTGGCACTAATAAATGCAACTATGATAACTTTCAGTTTAGGAAAAAGGAACTTGATCAATTAAGTGGTAAATTTTATTTTAATTTGTGATAAAAAGCAAGTATTGTGTGGCTGCTGTGACAAGTTCAGACCATACAGAGAGAGTGGGCTAGCTCACTCGAGCTCCTAGCCCCAGTGTTCTCATGGAGAACACGAGTGAGTTATAACTGTGTCTTTTTGAATTCAGTAATGAAAGCAGTAAATGTAAATGTGCACTTTCTTTTTTTAAAAAAAAACTTTATTTTATATGCATTGGTGTGAAGGTGTCAGATCCCCTGGAACTAGAATTACAGACAGTTGTAAGCTGCCATGCGGATGCTGGGAATTGAACCCGGGTCCTCTGGAAGAGCAGCCAGGGCTCTTAACCGCTGGGCCATCTCTCCAGCCCAAATGTGCACTTTCAGTGGGCCTGTGGGTACATGAGATATTATTTATAGTAGTTCCCCTTTTTTGACTTGTGAAGGATCTCAACAATGCTGTCCTACCTTGTCTTATTAGCTCCACAGTGCCTGCCACTCACCAGTTTTCTAAAGCCACAGAAAATCCTAACTCCTTGCCTTGGAGTCTATGCCTAATGATTACAAGCCTATAAATCCTTCAGGCACCAATATGATATCATCCTCCCGCCCTCTGAGCTCACTCAACCCTAGTCATACAGTGATTCTCACAGTGAAGAGGAAACTGTCCCAACCAAGTCCACCTTTGTCATATACTGTCCCCAGTGTGTGTGTGTTCCCAGACCAGGCCATCAGTTAGCAGGATGTCTTGGTTGTAACACACACAACTCTGTCGACGTGGTGAATTACTGATCCTATCTCAGCTTGGGTTTCCTTATCTGTAAAACTGGGAAGATTGCCACAAGGGCTTCTGTAGTGAGTGAAGGAGGCAAGGCAGGTAGATGGCAGATAACAAACACTCAATAGATGCCCATCATGGGTACACCCCAAGAGTAAATCATCAGGAGTTATGTCCCAGCATCTTTCTTCATCGGTGGAAGGTCTGACTGCAGGGACACCTTAAAACCAATCCAGTTTTTCCAGACATCATGCAAGATGTTATCAGACTCTTCTAAAACTGAAGTCCGTGCTGTTATCTCTGTTTTTGTTAAAGCACATTGGACCTGCTTCCCTGAGGCTAATCTGCCTATCTAGAAGAAAGCCCCTGTTTGCACAGCACACCAAGGTGCCCCCTCATGCCTCAGAAGGCTTGAGACATTGGCAACAGTGCAACAGTCCCAGCAGACACATGGGTTTAGAGACAAGATCCATAAAGTTGTCCTAACCGCCACCCATGCCAACGTCTACGACAGGTCATCGGGACAGCACCACCCACATAGCTGCAAGAGGGACGTGCACTCTTGAGGTCTGCTCTTAATTTATTCTTAAATCACATATATGTGTCTGTGGGAGTGTGGGTGTGTCATGTGAACACAGGTGCCCGAGGAGGCCAGAGGCATTGGATCCTCTGGAGACGAAGTTGAGGCTGGTTGTGATCCGCCTGGTGTGGGTGCTGGGAATCAAACTCGAGTCCTCTGGAAGAGCAAATACATGCTCTTGACTTAGGAGCCAGCTCTGCAGCCCCTTGAGTTATTTTTAAGTCAACAAAGGACACAGCTTTACAAAAATAATGACAGTGGCTCTCGGTGAACGTGACTTGTGATCGGCCAACTGAGGCCTAATGGTTCAATTGTCTCAAAGATTTTGGTTTCCTGGTTCCTCCAAGTCTCTTTCAGGGAAAGGTTCTCAATTAATCAATCCTTTCTGAAGTGCTGTCTTCTTATCTGGGGTGTGGGTCTCCTCCTTTATAGACAGAGGAAGGCAAAGTCACCTGTTTTTTCTGCCTCTAGTATGAGACCTTCCCTATGGCCTGTGTGCCCCTGTTCCTCACTGAAGTCCTCACTGCCCTCCAACTCACTGCCCTCCTCCTCACTGCCCTCTCTCCTCACTGCCCCCTCTCCTCACTGCCCTCCTCCTCACTGCCCCTCTCCTCACTGCCCCCGTTCCTCACTGCAGTCCTCACTGCCCTCCTCCTCACTGCCCTCCTCCTCACTGCCCCTCCTCCTCACTGCCCTCCTCCTCACTGCCCCCTCTCCTCACTGCCCTCCTCCTCACTGCCCCCATCTTCTCATGCCCCCCTCTTCCCACTACTCCCCTCTTCTTCTCTCCTCACCACAAGCTCCCCAACTCTCAGCTCTGTGCTCAGGCTGCACTGCTCATCACCCACCCCGACAGCCCTGTTTTCCACATTTCAGAACACTGAATCCCAGCAAGCCTTCTCCATGTTCCTCAACCCTCACGTTGAAAGCGCACTGAGATGCTCAGCAGTTCTTTCTGTGCAGTCTTGAGGGCGAGGTAGCTTCCACTCATTCCCTTCTGAAGTTGAAATGTTCCATACAATACCCAATGCACCAGGGTTACTTTTTTCTCCAAGTACTGTACTCCTGCGTCCACACTTGCAAACTGCTTCCAGTTCATAAAGGTGAAATGAGAGCGACACCCCTGAGTCCTCTTGGCATCTCTGTTATCTTTAAGAATATTTGCTTCCACATGTAGCTCACTGACTAGTCTGAAAATGTCTTAAGAGGTGGAACCTAATTTTGTTCATCTGTGTAGACTCAAAAAATTGTTTACTTCCTGAAATACAACAGGTGATCAAAAATGTTTAGAAGTACAGACAAACAGATAGATAAATAAATAGATAGATGGACAGGTGAATGGACTGAACAGAAACCTCAGAAGACTTTTAGAAGGATCAGAGTCCTTAAACAAATCTAACCTTAACTTCTCTCCATGTTGCTCTCTTCTCATGGGACTCCAGCCAAGCTCAGAGATCACAGAGAAGCCATTACCACCAGCCAGTGGCTCCCATTCCTTTGTGGGACAAGAGTCCCTTCTAACCACTTCGCTTGTTTTGTCTTTTTACAGAGAAGCAGGTTTCCCCTGGTGATATGCTTTGCCTATCCTAAGTCTAGGGACTTTGAAGTAGCACTTTCCTTCTGTCTCAGAAAGCCCAACCTTGCCATGGTTGCTCTTCACTGTCAACTAACATGGATTTGGAGTCACCTAGGAGACACACCACTGGGTGTCCCTGCTTCCAGAGGCTTCACTGTGGCGGGAAGACATAGCCTGCATGAGTGTGGCACTGTCCCATGGGCCAGGGGCCAGACTAAAGAAGGAAAGAACCAGCTTTAGTCTACCTCTGCTTCCTGACTGAAGATAACCTGCCTCACATGCCTGCTGCCATGCGTTTCCCAACAAGAGGAATCTGTTTATCCTCCTCAAATCATGAGCCAAAATAAACCTTTGTTTTCTTGAGTTGCTCGTTGTCAGACATTTTGTCACAGTGGTGAGAAAGTAAGTAACACATCCCAAACTTTGTAATATTGATATTAACAACAATGAAAGTAGTTGACACTTACCGAGAGGGAGTCTATGCCAGACATGATGTTAGGGCTTGACAGCCATTGTTTCGTGTAATCTTGTTGTGGTGGTTGGAAGAGGAATGGCCCCCATAGACTCATGTGTTTGAATGAATACTTGGTCCATAGGGGGTGGCGCTGTTAGGAAGTGTGGCCTTGTTAGAGGAATTTTATCAATATGGGGTGGGCTCTGAGGTCTCAGAAGCTCAAGCCAGTTCTCTCTGCCTGCTGCCTGATTATCCAGATGTAGAACTCTCAGTTCCAGCACCACGTCTGCCTGCAGGCCACCATGCTTCCCACCATGATGTAATGGATTAAACCTCTAAATTGTAAGCCAGCCCCATTTAAATGTTTTCCTTTATAAGAGGTGCTATGGTCATGGTGTCTCTTCACAGCAATAGAACACTGACTAAGACACAGTGAAGTAATGATCCTCAGACAGGTTAGGTGCTCCCAGATGACAGAGCTAGTGAGTGATCAGATCAGAACTCTGATAGTCTAACATTAGAACCCTACTTGTTTAATCTAATTGATTTGGTAAAATCACCCAAATTCTATCAAGTAGCTATTTTGAGAGTCTTATACTCATTTTTTACTTATTTACGTACTTATTTTTGAGGCAGGCTCTCCCTGTATAGCCCTGACCAGCCTAGAATTCCTTGTTGCAGATCCAGTGGGCCTTGAACTCACAGAGATCTACCTACCTCTGCCTCCCTCCCAAGTACTAGGATTAAAGACATGTGTCACACTCTTGGTGACAGTTTTGTTTTTAAGGATTATATGCTTCCATTTATCACAGATGTAAAATATTTCACATATGCTGATGCAATTAATAAATATGATGGCTAGTTTTATGTCAACTTGACACAAGCTGGAGCCATCTAGGAAGACAGAACCTCAACTAAGAAAATGCTTCCATAAGATTGGGCTGTAGGCAAGACTGTAGGGCATTTTCTTGGTTAGTGATTGATGTGGGAGGGCCCAGCTCACTGTGGGTGGTGCCAGCCCTGGGCTGGTGGTCCTGGGTTGTATAAGAAAGCAGGCTGAGAGAACCATGAGCAAACGAGTTAGTAAGCAGCACCCCTCCACAGCCCCTGCTGATGCTCCTGCCTGTGTTCCTGCCCTGGCCTCCCTCAGGAAAATTAACTCTTTCCTCCCTAGGTTGCTTTTGGTCATAGTGTTTAAACACAGCAATAGAAACCCCAACTAAGACACTAAGTAAGATGTATCTAGGAAATCATTGTAACTCTAAATTAACCTCATGAAATGGGAGTAACATCTATTACCAAGCGTCTTTGAAATGAGAAATGGAACAGGAAAGCACAGAAAAAACACGCGAGCCATTGTCCTTCAGGAGGTAGCTGTGAAGTCGAAGGGGATCACACACTCTGTAAGGTAACACGTCTCTATTAAATTTTTAAGAAGAAAGGGAAGGAAACTGTAGCCTCCGCTCAGCTGACTGTGCGGGACACTGGTGTGTTCCCTCGCTGGCTTCAACTGTATAATGTAAGTTGTGCTACTTAGGGATCTTTGAATTTGGGGAGGAAATTCCTCTATGAATTCCTGGTAATGTTATTAACATCTCGGGACATTCACTCGCCTCTAACCTAATTATTCATGCTATTTTCAACCACAGATTGTGACACCACCAACTCAGTCCAAAGACTAAAATAAAACAATCTTTGGAAAATTCTTGTGGCATGTGCATCAGAGAGGGAGGGATCTGACCTTCAAAAGTCTCAGTGAAGCACTCATGCAAAGGCCCAGCATTCTTTGCACCTCACATGCCCTAATGAGCATTCCCAACTTACTTGTAACCTTAGTGTCCCCCACCCCCCACCACCACCCCCCACCCCCCCGCCAAGCCCTATCCCCAACTGCTTAGCAAAAGACTTTCTCTGCCAGGACATGCCAGAGCTTGTAGAAGAATTCTAGCCAATCAGAACTGTGACATGAACAGTGGCTATGAATAAATAAGTTGAGCCAGGTGTTCAAATGTTGTTAATACCATCCATGTTTGTCTATTTATAACACTAAGTCCGGGCAATGGAATGCATCGTCTTATTGGCTGCTTCCCAGAGTCATGTTGTATTTTTGTGCATCTCACAGACTAATTAAAGAGGCTAAATGGAGTCTTGCTCAAATTTTCAAAGGAAGAAGGAGTCTAAAGCCAGAGGCTGCAGGGAGTGTGACTTGGGTTACCACTTTAATTCCTACCACAGCTACGAGGGAGGTATTACTGTCTCCGTCTCACAGATAAGGAAATGCAACCTCTGCGGGCTTAAATAGCCTGCTTGGGCAAGAGGTGAAGTCAGGCTGGGAAGCAGGATGGTGTGACCCAAACCCCACGTTTGTTGTCACGGCTTGGTAAAACTTGTCCCCACTGCCTGCTCCAGGACCAGAAGCACAGTATGGTCAGTTTAAGGGAAGAGCTTCTGTGGTCTTTAGGGGGCTTCACCTGTTTTGTTGTTGTTGTTGTTGTGTCCAGTTGTGTTACTTTTATCTCTTTAAACCTCAATGTCCTCACCTTTAAAAAAAAAACAGAAATCATGGGGCTGGGAAGACAGTTCAGTCCATAAAGAACTTGGCCTGGCAAGCATGGAGACCCAAGTTCGATCCCCAGAATACACACACACACACACACACACACACACACACACACACACACACACACAAGTCAGTTGCGGTGGCACATGCTTTGACCTCAGTACTGGGGAGGCAGAAACAGGTGGGTCCCTTGGGCTCACTGGCCAACTGGGTTAGCTTATTTGGTGAGCTAAAGGCCAATGAGAGATCCTGTCTCAAATATCACGTCTGGGAAGATGGCCGAGTCAGCAAAGTGCTTGACTCATAAGTGTGAAAACCTGTGTTTGGATCTCCAGAATTCATGTTTAAAAAAATCTAGAACTTTCTTCTCACCTCAGTGATGATGGGAGGGACAGGTGGGTCACTGGAAGCTCCCTGGCCATCAGTCCAACCTTCTTCTTGAAAGATGTATTTCTTTTCATTTTATAAGGACTAATGTTTACCTGTAGTACATATGTGTACCACATGCATACCTGATGCCCAAGGAGGCCAGACGAGGGCATTGGAGTCCCTGAGACTATAGCTACAGACAGCTGTGAGTGACCTTGTGGGTTCTGGGAGCTGAACCTGGGTCCTCTGTGTGAGCAGCACGCACTCTGAACCACTGAGCCCTATCTCCGGCCCCGAGTCTAGTCTCCTTGAGTCAGCCCTGCACCAATGAGAAATGTCATGTCAGACAAAAGTGTAGAGAGAGCCTGGGGAATGACACCCAAAGTCCTCAACCTCCACATGAACACACATATGCATTCATGTGTATACCCACACACGTGAACATGCGCACACACACACACAGACACACACACACAAGCCAGATGATGGTGGATGAATGGTCCATGATGAACAATACTTGAGGCTGGTTGTCTCCACACACATGTGTATACACATGTACACACACATGAAAATGCACACACTTGGATACATAAAGTAGAGATCATTATAATTCTAGCCCATACATTTTAAATATTTTTGATAATAAAATAATCATAGCTAATTTATTTTCTACCAGGCCTCTTCATATGTTATTTAAAATAACAGCACTAGCTAATACTTACTGAATGCTTGCTCCAGGCCAGGTACTAGACCCAGGGCTTGTGGGTAATTGACACACACCTCTAATGAAACAACTATAGCTAACATTTCCTGAACTCTCACTGCATACTGTGGTCCATTTTAAGCACCCCGCTCACCTTAACTGTACCAAGTAGCTACTCATATTGAGTAGTGGATAACTGGGGCACCCAACTTTGATGTCCCAAGTTTGCGAATAATGAGATGGAAGTTCTGCAGGGGTAAGTAAGTTATCTGTGGTCACACGGCCAGGAAATCAGAGGCCGTGCTGAGAACTCAGACTACCAGACCTGGGAAGTCAGTCTCAAATCTCACTCTTGTGCTCCTGGGTATGATCAGGGCTTTGCATTAAAAGCTGCCAAATGTGGGCCAGGCACAAAGGCGCACACCTTTAATCCCAGCACTTGGGAACCGGAGGCAGGTGGACCTCCGTGAGTTCAAGGCTAGGCTGGTCTACAGAGTGAGTTCCAGGATACACAGTGAGACCCTGTCTAAAAAAAACACACAAGCAAGCTACCAAATGTGCTGGAGCTTCGAGACCTAAACTTAACAAGGGAGACATTGTACCACTCTGGAGCCAACTACTCCACTGGGGACTACTGTGCTGTCTGTTGCTGTGATGCACACAATGACCAAAAGCAGCTTGGGGAAGAAAAAATGTATGTCACCTCACAACTCCCAGGTCACTCTCCATCACCGAGGGAAGCCTGGGCCAGAGCTAAAGCAGGATCCCAGAGGCAGGAGCTGAGGCAGAGGCCAGGGGAGCGCTGCTCACTGGCTTGCTTATCTTCCTTGTTTCTTCCATAACCCAGGACCACCTGTCTAGGGGTGACACCACCTTCAGTGGTCTGGGTTCTCCTACATCAATCAGTAATCAAGAAAACGACCCACCAACTATCCTTCTGGACAATTTGGAGGCATTTTCTCATTTGAGGGTCCCTCTTCCCAGATGACTCTAGCTTGTGTCAAGTTGACAAAAAAAATTCACCGATACACGCACGCGAAATTCCAGAGTAGCGGCCCCAGAAAGTAACTGAGGGAATGACAGTGTGGCTTGTGGGTTCTAAGGAAGTCTTCCTGGAGTCTGTGGCTGTGCTGGAGACTTACAGTATTAGGGTGGGTGGGAAGCAGTGAGGAGGGGCCCCAGCAAGGGAGAATGAAGTGTGTTTGAGGAAGAATGGGAGACAAGAATGACAAAAGGTGGGATTCATGTGGGAAGGTAGAGATAAAATTAGACATGGGAATCAAGAGAGGTTACCCGAGACCTTGACAACGGCCTAGTCATTTCGGCATCACTTACAGGAGCACCAGGAAGCTTCAGGTCTGGAGCAGGAAACGGTGAGGAGGGGTACACGAAGGAGCAGGGCTGAGGGTGGGGAGACCAGAGAGACTGGGAGGCCCGGGAGGCACCCAGCTTTGACTCAGGCGATGACAGCCGCTGAGAGGAAGAAAGGTGGAGACAGAATCAGCAGCTCGGGAAAGACCCATCAGGAGATCTGAACTGCCCAGGGCAGCCCTGTGCTGTCCCCACCGCACCCCTACACCTGCCTCTGCGAAAGACCAGCCACCACAAACGTGCGTGTTAGGTAAATGAGTAGGTAGTCTAGCTTCAGACCCAGATCCTTTGTTCTGCACATGAATAAATATCCCGGACTCTGGGAAGCTGCTCAGTCAGCAGAGCCCCCCCCCGCCCACCGCCCCCGGCCCCATGCAGGCATGAGGACTTGTGGTCAACCCTAGCGCCCATATAGGAAGCCCACCTAGTGTGTATGTTTATGATCCCAGTGCTGGGGAGGCAGAGATGGGAGGATCCCTGGGGCTAACCGGCCTAGGCTGGGCCAGTCAGCCTAGGCAAACTGGTGAGACCTGGGTCCCAGTAACAGACTCTGTCTCAAAAACCAAGGTGGATAGCTCCTGAGGAAAGACCTTCATACGCATGAGCACCTTCACTCACTCACACACACACACACACACACACACACACACATCTTGAAGTTTGTATAATTAACCAAATCTTGTGTGGCCTATACCAAGTTTTCAAATCTTGACAGCTGTTCAAGGCTTTTCTCTGCTCCAACATGCTGTTAATTTGAGAAACCTAATATCCACAAGAGGTGACATCGGTAACAGTAACTGAGATATGGGGAGAGACTTCTGGGGTTCTTGTATAAAATTAATTTGTATTTTACAAGGCAAAACTTGCAGTTAGGAACACTCTCTAAGCATTTTCAATTTGAGACCTGAGTAAAAGTGAGAATTAATGACTAGACATAGATATAGTGGAGAATCATAAGCAAAATTATCACTAGAAGGCATAAGAAACACATTTTTGTGATTACCATGCATAAAAATGTTTCTGATTTCTCATTATTTTAATGAAGTGTTCTCTGGTCTGGGGGAGAATCGTTGACAGGATGCTGCACTTAGCTGCAACAGAAAGCCATGCTTCTGGGATTGCTTCCCTTGCTCCTGTCAATCACTGACCTGCCCGCAATCGGCGGACTGCTACATGGGCCAAGGTATATTGCTGAAAAGCACTGCCAAGCTTCAGGTGTGTCTTTGTGGGTCTTTTTATATTAATTCTGAAACTTTGGATCCATCTTGTCAATCATTGTCTCCAAAGGCAGAGGAAAGTTATTAAAACGTCTCTGAGAGTCATAACTAAGCCCAGGCCATAAAGAAAGCATAAGAAGCCTTGCGTATTTCTGCTTCTTGGATTTTTTCTTTAGAATTCTTTTTTTTTAAGATTTATTTGTTTACTCTGTGAGTTTGAGGCCAGCCTGGGCTACCAAGTGAGTTCCAGGAAAGGCGCAAAGCTACACAGAGAAACCCTGTCTTGAAAAACCAAAAAAAAAAAAAAGATTTATTTGTTTATATTTTATGTGAATGAGTGTTTTGCCTGCATGCATGGCTGTGTACCATGTGCCTCCAGTGCCAGAGGAGGCCAGAAGAGGGCATCAGATCCCCTGAAACTGGACTTACAGAACCTTGTGATGGCCATGTGGGTGCTGGGAATTCATCTGGGTCCTCTGGAAGAGCAAGCAGTGCTCTTAACCACTGGGCCATCTCTCCAGCCCCTCTTTAGATCTCTTAAGTAAAAGAAGACACACCAAAGCAATGGATTAAGTCTGCTATAAATGAAGCTAGATGTTGCTAAATTACTAACGTCTATTATAATATCTGTTATTTTTTGGCATGTGATTGAAAAGATTCTCATACAAATCTCAATCCCAGTTATTGACCACTGAGAGCTGAGTACTATTTTGTGGGAAAGGGCAAGGAAACCTAAAGTAAATATATACGTGTATATATAAATTAGTACAGCATATAAATACATTGAAATGTTATTTACATATATACAAATGTTTAGAAAGAGTCTCTAACTCACAGCTCAGAAGATTTAAATGTTGGAGTCTGTAGTGACTAGGGGGTGCTCCTACACAAAATGCCCACTCAGAACCTGGGGGGGCTCATTTGTAGCTAGGAATTTGGAAGTATAATTAAGTTAACAATATTGAGATATTCACATACTAGATTATCCAGGAGGGCTCTCAATGACATGTTCCTTTATTAGAGGCAGAAAGAGGAGGGACACAAATCCAGAGGAAAAACAGGAAAGGACAAGACAGAAACATGAGGAAGATGTCTGTGCGGACATGGAGGCAGAGACTGGAGTTATCCATTGCAAGTCAGGGACACCTGCAGCCACCAGAAGCCGGAAGAGGCAATGAAAGCATCCCCACTAGGTGAAGGCATCTCCACTGGATGAAGACATCCCCGCTAGGGAAGGCATCCCCACTGGATGAAGGCATCCCCACTGGATGAAGGCATCTCCACTGGATGAAGGCATCTCTACTAGGTGAAGGCATCCCCACTGGAGGAAGGCATCCCCACTAGATGAAGTCATTCCCACTGGATGAAGGCAACCCCACCAAATGAAGGCATCCCCATTAGAGCATTCAGAGCAGCAATGACCCTACTAGCACCTTGATTCTGGACTTCAAATACAGAACTGTGAGAGAACAAGTTTTTATTATTTAAGCCAACAGGTTTGTGGTGATTTATCACAGCATCCACAGGAAGTGACAGAGAATTCAGTGAATGTCATTGTCAGCTTTTCTCATCACTGAGCGTCTGAGAGAATCAACTTAAAGGAGAGAGGTATGATTGGGCCCATGCTTTCCGAACACATCCATTTTAGCGCAAGAACACCATAGCTGAGTGACTCCATACGTGGCAGCAGGAGAATCTTGAAGTGTGGCTTGTTCACATGGCAGTGGATCGTGAAGCAAGGCAAGCTACAATTCTCAAAATCCTGCACACAATGCTTCACCTCCACCTGCCCCAAATGTTCCACAGCCTTCTAAAACAGCACAGCCAGCTAAGGATCAAGTGTTCAAACATGGGAGCCTGTGAGGAGCATGTCACATTCAAACCGTGGAATTAAATAGACTTTCATCTCGTTGGTCATATTGTAAAGGGGCCCTCAATCTTTCCTTCAACGACACAGCATTTCAAAAATTCTACTCATATTTCCCAACAAGTTGTTATTCACTTTGTGAGTTTATGGTGCTGGGAACCGAAACCAGGGCCTTATGCATGCTAGGCAAGTGCTCTGCTACTGAACTCCAACCCCATCCCAATAGGAATTATTCTTGACCTTAGGTAAATTCCTGGTACACCAGCCAGAAGGTCAAAATTGCCTATGGACTGATGTGTTCATCAGTATATCTTATATACCCCCTGGGGGATCATGTACAACATGAATCCATTCCGCCCTTCAACTTCATTGTCATCCAAGGGAGCACTGTCACTACCAGGCCAGCAGTGTGCACAGTCAGGGCTGTTCCTGGGCCGCCCTGTATCAATGGTAAAGCAGAGTGATTACAGAAAGGACTCCAGTCACCACCTGAATGTGGACCAAGAGCTCCGGCATCTCACTCAGTGATCCCTTCTGTACTCTAATCTTGCTGTCGGCTTAGGCAAAATAAACCTCCCAATGAAGACCCTGTCCTAAAGCTCTAAGTTCTTGACATCCTAAACCCCGATGGCTTTCAGATCATTCTCTCTATTTGCCTAAACCCTAGAAATTGCCTTCATTGCCAAGCCTGCTCCCTCCACAGCTGTCTTCCGTGAAGTATGATCTCTAATTCTTACACAGAGGCTATTGACTGTGGTGCCTTTTAAGCCATTGGAGCCAACCCTACCTCATAACTTACGAACTTCCCATTATCATGGCTCAGCTAAGAAGGGTCCCCTGCTCATCTAAAGCTGTACCAGATTCACCTGTGTTATTTGGTTTCTAGAACTCTCTTCCTTTACTTTCCCTCTCTCTCAGCATTCCCCAAAGACGGTCCAACTAACCCTCAGTTTACCATTGTCTCCACCTTCAACTTCTCATAACCCAGCTTCTTGGAAGCAATGGTTACTTTGAACTTTCTCACTTCTCATTTACTGTCTAACTCTGGTGTCTCAGACCTCAGCAGAATGCCTTAATAAGGTCACGTATACAATACAAATGCTGGTCCTCTTGCCTGGCCTCTCAATGGCTTTCCATACTGCTGAAGCCTTTTTGTCACACCCCCTACCCCCTCTTCCCTGGTACTGTGGGCTGAATGCTCCTCTCAAAACACAATGTTGAACTCTTGACTCCCAACATGATTGTATTAGGAAGGGGGACCTTGGGGTGATTATGTCATGAGGGTGCAGCTGTTAATGGGAAAAAAAGAAACAGATGGTACTCTCCCTGTGCCCTGTTCCCTACCAGGACACAGCTGCCACTCTAAAGCAGGATGAGAGAGAATCCTCACCTAAGGGCTTGGTCCTGGACCACTCAACTTCCAGAAATGGGAGAAACTCTTCACTGTGAATCTGTGGTGTTTTATTATGAGCCAAGCTGAGACACTGGGACACTTCAATCATGTGTGTCTCATAGAAACCCCTGTACCATTTCTTCCCATCCTACGTACTTACAGAGCTTTGCCCTTGTTCTCATCCTCCACTCTCACCTGTACCAACTGTTCCTAGATTCTTTGCCTGCTCAGAATGCCCATCATCATAGTCTATGAACACTTCAGACACAGCACTAAACTGAACTCATTTTCCTCATACAGTCAATGCTCCCATCTAAGGGAGTAGAATTCTCGATTACCCATCCATCCGCTCTGTCCTCCTGTTGGTTTTCTTCCTAAACACTTCTCTTAACCACTGAGCCATCTCTCCAGCCTCCACGAAACACTTCTCATACCAACCGCTCTCCCTCCAAGTTAGCCGCAGGTGCCTTAGTCCAGGCTCCGACGGTTTCCCTAGACCAAAGCCTTACATGCTCTCTTTCTGCCTTTGACTTCAGCCCTCCCACAGCTACCCTCCCTGCCATAAGCAGTGGAATACTCCTAAAACGAGCTCCATTCCCCCACTTAAAGGGAGAGCGGCTCCCTATGGACTAACTACTTAACGGGACCTGTAAAGCCCTTTGACAGCTAACTTCTGCTTATTGTTCCACACTGGTTTGCCCTCCTCTGCGCCTATGAGAGCCGATGTCCCTATTATTCTGCTAAACAGCTTGCAGCCCTGCATGCAATGCATCCCACTTCCCCTCTGGCCTCTCTAGAGACGGCATTAGGGTTGAGCTAGCTGCTCCCACCTGAAAAGCCTGTTTCCATCCTTCTGCTGCCTTGTCAGCTCATGCTTCATGAGTCACATGATCCCTTTTTCTGAGCAGTTTCACCCAGTTCCCATCTGGGATCTCACACCTACCTCTACTAGACATTCAGGCATGCTTTCTCTTCGTTTCCTACAGCACGCTTCTTTGTTACTGCTACTACGCATGTGTCCTCAGACTAGCCAAATCAGCATGCACAGAAGCCCTTTGTTTGTCCTCGTGACCTCAGGGTCAGTGCTGGCCCTGCACAAATGCAAACCATCTTGACAGAAATCTCTGACCAGCTGATTATCTGAAGGACCAGGTACAGTCGGGCTAGCAGTTCAGGGGGAAGAGGATATTGTCCATCCATATTCATCACACCAAGAGGGACAAATTCTTTCCCAATTGGAGAATCCCACAGTTGGGACAATAACTATGTGTGTATGGGAGGTAGGGGTGGAATGTGCGAACACTTGGACACAGGGAGAAAACTGATCTAATGGGAGCAGAAGATAAAGGAAATAAAGCCAGGTAGCTCAGACGGGTTCTGAGTGCAGGTTATACAGGGATATGAAGACTGTGTGAATTGTTCCCTACAGCTGCTATAACAAATAAAAATGCATTTCATGCCTGAAATCCACAAACAATCTATTCTTTTACAGTAATGGAGGTCAGAATCCAGACACTGTGCCCCATGGGCTATGGCAAAGCTCTCTTCCTCTCCCTGAAGGCTCAGGAGAATTTAAAATCTGGTCTTCTTCAGCTTCTTGGGGCTGTTCTCCTCTGACTCACAACATTCTTTCAGCTTCAAACTGAACAATGGCAAGCCAAGTCTTTTCCAAGTCACTATATAGTGATGTTTTCTTCTGCCTGCCCCCTTTAGGATCTCATGTTTATATTGGGTCCACCCAGATAATCCTGGACCATCTGCCCACCTCAAAGTCAACTGGCAACAACAGAGATCCACCTCAACCATAGCTCCTCTTTGTCATGTGACCTAACACTTTCACGGGCTCTGAAGATCAGTGCATGGCATCATTGGGGAGTCATCCCTCTGCCCACCACACTCAGCAGCTAATGGGAGGCCTCTGTCCAACCCTGACTACCTGGATGAGGGCACAGAGTCCCTAACACTACCTCACAGAGCTACCCAAAAACACTTTCATAAGATTTGGTATGATTTAGCCACAAAGAGGAAATTTTTATTTGTCTTTATGTACAAAGAATTGTTTTTGTGGGCCTGGTACTTTTCTGCTGTCTGTAGGTCCATGAATAATTGTAATAGCAAATGTATGCTGGTCTCACACCTACCCCGAATCTTCTATGAAGAAATGAGATTTTAGGATCAGACCAGTTGTTGTACTGTTCAGTACCAATGCACATAGTATTTTGCACAATCTTAACCTACTCACTAGGCTCTGGGTCCCTAATCACCTGTGGGTCTTGTGATTCCCAGGACACTGACAGGACTGTGAGGCTCTCACTTTTTCACAACACTAATTAATAATGGCAATGTAACTCTCTTGACTGTGTTGTCACCCTTTCTGCTAGCTCAAATCACTTCACAGAAAGTGTGCTTTTCAAGCCAGGCATGGTAGCATATGTCTGTGATTCTCACACTTAGGAGGTAGAGGCAGGAGGATCAGAAGTTCAAGGTCAGTCTCCAGCTACATGAGACCGTGTTTCAATAAAATGCTTTATTATTTTGTTTCAAAACTACTCCTTGGATTAGCAACTACAATGTTATGATGATATTAAAATGAGAAATAATTTTCTAACATCATTCAAAGAAATTTCAAAATACAGTTATCTAACGAAAAAGGAAGCATGGCTTGTTTCCATATATATAAATTTGAGTGTAAAAACACATAAAGGTTTCTGAAGTTGGCTTCGTGTATCTTCACGGAAAGGTGACAATGTCTGTATTCAATCATAGGTTGGTTCAACGAGTGTCTTGTAAAAACCTCCCAGGTACCAGGTAACATTCTGGGCATAAAGAGTCAACAAAAACAAGACAAAGTCATTGTCCCCAAGGAACCAACTATTAGTAGAAGACAAGCTTTACAGTGTTGTTTGTTTGTTTTGAGACAATGTCTCTTCAGACAGCCCTGCTGTCCTGAACTCTCTATGTAGACCAGGCTGACCTTGAACTCAGAGATCCCCCTGCCTCTGCTTCCAGAGTGCTGGGATTAAGGACGTGCCACCACGTCCAGCTAAATCTTACATTTTTAGCAATAGCAAATCACCTTCCAGTTAGTACTCTGGGGAAAAAAAGGATCAAAAAGAGGGGGTGGGGGAGATGGGAAGGGGGGCAGAAATCTTATTTTAGTTGAAATAGACAGGGGAAGTCTGAGCAGGTATTTGAATAAGAAGTAAGACATTAGAAGAAGTAAGACTCATGGGACTGGAGAGATGGTTCAGCGGTTAAGAGTACAGACTACTTCTTCAGAGAACCCAAGTTCTGTTCCCAGTCCCATATCAAGCAGCTCACAACAACCTATAAATGCAGCTGCAGGGAACCTGATGCCCTCTTCTGGCTTCTGCAGGCACTGCACTCACTTGTGAGCATGCATATGTCATTTAAAATAAAATTGCTGTTGTTTATAAACCTTGTGACGAAATGAGAAAAAAAATCCAATTTAACTGTATTGAACAAACATTAAGAACAGACTTGTGGGGTCATTGTTAGTGCTTGGAGAAAAAGTGTTAAGATCCTGCTTGAGGCAAGACAATCACAGCATCAACAGGAACTCTATTCACCAGGTTTTCAAGTCTTCTGTGTGTCTGAACATTTCACTAGCTACCACCATCACTAACAAGCATCCTATCTCAGGGCTCTGGGAAACCATCAGAAGCTGTTAACCCTGTCAGACCTTGCTTGATTTAGTCTAATCAAAAGTGACCTTCAAAAGTGGGGATCCTTTCTAGGGAGCCTAGTTCTTCTGAGTAACCATCCACCACGCCAGAAAATCCTTTTCTATGACTCTTTAAACTCTTCATGCTCTGAGATAAAATAAATCTACTTCCATTTAAAGAAAATTGTCTGCTATAAAGCAAGACTGTCATGTGTTTACAGAACAGATTTCATTCTTCCTTCAGGTTCGTAGTCGGGGCCTTTCTTTACCCTTCACACATGTGGTAGCTTGAATATAAGTGGCCCCAGTAAGCTCACAGGGAATGGCACTATCAGGAGGTGTGGCCTTTGGAGGAAGTGTGTCCACTGTGGAGGCAAGCTGTGAGATCTCATATATACTTAAGCCATGCCCGGTACCTCGGTAAGAACTCTCAGCTCCTTCTCCAGCACCATATCTGCCTGCATGCAGCCATGTCCCTCCATGATGACAATGAACTAAACCTCTGAAACTATAAGGTACCCCAATTAAATGTTTTCCTTTATAAGAGTTGCCGTGATCATGGTGTCTCTTCACAGCAATAGAAACCCTAACTAAGACAGTACATTTGGATCATTCAAGAGACTCTCTCCATTATGATCTTCTTTTTTTTTTTTTTTTATTAATTTATTTTGCAATACAATTCAGTTCTACATATCAGCCACGGATTCCCTTGTTCTCCCCCCTCCCGTCCCCCTCACCTTCCCCCCAACCCCCCCCCCCCCGATTCCCATCTCCTCCAGGGCAAAGCCTTCCCCACAGACTGAGGTCAACCTGGTAGACTCAGTCCAGGTAGGTCTAGTCCCCTCCTCCCAGGCCGAGCCAAACAATCCTGCATAGGCCCCAGGTTTCAAACAGCCAACTCATGCAATGAGCACAAGATCTGGTCCCACTGCCTGGATGCCTCCCAAACAGATCAAGCCAATCAACTGTCTCATCCATTCAGAGGGCCTGATCCAGTGGGGACCCCTCAGCCATTGGTTCATAGTTCATGTGTTTCCATTCATTTGGCTATTTGTCCCTGTGATTTATCCAACCTTGGTCTCAACAATTCTCGCTCATATAAAGCCTCCTCATTCTCGCTAATTGGACTCCCAGAGATCCACCCGGGGCCTAGTCATGGATCTCTGCATCCAGATCCCTCAGTAGTTGGATGAGGTTTCTACAATGACAGAGAACTGGAATGAGATCTACATGAACAGCCTGGACATGAGTGGCGGTAATGAAAGGTGAGGGTTGAGGGAAAGAGAGCTTGGGGGAGCGGGAGATCCCAGCTGGATCAACAACAGAGAGGGAGAACAAGGAATAGGAGACCATGGTAAATAAAGACCACATAAGAATAGGAAGAAGCAAAGTGCTAGAGAGGCCCACAGAAATCCACAAAGACACTCTCACAACAGACTGCTGGCAGTGGTCGAGAGACAGCCCGAACTGACCTACTCTGGTGATGGGATGGCCAAACACCATTATGATCTTCTTGACCTTAATAAACTATGATGTTCACAGCTTAGCACTGGATTTTAAATAAGTGAATAAGTAGAAATGAAATTTAAAGCTGGGCATGGTGGTATATGTTAAGATCAATCCACGTGAGTCTATTTAATGAGTAATAGGGACTTACTAAGATATAAATTGAGAAAATATACTCATGAATATGAGTAAACAGCTGAAGTAGTCCTCTGTTCTGACTGGGAGCAAATCTACCTGGCAGTTTGATCAGACCAAGAAGCAGGCAGCAGGGAGAAGGAGTTTGTGACCCTTCTCTCTTTCCTTTTTTTTTTTTTTTTTTTTTTTTGGTTTTTCGAGACAGGGTTTCTCTATGTAGCTTTGCGCCTTTCCTGGAACTCACTTGGTAGTCCAGGCTGGCCTTGAACTCACAGAGATCCGCCTGGCTCTGCCTCCCGAGTGCTGGGATTAAAGGCGTGCGCCGCCGCCACCACCACCCGGCTCTCTTTCCTTTTAAGAGGTCACATACTGCCTCCTTCAGGGCCTATAGCCCAAGGTCATGGGCGGAGCAAATACCACTACATTTATATGCCTTAATATCCCAGCACTTGGACACCAGAAGCAGGAGGGTCTCTGTGAATTCAAAAACAGCCTAGTCTTCATATAGAGTTCCAGGCCAGCAAGTGCTACACAGGGAGACCCTGTCTAAAAAAATACATAATAAGATTCTGGGTGAGGAGAGTGTATTACCACTCAGACTAGATATAAACACTTCATTGGGCATTATTAGTGCCATAACAATCTGCATCGCTGTATTTTGTTTTCTTTCCTTATCCATCTTTTCTTCACTGTCATGACAGCCGCTAAGCCAAATGCCCTAAGCATTTACTCTTAACCATATCTAGGTATGATAGAGAATGTCATCTTTTCAGCAAGTCACCGGGTACCAAAAATGCTCTCCCACCAGAAGACAGATTTCTTGACCTACACAGAGAAAAATATGGTTCTGATGTCACCTGTCTGATACATTCAGCAATGAGTCAACTGACTGCATATATGGCCCTTTCTGTTAGACCTGTCACCACTCCTGAAAGGTGAGGGTATTATGTTGGCCAGCTTTGCAGGGCATTGCAAGAGCTGATTAAAACCTCCATGGTACCATCTGATGAAAGTCTCTGCGGCCATGCCACCCAAGTCACCACAAGATGTGAGATGCCTGGGCCCCTCAAGGGCACCCCTCGAAACCCGCTTCCCGGGTTGATTGTAGGCAACTTGCTGTGGCCTGTAACTAGTATGTCACCCAACTGTACTTTCAGACATGCATGCCGAGCGCCAGCAAGGCTATCACCCAAAGCTGAGAAGTAGTTTTTCTAATGCTGCAGGCTCATGTACAAGGTACCAAAATAGCAGCAGAAATACTATACCCATATTGCTTTCTCCTAGACATCTGACACTTGTAAAGCTCGAGCCAAACTTCTTGTCACATATGTGTCTGGAAGCCTCCATGGCTGAGAGGCATTTCTTATCTCCTGACATTTCAGAGCTGCACGGAACTAGACAAGCAGAGGCCCCTTCAAAACGCCAGGAGACAAAGGCAAACATTCTTTGAAGGTGACCTCTTTGGCCCTCACTGGGGGAGAACACCCTGGGCACATCTGTAATCCCTGAGATATTCCAAATGTTGGAGTTTGCAGCTTTCGGTCGGCATCAGCCATACCGCCCCCGTTCTCCAAGGTCATCGGGAAAGAGCATGCACAGCAGCCAGATGATGAAATGCCACCGCGGGCAGCCCCAACTACAGTATCCGACACCCTCAGGGACTCAGGGGCCTGATGCTCTGTCCCACGTGACACGGGTAACCCTTCCTATGTCAAGTGAAGAGCCAGTGGCTGATGCTATTGATGGCTGGGACTCCCTGTCCCCAACAGAAGCAAAACTATGATTTCGGATCAAGAAACAGCAGTAGAAAACCCCAAATGACTCCCTTCCCTTCTGACTTTGCCTGCATCACCTAACAAGGTGAGGTGTGAACAGCCGGGGGCAGGTGCTTACAGAGTCCTCTTCAACTACGCATGTCAGAATAACTTGGTTTTTTATTTATCTGTTTATTTAAATAGAGTCTCATACAGCCCAAGACGACAATGACCTTGAATTCTGGATCTTCCTGTTTCAACCTCAGTGTTCTGGGAGCTACAGGCATTTGCTCCTGTGTCGGTTTAGGCAGTGCCAGGGACCAAACCCAGTAAGTGCTTCACACTTCTTAGGCAGGCAAGCATGCTACCAGCTGAGCCACACCCCCCAGCCCACAACCTGATTGTAGATGTGGATTCCCAGATCCTATTTCAGACATTTGCATTAGGCCCACAGGCAAGTGGAATCCAAGAATTCTCCCAGTGGATTTTTTTTTTTAGCTTTTCATTCTCTCAGATTCATTTTATATGTGTTAAGGTTTTAAGAAATTTAACAGAATCTTCACGTAAATTAAAATACACAAACCCGCAGCCTGTCGGGAGGCTCTCTGGCCAGGAGCCTCTGTTAGGAGACAGTGAGTCAGCCACTCTAAACTTAACCGAAGCGAAGCTGCTTCTGCTTAGGAGGAAGGAACGCTCTTCCTGACTGGCCTGTCTCTTATTTGTTCCTCTCGGCCTCCTTGCTCAAGGCCCCGCTTTGGAAGAAACACACAACAGCCATGCGATGCTCTAGCACCAAGCTACCTTGCAGTCTTTAGCATTCTGTATTAGATTTTATTGCTGCTGTAACAGGTCACCACAGTGTTAGGGCAATAACGCAGGCTCGAAGCCCAGTCCAGATGGCAAAGAACTAAAATCAACTTGGGACCCCCCCTGGTCGCTACAGAGGCTGTGTGTAGAGAGGACTAGATTCTTGTCTCTTCCAGATTCCAGCAACCACCCACTCTCTTTGGCTCATGGCTGCCTCCATCTTCAGACACCACACTGCTTCTCTGTGACCGGTTAACCTTTGTCTCTGGCTTCCTCCTGCCTCTCTCTTTAATTGTCCAGGACCTTTGTGGTTATGTTTGGACTTCTAGTTGAATAATACATCTATTTAGTGTGTGTGTGTGCACATGCATGCCATGAATGTGTGCGTGTGCAGAAACAAGCACATGGACGTACTGCAGTGTATTTGTGGAGATCAGAGGGGCAGCTTGTGGGAGTCCATTCTCTCTCTCTGCCGTGTGGGTCCCAGGGACCCAGAGCAACTTGACAAACTTGGTGGCCAGCACCTTTACCTTCTGAGCCATCTCACCAGCTCTGCAGGTCGAGATTCTTGTACATGATTACGTATTTGACAACATCCACAGTCCTTTTTGCCATGTAACAGAACGTTTTCATGGGTTCCAGGGAGGAAGATGTGGCAGGGTGCCCTGCTTTGCCTACCATGCTTTACATCTGGAATATAAAGGTTGCCTTCAAAAGAGTTTCGCCAAAAGCAGATCCTGAGCCTGAGATTTGAGAAAAGCTCCCAGAGAGTCCAGCAAAGGAGGGGAAAAGTTGGTTAATAAGAAGGGACAAAGCTGGGCAGCGGGTGGCGGCGCACACCTTTAATCACAGCACTTGAGCGCCAGAGGCAGTGGGATAGTCTGTGAGTTCGAGGCCAGCCTGGCCTACAGAGCAAGTTCCAGGACAGCCAAGACTGTCACACAGAGAAACCCTGTCTAAAAAAACAAACAAACAAGGGTGTGGGTGGAAGGGAGGGCATCCACAGACAAGCGATCACTGCCCAACGCCAAGCTGAACTCTCCAGCGTCAGTTGAAAACACTGCTTGCAACCATGCACGGCAGGGCCAAGGAAGTGAGGCAGTCGCCCGCCAATCTCTGTCACCTGTTAATAAGGGTGACTCAGCTCCTGTCCCACTACCTGTAGTAGGAGCCCAGGCTCCGTAGCTATAGAGTATCCCTGGTAAAGACACATAGAGGCCACAGGCTGGTTCCATCCCAAGTGCTTCGGGACCCAGGAGACCAGAGCAGATGAGCGTTAGGGGCTGATCCAAGGTAATGTGGATTCTGAGGCATGCATGGCAGTGCACATTCCAAGTTTAAATGCCCCTTTTCTTCGACCGAGTGAAGACCAATGGAACCATGCACACATAAGCGGTGGCTGTTACGGAACATTTTAAATAATGAAATACTTTAAGTGTCTACCAACAGGGGACTAGCTAAATTCATGATGGTGATCTAATGAGATATTCTATTATCATTCAATATAATTGTATCAGTCCATATTTACTGATGAGGAAAATAGTTCCTAGCATAAAGCTGGGTTGGGGGGAGGGGAGCAGGTTACAAATATTAAGTATCTTGTTATGTAAAGTTGTGTATGTGTAATATATGGTGTGTATGCATAGCAAGAATGTCTCAAAGAACGTTGGTGAACATGCCAACAAACAGTCATTTCTAAGCAGAACCTATTTGCCCTTTAAACTATCTTCTTCCTCTGTATTACAAAAACTGTAATGTGCAACATATTATTCATTAATCAAGCTCTTGCAAAGATACTTTCTAGTTTGAAATTTTCATTTGTCTAGAGCTATTTCTGTATAGTTCTAGTATGGTAATGTCAATTTGCTCATGTACACACGCTTTCATTTAAACTATATGGGGCTAAGGATCAACCATTACACAGGAGAGTTAAGGTATGTTTTGAACACAGCGGGTGCTTAATAAATATTTATTTCTTAATTGATTTTTCATCAGAATAAGATTCAGTAAAACAACACAGCATGCCGAAGAACTGGGTCAGAGAGAGCTTTTTATACCATGAGGCCGTGGCCTCCCAGGGAGCCCTAGAGGCCTGGTGTGGCCTTGGGCCTGCTAGTGCAGGCAGGGACAGGCCTGCCAATGCAGACACACCCCACAGCACCCCAGAGATGCCATCAAGAGCTGCACTCTTGCCTTAAATAGGACTCAAAAAGGAAGACAAGTAAAAAGTGATTCGCAGCACAAATGAGGTGTGTGGAAGCTGTGTCAATCTGCTCGGAAATTAATTCCGGTTTGTCCCCTGAGACACTGGGCCTTCCTTGGAAGCAACATGCATTTCCAGAGCTGCCTGAGCTGTAGAGAATCAGGCAAGAGGAGAGTAAGTCCTGGGGTCGGAAGGGAAGGAAGAGGTACAGGCCCACAGGCTTCTCCCTCTGCCCTCCGCTACATCCCCACTTAAGTCAAAAGGAGAAATTTCCCTCCTGTCTGGGTTGTGCAAGAATTCTCCTTTGATGTTCGGAATCCAAATCACAGGCAAATAAAGAGGAAACAGAGAAGTGGACAAGTCCCAGCTGATTTATATATTAAAGACCTGAGAGAGAGAGCCAGAGGAGGAAGGAAGACCTAAGACCAGAAAAGCCGGTGAGACATGCAAATAAATATGGGAATTTGTATGTGTAGCACAGTCATCTGGAGATTGTGAGATCTAAAGACCTCCTGATATTTGTGTGGAAGAAGATAAAAAAAAGATAATAAAGGAGGAAAAACCTAAGATGCTTTTTTCCACATGAAAATCGCATAGGCCATCCTAACAGCCATTGAATTAAACAGTTTAAATAGGTAACTTGTACAGCATGTGAATTATATACCGAAAAAGCCAGTTTACAAAGAGTACCCCCCCATAGAAAAAACACACATATGCACCTCCCTCAGCAGGTTGTTGAGTGTACAAAAATAGCTCAGGAACCCTAACTGCTTTTGAGGCATCAGACCATGCCTTTTGAATTCATCCTTGCCACGAAGATTGAGCCATGTGGGCCTTCCATTAATGTTTCCATTACAAAAAAGTTAGGAAAATGAACCTTAAAAGTGTGTGTGTGTGTGTGTGTGTGTGTGTGTGTGTGTGTGTGTGTGTGTAAATACTAGGCCAGGAAAAGTGCCCACTAGTCCAAAGTACTCCATTCAAAAGTAGGGAAATAGGGGCCGGGGCGGTGGTGGCGCACGCCTTTAATCCCAGCACTCGGGAGGCAGAGCCAGGTGGATCTCTGTGAGTTCAAGGCCAGCCTGGGCTACCAAGTGAGTTCCAGGAAAGGTGCAAAAGCTACACAGAGAAAACCCTGTCTCGAAAAACCAAAAAAAAAAAAAAAAAAAAAAAAAGTAGGGAAATAGAACTTTCTTCCGAGCTCCCATTGTTACCCAGCAGGGAAGTTGAGAACTATGGAATCATGATCTGGGTCTTGGAAATCCACCTTCCCCACCCACATCCATCACTTCCTGTGATTGTTTATAGAGAAAAGCAATTTGAGAGTAAGCATGATTAGAACACAGTCATGCCCATGGTTGCATTCAACTCTTCTGGTCTTTGGCTCATATTAGTCTGACATGGACCCAATCAATTGCACACCATCACCCAGCTAACAGCCTTGGCAGGGTAGAGCCAGGCGCCCTGGCTGAACCTGGAGCCTAATCAGTGTCCACAGCAGCAGCCCTGCTCTCACTTCCTTTTAAAGAACAGCAGTAGAGTAACAATAGCTGTTATTTTCCTGAGCACTTACCCATGCATCGACCTGGGCACGGCCTGTCAGAGGCTATGGCAGGGAAATTAAAGAGTTCAGCTCTTAACTAGGAATTTTCAAATTACGAGATGTCACCAATGTAAACAACACCCATCTGTGACTCACATCAGAAATTTACGAAGTTAATTATGGGATAGAATTTCTGATACTCTCCCAGGAGGGTTCTGGCCACTGCTATGTGCTAGGCGATGGTCTAGACATTTTACATATGGCATCTCTTAATTTTCACAATATTCTGTTACGAGGGTAATCAAGTTCCCATTTTGCAAATTTAAAGAAACTGCAAACATGTAGGGAAAAGACACATTCTGATATTAAAACAATATCCGAGAGCTTAAGAAGCGTCATGATTTACCCCAGAGTTCCTCGTTAGTCCCAAAGAGCCCCTACTGCTCTGTCTGTCATCCCTTCAGTGTCTTTATTTTGTCACAAATGCTTTGGGAGAGACTTGTAAGATTACCTGTTGGCCAGAGTAGACAATGCTATACACGGAATGACCTGCGATCTCAGTTGCCCCAATGGAGATCTCTTGCTCACACAAAGTCAGCTATGGGTTCTGGGAGCCCTTTGAGGCAACTAAGACCCTCCTGCTCCAGTCTCCCTACCCAGGGCTCTCTTTCAACAATCCCCCCCCTCAGCTTCATGCCCACTTTTTGTTTGTTGGTTTCTGAGGGGTTTGGGGGACTTTGATGCTTTTTGGGGGGATGGTGTTGCATTTGGATTTGTATGTGTGTGTGTGTGTGTCGTGTGTGTGTGTGTGTGTGTGATGAGAGAGAGAGAGAGAGAGAGAGAGAGAGAGAGAGAGAGAGAGAGAGAGAGAGAGTCTTTTTATGTAGTTCTGGATGTCCTGAAACTCACTCTGTAGCCCAGGCTGGCCTGAACTCAAAGAGATCCTCCTGCCTCTGCCTCCCAAGTGCTGGGATTAAGAACATGTGTGAGCACACCAGGCATGTCTTTTTTTTAACTAATCCACTGAGTCCAGTCAGCTGTTACTGGTATGCACATGGGGGTGGAGCCATCTGCTGAGAAATGGGCCACATGCCCTAAGAAAAATGACTCCTCTCACTGTAAATAGCTCCCTCAGTGGGGGTGAGGGCTTGTGAGGCCCGCCCCTTCTGTCCTTCCATGCTGTTATGCTGACCGGCTTGATCGTGTACATATCGTCCAGGTAACCACAACTGCGGTGAGTTCATGAGTGCATGGTCCTGTCGTGTACAGAGGACAGCATTTCACAGTGTTCCTCCCCATCCTTCAGCTCTGGTGGTCTCTCCACCCCTCTCCCGTGATGTTCCCTGAGCCTGGAGGAGGACGTTGAAATCGCTGTCCCATTTAGAGCTGAAGCACTCTCATTCACTTGCTGCCAGCACTTGGGCCAGTTGTGAGTCTCTGTATTAGCCACTGACCACTGGAAAACCTAAGCTTCTCTCTCACGCCTCTGCTTCCTAACCAATGACACCTAGCTGCCCACAGAGTCCCCATCCACTGTCTCCTCATACGAATGGACTTCAAAGCTGAGCTTGTGGCATTTGCTCTGTTGAGTTCCTCGGCTGCACCATCCCTGAGAGTGGATGGCTTCCTCCTCTTGTTCCTCCTGTCTCCTCGTGATCTTTGTACACACTTTGTGCTGCACATCTTTGTTTTCCGTTCCTCTCAATCCCTGTCTCTTCATCACCCCACTTCCTGGCCTCATCTTGGCACCTGGAACTAAGGCACTGCTGGGTTACTGTTGAGCCGCAGGTCCATACGGAACTCCAGTTCCTTTAGTGATAGTCATTAAGGATTTCCTCGGATTATCTGGTCTTTTGAAATACTTTAGTTGACTTTGTTTTATAGCCTTGTTTTCTCTTCTGCATTATTCAAATTAATATCACCCACTCCCTGGCAGCCTGTGTGTCTGTGATGGCACAATGCCTGCTTATTAAAAGTTTATGTTTTAAAAAATACTGTATGTTTTCTTTGACTTCTATTTCCTATGAGTCTTTTATTAATTTTCTTTCTTATTTTCATTTATTTATTTTTTAATTTGAGACAGGGTCTCATGTGGTCCAGGCTGGCTTCAAACTTGCTATGTAGCCAAGGATCTTGAACTTCTGAATCTCCACCCTCCACCCTCAAGTGCTTAGGTCCATGTCCAGTTTTATGTGGTTCTGGGGATCTAACCCAGGGCTTCATGCAAACTAGGCAAAGCATTCTAACAAGTGACCTATATCCACAGCACTCTTCAATATCCTTATACAACTAATGGTTTCTGTCTCAGTTAGGTGAATTGTTCACACTTTGAAGACTGTCCATCATCCTCAGAGACAGCTTAGAGTATTGGTTATTTCCTTTAGAACAAAAATATATTCCTTTCCAAATGATACAACATCCATGAATATCGCCATAGTTTCCCATACGTTGGTTTCTATCTGATGTTTCTTTGGGGAACTGTATGAGAAAGGCAGGGACAGCCCAGCACTTAACCTATAACACTAATGGATCGATGATTTTTTTTCTCTTACTGAGACAGGGTCTCACTATGTAGTCCTGACTGGCTGGGAACTTTCCATGTAGACAAGGTTGGCCTTGAACTCACATACATCCACCTGCCTCTGCCTTTGGAGTGCTGAAATTTCTTGTATTGTTCTTTGTTGACTTTATCACTGGATCTTTGTCATTAACTCAAGGCCTCCTGTGAATTCCAAAAGCAGACTATGACAGCTGAAAATGTGGCAGCTTTGATCACCCCTAAGCAAACTTTCTTAAAAAGGAAAAAAATAACTCTGTTTTAAATCTGTGTTCTGAAGCTTAGGTCAGTGTCTTCAGCCTGAGCAAAACAACGTGTGTAAATACTGCTGCCTTGGGCTGTTCCTCGTGTGTCTTATTCTGAAAACTTGTCTCTCCAAGGAGAAACTGTTATCACAAAACAGACAGGGAAAGTCTTAGACATGCCACAACACTGTGGCCTGAAATCCTTTCCAAATGGAGGAAGTCGCTGCTTCCTTTCAACAACAGAGTCTTTCCTACAAATTTATTCCTTCTGACATAGTAACAGAAAGAATGATCCTTCACCTTATATTCCTTGGCATGGAGTTATTTGGATGTTGATAAATAAAAGATAGAAAGAAAATCATCTCCAAGAAGAGTCTCCGCTACAGCTCTAAACCTGTAAATATTCCCCAAGATGGAAACTGTCCATAGTGATCAACGGCAACAAGTTGTCTGACTGCCCCACAGACACCGTGGCATCATGATAGACAACCACTTAACTCAGCCAGAAATCACACACAGCACCACAATGATAAGTGGTTTGGAAGTCAAAACTGTCCCACAAAATATGTAATCATAAAATAAATGGTATAAAAAATAATAATATGATGTTATAAACATGCCCAACAGAAAGATAAGAATTTGCACCAAAGATTAAAAAAATAAAGGGAGCTGGAGAGTTAGCAAGGTGGGCAGAAGTGCCTGGCACACAGACCTGACGGACCTGCTGAGTTTGATGGAATTCACAGAACGGTGTCTTAGTCACTGTTCTCGCTGTAAAGAGACACCATGACCAAGGCAGCTCTTATAAAAGAAAACGTTTACCGGGCAGCGGTGGCGCATACTTTAATCCCAGCACTCGGGAGGCAGAGACAGGTGGAGCTCTGTGAGTCAGCAAGTTCCAGAACAGCCAAAGGTATACAAAGAAACCCTTGTCTGGAAAAACCAAAAATTAAGCAAACAAACAAATAAATAAAGCATTTAACTGGGACTTGCTTACAGTTTCAGAGGTTTAGTCCTTTTCCATCTCAGCAGGGAGCGTGGTGGCACACAGGCAGACATGGTGCTGGAGAAGTAGTTGAGAGTTTTACATCCAGATCCACAGGCAGCAGGAGAACAGAGACTCTGGGCTTGGAATGAGCTTTTTGAAACCTCAAATACTTCCTCCAACAAGGCCACACCTCCTAATCCTTTCAAATAGTGCCACTCCCTGGTTAAAAGTATTTAAATATATGAAATATTCAAATATATGAAGTTAAGAAGTATTCAAACCTAGGAGCCTATGAGGACCATTCTCCTTCAAACCACAACAAGGTTGAAAAAGAAAACTAACTCCATATAGTTAATACTCACACCTTCACAGGCACACCATAGCACAAATGCACCCACATTCTCACACACATCACACACACACACACACACACACACACACACAAAATAATAATAATAATAATAATAATAGAAAATTTTAAATAAGCAATTAAAACTAAAAAAGATATAAAAATAGAAGGGGGACTATCTGAGAAGTGAACGAGGACTGGGGGACGAGAGAAGAACAATTGAGTAGCAGGAGCAATGACTGATTATCTGCATGGATGAAGATGTCCCAGTGGAACCCATTACTTCACACCACTCATAAATGCCAGTTAAAAGAAGAGCAGGGACTGGAGAGATGACTCAGAGTTAAGAGTACATAGTGCCCTTCCAGAAGTGGGTTCAGTTCTCAGCACCCACATCAGCTGGCCCACAACCTCCTGGAACTCTAGTTCTGGGGGCTCTGACACCCTCTTCCAGCCTCTGAGGCACCTACATGCACATGGTACACATGCTACACACAGGTATATAAACACACACACACACACACACACACACACACACACACACACGTAAATAAAAATAAATAAATCTTTGAAGAAAAAGAGAAAAGAGAATAAAGCAGACAAGTTAGAAAATGTTGTCAAGAGAGAAAATAAGTGTTGGCTGAGACGCAGAGTAATTGGGAATATCTTACATTGCTGGTGGGAATGTGAACCAGTGACTAACTTCATCGGTTAGTTACTCAACAAGCCAAACAGAAAGTCACCTTGGAATCCAGCAATCTATACCTAGGTATATGCCTCCAAAGAATTGAAAACAGGGATTTGGGGCTAGGAAGATGGCTCAGTGGCTAAGAGTACTTGCAGCTCTTACAGAGGACCTGGGTTCAGTTCCCAGCACTCACATGAAGGCTCATAACCCCATGTTAATTCCAATTCCAGGGGATCCAACACCCTCTTCTTGCCTCTGTGGGCCTCTGTATACATGTGGTACACATGAGCTCAGGCAAGCAAGCACACATACAAATAAATTTTTAAAAACAAAATGAATTGAAACCCTCATCCAGGTTGGGTGAGGTAACATAGTAGATGGCAGCCCAGTAGGAAACCTAGTACAGTAGAAATTCCCAGGATTGTACGAGGGTGACCCTAGTGAGGACTCCTAGTAATGGAGGATTCAGAGCCTGAATCAGCCATCTCCTGTAACCAAGCAAGACTCCCAGTGGTGGGACTGGGACACCAACTTAGCCACAAAACCTTCAACCTACAATCTATCCTGCCTGCAAGATGTGCTGGGGCAATGGAGGCCCAGAACTTGTGGGAGGGCCTCACCAATGACTGGTCTAATTTGAGGCCCACTCCCAACACTGCCTGGATGACCAGGACCTGGAGGCTGGATGCCCAGAGATCTAGGATTGAAAAATAAAAATCAATGACATGATTCCTAATGATATTCTCCTATACTCATACATCAGTGCCTAGCCCAATTGACATCAGAGAGGCTTTTTCTGGCAGCTGATGGGAGCAGATGCAGAGACCCACAGCCAAACATTAGGCAGAAAGAGAGTCCAAATTGGAGGTCTTCATCTCATTCCTCCCCCTTGGAGCTCCAGGAACCTAGCAGAAGAGAGGAAAAATTATAAGAGCCAGAGGGGTCAGGACACCAGGAGAACACGGCCCGCAGAATCAACTTAGCAGAGTTCATAGGGGCTCATAGAGACTGAAGCAGCAATCATAGAGTCTGAAAAGATGAACCTTGAAGACATTTTGTTAAATGAAGGAAGCCAGTTACAAAAATCCATAATGTATTTATCATCCCATTTATAGGAAAATCCAAGGATAAAAAAGCAAACTCCTAGGCCTGTCGGGCTACAGAGGACAAGCATAGCTCTACCCCAGGTCTCTAGACCTATGACGGGAAGAATTTCACTGATGAGTCTGCCAGGCCTCTGGCACCAGGCGGTCAGGCACCATTATGGTGAATGAGTACAGGATGGCGAAATGGGAGAGAGAGAGAAGGGCAGAAGGATTTATGTGCTGGGGAGAGAGGCAGATCTGAAGAGACAAGGGAGATGAGGAACAGGCTGAGGTAAATGCTCTGCTTGCCACCCAGGGCCATGGTGATGTCTGGGCCCGGGCTGCTGCCAAGGGCCATGACTTGGTCCATGGCCCCAATGCAACTGTGGGCATCTGTGTTGATGTCCATGGCTCCTATTACCAGGAGGGCCCTATGGACACCCAGAGTCTGGGCCACTGCCTGTGACCAAACTAATGTCCAAGAGATGTGCCCCACAGGGGCCATGCCAATCCATGTCTCTTGTGACCCAGATTGCTGCAAGTGCTGGGGGAGGGCATGACCCTGCTGTGGCTAAGCTCTGAGTTGATGGTCATGGCTCCTGCTGCCACCAAGCACCATGCAGAGGCCCACAATCCAGGCTGACAGCTGAGGCCATGTTTGTCTTGGAGGGTCAGGCTGCCACCGGGTCCATACAGACCTGGGTAGCCTGTACTGCCACCCAGGACCATGATGTCGTCTGGTCCATGAGCCAGTGTCTATGTCGATGTCTGGCTACTGTTACCATAGAACATTGAGCGGATATCCAGGGTCTGAGCTACCACCTGGGGGAATGTTGGTGTTTGGGGGCCACACTACCTCTTGGGCCATACGGATCTGGGTGATCTGCAATGCCAAATAGGGCCACAATGACATCTGGGCCTGGGGTATTGCTCTGGGCCTGAGGTATTGCCAAGGACCATGTCCGGGTTCGAGATCCTACTGCAGCCTGAGTTTGTGCTGTCTGTGGCCCATGCTGCCACCAAAGGCCACATGATACCCAGGATCTTGGTGCCCGAGGACTGTGCTGCTGCTTGGCCCATACAGACTTGAGTAACACTCACTGTCCCCTGGGGCCAGGGCATCATATGGGCCTGAGCTGTGGCGGGAGCCTTGTCTGGATCCGCGGCCCTGCTGCAGACAGGCCTGCACTGATGTCCGAGGTTCCTGTTGCCATCAATGGCAGTGTGAATGCCTGGGATCTGGACCCACACCTGAGACCATGTGGGGGTTTGAGGGCCACACTGCCATTGGGTCCATGCCAATCTAAGTGACATGCACTGTCAACCGGGTCCATGGTGAAATCTGAACCCAGGCTGCTGCTGAAGACTATGTCTGGGTCCATCACAGTTGGCATCTTTATTGATGTCCATGGCCCATAGTGCCACAAAGGACCACTTGGATGTCAGGGACCTGGGCCACCATTTTGGGCCAGGTTAGTGTCTAAGGGTTGAGTGTCTGCCAAGGCCTTGCAGATCTGAGTGGCCTGTGCTGACACCCAAGGCCATCGTGTCGTCTGAGCCTGGGCTGCTGCTAGGGGCCATGTCTGGGTCAGTGGCCCTGCTGCAGCCATGGTCAGTGTTGATGTCCACAGCTCCTGTTACCACCAAAAGCAGTGAGGAGCTGCAGCACTAGGGAGAACTGGCCCTACCCCTCATCAACGGCACTACTCTGGAGAGCAAGCCCTGCATCTCCCCAGGGTAGCATAGTAGAGCTGTCCCTGCTGGCAGGGGTGTGAGCAAGCCAGCCCTGAATATGCTCCAGCAGGAGAGCTGGCCCACCCCATGATCTGTCACACTTGCCCCTTGCCCCTCGACCCTCACCACCTTGCAGGTGGGAAAAGCTGGTCCTGCCTCTCACTGGTTACATCACTCAGGAGAGTGGGCCCTGCACCTAGCCCAGGTAGCATAGTAGAGCTGACCCTGTGGGGGCAGGGGGAGGAGCAGGAGATCAGGTAACACAAATGCACATGGGAGATCTGGCCCCACCTTTACCTGCCATATGGTGGAGTGGGTGAGGGAGAGATGATGTCCCCCCCTGCCCCTAGCTGCCTGTGGCAGGTGGGAGAGCAGGCCCTGAGGTCATGACAATGGGGAGAATTGGCACTGCCCCCACAAGCAGTAGCACTCGGGAAAGCAGGCCCTGCACCTCACCTAGGCAGCACAATAGAGCTGACCTTGTTGGTGGGAGTGCAGGTGAGCTGAGATGTGGGCATGAGAGCAGGAGAGTTGCCCCTGCCCCCTCCCCTGTACACCATGGGGTGGCAAGGGTAAGGGAAATATGTCCTCCCCACTACCACCTCACCACCCCCATCCTCCAGCCCCCAGCCAATACCTGAGACAGGCAGGAGAGCTGAAGAACTGGCCATGCCCCTCATCAAGTGCAGCAATCTGGAGAGTGGGCCTTGCACCTCACCTGGGCAAAACAGTAGAGTTGGCCTTGATAGTGTGGGTGTGGGTGATCTGGACCTGAGGGTTATACCAGGTTTTCTTTTAGGCCACCAATCAGTTCCCAAATCATGACAGAGACTTCTTATTAGTTATGAATGCCCAGCCTTAGCTTATGCTCATTTCTGGCTAGCTTTTTTTCTTTAACTTAAATTAACCTATTTCTCTTTGTCTACATTTTGCCTCAGAGATTCTTACCTTTCTTTCTGTATGTCCTACTCTGTGTCTGCTGGCTGGTGGCTGCCTGACTGGCCCCTGGCATCTCCTTCTCTTTCTCCTTCATTCTCTCCTCTTTCTCTCTCAAACCTAGATTTCTCCTCCTACTTATTCTCTCTGCCTGCCAGCCCCGCCTATCCTTTCTCTGCCTAGCTATTGGCCATCCAGCCCTTTATTAGACCAATCAGGTGCCTTAGACAGACAAGGTAAAACAACAACACATCTATTCATAATTAGACAAATGCAGCAAAAACAAACATAACACACCTTCACACAATTAAGGTAATGTTCTGCAGTATAAACAAATGTAACATATCTTTGACTAGTTAAAGTAACAGTCCACAGCAGAGGGTGTGAGAGCAGGAGAACTGGCCCTGCTCCTTGCTGTCTGCTACACTGGGTGAGCTAGCCTGGGCAGTGCTGGAGAGCTGACCTGGGTGATGGCGATGAGGAAAAGCTGGCAGGCTGACCAACCCAGCTACCACCCAGGACTAGGACTACAAGGTAGCCCACACCAGCACCCACCACATCTGTGAACTGCTGGAGCATGTGAAGGGGCTGGACCTGCAGATCCAAAGCTACAGGATCTCCATGACACTAGGCAACACAGGATATCCAAGAGGAATCCCAGTGAGGGCCCATTATCGAGAGTGTAGCAGAAGTCAGAGGCCTCAAACCAGGCCAATGACTCACTGCAATAAACACTTACAAGGAAAGATGTATGGACTGAGGGTATACTGTGTGACTCATTGGGCCACAGTACAGCTTCTACGACAAGATTTTTTTTATTTGTTTTTGTTTGGGTTTTGCTTGTTTCGTTTTGGCTTTTTGGTTTTACTTTTAAATTTTGTTTTGGGTGGAGGTTGCAAGGGGAGAGGGTGGAAGTGAGGGGATGGGGAGATGAGTAGGATCGGGATGCATGATGCGAAATCCACAAAGAATCAATAAAAAGTTTTTTTAAAAAAAGCAAACTCATGAAAATAAAAGCAGATTAGAAACAGGAAGTGACTGCTTGATGTCTCCTACTTCCTTCTAGGGTGATGGAAATGTTTGGGAGCTAGATCATGGCATCACAGATATCATAGATAATATGTACATTGTCGAGAACATCCTTAATGCCACCAAATTGTATGTTTTTAAATGGTTTAAATGATGGATTTTGTAGTGTGTCCACACCACAGGCAAAAAATAATTTGAGCTAGGCATAACACACACTTTTAACCCCAGCACTAAAGAAGCAGAAGCAGGTGGGTCTCTGTGAGTTGGAGGCCAGCCTGCTCTGTAGTAGATGTCAGGCTTCCTTCGGTTATACATGAAATACAATATTCTGCAGTTAAAAAAATAAACAAACATTTTGATAGCAGTATGCTTATCAATAAATATCTTTATGACTTGGTTGAATTATCTATGCCAGACTTATTTCATTTCTAAATTAATGCTCTATACACTAGAATTTTTAGAGACCTAAAAATAGAAACTATTTAGCAAATGCCTTTTTTTAATCGAATGGGAACAAGCAAAGCCCCTAAGTCAAGTAACACAAAGTCCCAAATCCATTTCTTCTCTTGATAATTGAAGATGATCAAAAATATTCATAGTTAAACATCTAAAAGACCATAGCTCTTAGAAGTGTGAAAAACTTAATGTTCTATTTTGAAAATCAATAAACTTTCAGCATCCCAAAGAACTGCTGGCCTGGGAATTAGTCAGCATTCTGCATAAATATAAAAATTCGTTCAACAATTTATGCTGAGCGCTCAGACAATGTCAAATGCTCCTGTGAGAATTGGAAATAGGAAAGTGATCAAAAGAAGGCTGCTGTCCTGGAGGATCTTATGAACAAAATAGAAGTCATCAATGTCTTTATACATTGCAATGTTATGTATGCCAATAACATCACCAAGGACTGGTAGAGGTAAATAGCTTATCTTTGTCATCTCCCTACATGTTATTTAAAGCAAAGTGTCAAGAAGGATCATCATAGTGTCACCCAACTGACTGAAATAATAACAGCTAAGAAGCATCATTCTGCATATTTGAGTTAGTCATCACCACTATGCTCTATTGTATGTCTCCTCAGTTAATCAGAAGAATGCATAAATGCCTGCTATCAGACTGTCCTCATTAGGAACATAAACATTTGAGCCACAGACCCCAGTACCATGCACTAGAGATGACTCAAAGTCCATGGATGACTGCCCTTCTTCTGTGTAGCTATCATCTGACTGGGTAGACAAAATGATCATCAGACATATTTGGGATCAATTACAGAATGACATACATCTAACCACATGTGAATTGATATAGCACAAACCAATCTATGGGAATGTAAAATATGAACACCTCACAACCAGAGCACTTGCATAGTAGCAACTGAGTACAGTGGTTGCAGAGGAATCTTTGGACTCAGGCTTGGTGGCAGAGACTATTTTTTCAGCTACTTTGGCTCTAATGATGTCACACATCCTAGATCGTAGTCTTAAGACTGTTGCTTCAAAGTCACACCTATCCAGACATGCTTCTCAAGACTAATACAGGAATGTCAGCAAAATATACATAGCATAACAGGATATGTAAATTGAAAACTCTAGCATTGGAACCTGGGAGTCCATATCTTAAAACATTTCCCAGTTAATATTATACATTCTCCTGGTTAAGCAGTTCTGCCTTAAATCATGCCACAGGAGGAAAAAATTGATTACATAATTCAAGAACATTTCCCAGAACTGAAGGACATAAATTTCCAGAGTAGAAGAGTTTGCCAAATGCCTGGCCTAATTGATGAAAATAGATCCACAGTAAGACACAGCATGATGAAATGGCCCAATGCTGAGAACAAAGAGAAAAAAACCCCAGTGAACTCTGAAGAGACTTATTTTCAAAGTCATATAGGAGGAAGCATGGGATCTGGGTGGTCTCAGACCTCTTAACAACACTGGAAGCAAGAAGATAAAGGAGCAATAGCTTCTAAAGCAGAAGAAAAGATTTCCATCCTAGAATTTTATACCCAGCCAAACTATTTGTCAAGTTTGAAGGTAGGATAAACAAAATCGTCAACATGCAGCATCAGGAAAATGTGACTTTCTACCAATCTTTCTTCAGGAAGCTAAAATTGTATTCCAGGACTGTCAAGATAGCCCAGAAGGTAAAGAGCATTTGCTACTAAGCCTGATGACTCAAATTCAACTCCTAGGATCTACATGCTTGAAAGAAAGAAATCACTCCAGAAAGCTGTCCTCTGACCTCCACTTTTATGCTGTGGCACTCACGCACCCATGTGCATGCACATACACACACACACACACACACACACACACACACACACACACACACACACACACACATGGGGGTGGGGGGAGAGACAGAGGGAGTGAAGGGAGTGAGAGAGAGAATAAAAATGTAAGGAAAGAACAGCACAGGCAAAATAAGACATCAGCTACATCTGGCAAAGGATCCATTACAGAAGAGAAAAGGGAGCCCTTAGGATGGATGATGAAAGGTGGCAAATGACAGAGAGCTGTGTTGAAGGCCAAAAGGGAGCCTGGGAAGATGGCTCCGCAGGTAAAGGCGCTTGATGTCAAACCAAACAGCTTGAGCTCAATCACTCAGGGTCCACATGTTGGAAGGAAAGAACCAACTCCTACAAGTTGTCCTCTGACTTTCACATATTCCCCGAGGCATGAATGTATTCACACACACACACACACACACACACACACACACACACAGAGAGAGAGAGAGAGAGAGAGAGAGAGAGAGAGAGAGAGAGAGAGAGAGCAAATAAGTAGTTGTAAAAAGGGAGCAGCCTGTGCAAACTAAAAGGGCAGAAACCGAGTCAGATTGCTCCAAAAGAGATAGCCTCAGGTCAGGAAGTTAGAAGGGTGCTGGCTGCTTCTGAAGGCCTTGTGAGAAGATCCTGAACATTTGGAGAGTGTGAGGCTGAATTACATAAGCTGAAAGACAGAAGACCAATCTCTCCTATAAAAAGGGTCAGATAATAAACATTTTAGGTTTATCACTCTTCATCAAACAACCTAGTGTATGTGTCTTACAGGGAAAGCGCATGTTGACAGTATGCAAACAGATGAGCTTTGCTGCATTTCAGTGAGATTCACTTACAGAAGCAGGTAGCGACTGTGTTTGGTCCACGAGCCACAGTTTTCAATTACTCCTGATATAAGCACAAAGAAAACTCAGCAAATACGTGAACATGGAACTTGTTTACACATTATTACTTTGAGGGAAGATAAAGAACAGTGCCGAGAAGAAAGTGTTATCAAGGCGCCCATAATTGGGAGAGTGTTTGCATAATCACAACCATGCAGTCGCGGGATCACCATGCCACTCACGTACCAGTATGTCCATATTTAGAGGATGGAGGAGTGGGGAGTATGCAAACACGATAGATGCAGAGGAGAAGAATGAGAGACAGTTAAGTCTTCATGTTTCCTAGTAGGAAATAATGTCTCAAAGGAAAACATCAAGAAGGAGCCATGGCAACTAGCTACTCCTTCTAACCTCAGCTAAGCTTCACTGAGAAAATGTCCTTGGAAAGAAAGTGGGGAGGGACTGATAGTATTTCCAGTGGTTGAGGTCTAAGCTGGGTCTTCCAGGCTCTTGGTATCTTATCCAAAATGAAAGAGGCTCACAGAGATGGGCAAAGGTATCAAGGTGACTTTGTTCAGAGCAAAGCAGTGCTGTAGATTAGAGGGGGGTACACTGTCAAGATTGACAGCAGGCGGCAGGAGAGCACTCCAGGGCCCTGATTATTGTTCAGAGCATTCTTTTATGGGGTTCAAGAGGAAGAGTTTGGTTTTAAGACACGTAGTGAAGGTGGTTCTCTGTTTTGATTGATAGATTAGATCATACAATCCTTTTTCTACTGCACATGTCCCCTCCCACAATGCATCTGATTTTAACTATATGCACACCTAATTACACACAGACATAAGATGATAAATAGGGGATTCTCCCTAAAAGTTCACTTGAGAACACTGTTTTGCCTCACTGCCTGTGTACCCAGAATCAGTTCATGGTGTATTAGCCCTCCTACTCTTAGGCCAGGATGAACTAGGGATACATTTGAATAGACATTGTCCAAGGCTGATGGTCATTTGGGAGGAGAAACCTATTCCATTGTCCAGAGGGAACTGTACATGTAAACCTGTACAGGTGGGGGTCCAAGGTTGCTGGGTGTATTGTTCAGAAAAGGCTGTGAACATGGTGTGAATCTAAAGAATCTGGGCTGCCAAGTGCATTGTTAAAGGGAAGCGTACTTAACTCAAACTAAGCAAAATTGCAGGCTGCACAGCTCTTCCCTGTGCATGCCTGCCTCGGTAGATGTCAGTGTGCTAGCTGGTGATACCCAGGGGAGGTGTGATGCTGTTACTGAGAATGTCTTAGGGCATTGCTCCCAAAGATATTTAGAAAGGAGAAGAGGGCTCCAACAAGAGCTGAAATTCCTCTCTCTTCATGGTGTAACAAGAGTTTCTGAGCATCTGCCAGGAATGCAGGTACCAGTGTTAGCTCCTTAGAGAAAAATGTGTCAAATACCCATTGCCACATCTGGGAGGGCATCACTAGAGGTCAGGCGCCCCAGAGAAACCAGGTAACATAAGGCTTGCTCCTCCAGGACAGACCCTGAGCCATCACACAAGACCACACAGGAATCAGTAAGGAAAGACTGGGTGTCCAGAAGGGGTTCTCTGTGCCATGTGCAGCTGGCATAAACTCTTCTCTAACACAAGTTGTGACTTCTTACTAGATTTGGGGGAAGTCAGAGGGCAGGATAGGGAGGTCCTCTGACAATCCAGTTAGTTGTCCCAATAATTACATTTGACATCTTCATATAGCCTAAGTTAAGGGACCCCTTTGGAGTATTATGCTGAAATGCAAAGTGGTGACTTGAAATTTTTCTATTACCCACACTTCCCTGGAGTGACCCAGTCCCACTCCATCTGAAGTACCCACATTGTAACAAGCTCTGTTCACAGATGGTTGGTACAGACTTCAAGCACATGCTGAGAAGAAATGGAACATGGGCTACGTATTCATATGTAATCGGGACAGCCATAACAGGACTGAGAGAGGCAGGGTGTGATGCTGGGAGTGTGATAAACAGCTGGGAAGAGCAGAAGAGGCAAACCATCCTCTCTCTGTTTCCTGGGATCACTGAGGATCATTTGGTCTGGAGTTGAGAGAGAAATAGCAATAACCTTGTGGATGAATGGAGATGGACTGGAGAAACCACCAGTCACTAATAGTATGGAACTTCATGAAAGCCAAACCAATACTCACTAACTGCCCAACGTCATACTAAAGAAAGCCACCACAGGCAGACAGCAGGTAGAGGGTAAGATCCCATCACTGACAAAGGCTTATATTACCTTGCCATGTCTAATAGACAGACATCTGAGCTTTCCCAGAGCCTGCTGGGTCCTATAGCCACCGACCCTTGAAGACATCTCAGAAAGCCCCATGTCTGTGACACCCAAGAGAGGTCATGAAAGAAGTACCCTTAGAAGCATGGCTGAATGTGATCTAGTTGCAGACACTTGGCTTGGGTGTCTTGCTCTCACTGTCAGGCCGCACGAATGAGCATCCTTTCAGGCATTACCAATAAGAAGATTTATTTTGTCTGCATAATCTAAAATCTGGTGCTGTGTGTGAAGATGAATATTTTCTGCTCCAAATTTCCTATGTGAAGCACACCTGCGGTGGAACATTCCCCCTAAGGGGGTTCTGAGGTTGAAATTCTTGGTTAGCCTCTGATTTGAATGAAGGGTTCATTAGCAGCAGAGTTCCCACTGGGGCTCGGTAAACACCCAGGTGAGAGAGTTACTAACGCCAGATAGCAAGCCAGGCACCTGAAACCACAGGAGAAAGGCAGTGATGCCTCCCTTGGCTGCCTGCTGTGACTAAACACTTGTGTGCTCTTCTCCTAAGACCGTGCCTTTTTATGGGACTCAAAGGTTGAAGTTCTACTGCAGCCCATGCACTGGTTCAGTATTCACCCAGAATTCGTAGCCAGTACTACACTGTTGGCCCAACACCATGTCTGCCTCACGAGTACGCACTCCTCCAATTTAGTAAACACAGAGGAATCTAAGTTCAGCAAACCTGCACCTATGTACCAAGGACTTTTCTCAAAGATGAGAATGAAGGAACTATTAAAAAAAAATTACAGCATGGGTAATGCAATGGTCCAGTCATAAATCTGTTAAATCAAACAAGTTCAGGCCCTAACAGCAAGAGGACAATGTTACCAGGGAGATGCTCAAGTAGTCTGAACGTCTATGACAGGACTGTGTATCAATGTTAGGAACGAAAGTTCTAGGGTGGACTAGACCTAAAAGGGCCATCAGGTCCTGAGTGGAACGTTGTGACTCAGGGGAAATACTGTGTGGGTGTAAATATGTAGGTTGTAAACAGTAGCGAAGGGCAGACAGGCTGATTTGTGTTGGAGGCAGCTCCTAATAAATTTCCAGGTACCTTTTCACAACCTCACCAAACTAGCAGTTCAAAGCACAGCAGCCATGTCTCACGGCTTAAGAAAAATGCATTATTAAGTCTTAACAAATGAGGTGTCAGCCATGAGTTGTGGACACAGTCAGAACGCTGGGGGAACATAAAACATGGGGAGGGAGCTGAGGAGGCACCATAGTGAATAGGCAGTGAATAGATATACTGCGGCTGGAGAGATGGCTCCGTTAGTAAAGTCCTTGCCATATCAGCGTACAAGCACAAGAACCCAAGTTTGATCCTCAGAACCTACAAACAAACAAACAAAGATTAAAGGGCAGGCATGGCATGTACTCCCAGTAGTTGTACCTGTAATCCCAGTAGTTGGTACAAACAGGACCTCTAGACTCACTGGCCAGTCAGCCTGGCCTACTCCAGGCCAGTGAGAGACCCTGCCTCAAAAAATAAGATGGAGGCTCCTGAAGAATGAGTGTCAAGGCTGTCCTTCAGCTTCTATATGTATATGCAACTGCACATACATCATACATGAATACACACACACACACACACACACACACACACACACACACACACACTTTTATAACTATCTTTAATACACTTAAAGCCAGGAAAAGAACCATACACTCAGAGTTGGAAAGTACTTAGAGATGATCTAACCCAGGTCTCTTTGCTCCAACAACTGAGTAAAGTTACCGCTTTCTTAATGTCCCACATCATTTTTAAATTTCCTATTGTACTTGTTTCGTTCCTATCCTCTTCCAGCCTTCCTTCACCATTTGCTGTGGATTTCCAGACTGCCCTTCAAGTCCAAAAATGCCAGTTTCCTGAGGAGTTTCACTGGTATAAACCCAGGCCTCTGCTTTCGCCAGGCAAAGCAACCCTCTCCTTCTAGTCCCCACACAGCACACCAAGGCAGTAAATACAAATGCGGTACTTTCCTCTCGGTGGCTTCATGGGGTAAGTAAGTGGGGAGTGGGTAGCCAGGCTACCCACAAATCACTTCCTGCTTTCAAAGATGAAGGAAGAACCACACAAGCCTCACCCTTTGGGGAGGCTGAGATTTTCTTGTAGAAGAAAATAAAAGGGTAACATGCTACAAAGTGAACCAAACCGGCCACGTTGAGGGGCAGAGCTATGGCTGGCAAATTCCAGGTAGGGATCAACAAACAAGTGGAGTGAGTTTTAGAATGACAGATGGTCACTTTGGGTGATGTGAGTGTCCTTATTTCAGTGAGTACTTATTATTTATTATCTAAGCTGGGTCCAGCAATGCTTTGTACCTGTAGAGGGGGTGGAGGGGCTGGTGTTCCCAAATCCAGTCATGGTGATACATGTTTGTAATCCCAGCACTCCAGAGACTGAGACAGGAGGAGTGCTTCGAAAGAGAAGGAGGGAGGGAGGAAGGGAGGGAGGGAGGAAGGGAGGGAGGGAGGGAGGGAGGGAAGGATGAGGAGAGGGAGGAAAGCAGGCCTGCAAAGTCCCTGGCTGCATCCTTGCAAACACAAATGCTGTCCTCCTGACCATTCTTCCCCAGTCCCTCTACTATATCACATCCTACACCTTTTCAAATGCCTCCAGTATCCTCTCCCCTTCTGTGCATGCTTCTAGTACAATCCCACTCGCCTAGGCCATCACCTCACACGTAACCCACCTTTCTAACCAGCACAGGTCCCCCCTTTCAACTCATAACCTACACTGTGGCCTGATCATAGTTTCAAAAGGTCCAGTTTTTCCTGGATAGTTCCATTCCCCAAATCTTCAAGTGCTTTCCCACAGCCCCTCCACCGCCACCCCAAAACTCCCTGATTGGTCTGCCCCCACCTCTGGGTCGTGGCTCTGCTTCTGCAGTCCAAACTTCATCATCAGGAATGCTTCCTAGCAGCAATTTTAAACCTTATGATTGTCTCTAACTACAGACCCTACATGTTTACACCCAGAGAGAAAGAATTCAAGGAAAAAGCATCCCTTTAAGTGGGTTAGGTTCCAGTAAAAGTCATTTTAAATCAACACAGCACACATAGACTCTCATTGTTCCATGGAAACAATGGTGTTATGAAGCGTCCGCTCTGGTCGGAGGCCAAGGCCCAGCATTTTTTATTACAGGTCAAGATAATGCGGAAAGTGCTATTAAATCAAAATGTTCTAAGTAGGACGTTGGTTTCTGCAGACAAAACCATAGTTCTACCCAGGCATCTACAGAACAAGCCTTTGTGGAAACCGCAGTCACCACATCTAGTCAGCTGCCTGCCTGTGTTCCACATGGCGGGGCTTTCTAAAGTATGTGTAAGCTGGTACAATCAGGAGAACCAGCCGACCTGATACGATATCTAAGCATTGTTTCCTTTGCGTTCTTGTTAACTCCGACTCTATTCTGACCGCAGTGAAGGTGAAGGAGCCTTTGTCAAGGACGGGGAGTTTGAGAAAATCAGCCGGGGTTGACTTTGACAGTGGTTTGAAAGCAGACCTAGGGCTACATACAACTTTGTCTTCAGTGACACTGTTGCAGAGATCGCCACTGGTCCCATCTTCTTTCCCGTCTTGAAAAGAAATCCTTGCAGTGGTCTTGAAGTACTAGTACTTAGATGAAAGGTCTTTATAGTTACTGAAAACTTTCTTGAGTAGAAAGACCGCCTCAAACCTAAAACATACGAGTCTTTTCATTCCACTGACATCTTGGTCCCCCACGACTTCTTACCTTGTCATGGTAGAAAGACTCAAATCGTGATGGGCAAAGCCAAAGCCCTCTAACACAGTTCTGTCTGACTTCCCTAGAGTAGAGTCAATCTGTCCACCTGAGTCACACCAGAAGGGTTAGTGTAAGCTCTGGAAGGTGGCCAGACCGAGCACACAACCAACCCCCGAAGGGAAAGTTTATAGATAGATTTTGACCCTGGATTAGTGGCTAATTTCTTTCCACAAACATGTGAAACTGTTAAATGTAAGTGGGTTTGCTCCAGAACATACAAAAAGGTTTAAAGTGTGTGTGTTATTCAGTCATAAATTTAGTAATTTCATTTGTAGTAGTTTTTTCTAAAGAAGTTGCAAATATGTATTTCCAGTTGAGGTGTAACAAAAAAGAAAAGAAAAAAGGAATCCACTTAAATGTGCATTGTAAGGAGATACAGAGGGTCAGCAGGTTGGCCTGAGTTCCAACCAGAAGGCTGAGGCCGAGTGTTCACACAGATATAGTTTACTTGAGGAGGTGACCCCAAGGAGGAGCAGTAAAGGACTGACACGGGGAACAGAGAAGGAAACCCTTTTATAAAGATGGATTATAAAACCAGAAAGTATTGGAAACTGGTGATTATTCAGGTAGGAGCCTCTGCGGAACTACAGAAGAATACATCCCCATCCATTGTCAGCCTCTAAGGCAGTATTGGGGAGCATTTATTCGCTGCCTCCCACCCTCCACTGGGTAAGGCTTTTCCAGTGCGGATTAACACTGTCACACTTCCAAGTCCTCACATACTCAAGCGCTAACTCGATCCCCACGGGTTTCCCACATAGGGTGTGAGAAGCCCAAGACAGAAACTGAGAAATACACAGTGTGGCTATAGCAGCGGGTTTGAACGAGGTACGACCTGTGGGTCGGCCAGAATGAAATGGGCGGAGAGAGCATATGGTGAGGGAGAGCCAAGGTGTCCAACACAGCCACCATATGCGCCAAGGGGACGCTGCAGTCACTGCAACAGTGTCGTGAAAGATGCCCGTTTTGACTTGAGAAGTAAGGCAAGTTACACGACGCTGTGTGTCGCTGGGTCCCACTCGTTCTCATTGGCTAGGTTTAGTTTCTAGTAACAGTCTCTCGAAGTAGCTCTTCAAGGAGAGGGTGGTTTAATGAAAAAATCAATGGAGCAATAAGGAAGTGAAGACCTCGGAGGAGCCACTGTGTAGAGTCTTGAGGGGAGCCGCGAAGCCGCCAAACACGGAGACAGCTGGATTCTGAGCGCCCTCTGCGTTCCACTGTTTTGGCTCTCTCGCCCTACCCTCTGTACCAGGGCATCTCCACTCCACAGGAAGCGTGTTTCTGCTTCTTCTCGGCCTTGGTTTCTGCTCTGCAGCCCCTCCAGGTCCAGACTCTCTGAGTCAGCTCCCTAGGAAACCTCTTCCCTTCTTATTTTCTCTCCCTCAGAGGCGTTCTCTCAAGGAATGCCTCTGTTACAGACATCAGGCGGTCGTCCACTTCAGGTTCTCAAGGCTGCTTAGTGCATTTGGGAAACAAACCCACACTCCTGTGGAGAGCACCTCTCTCTGTGGCACGGGCTCTTGCCGCCCTCTCCTTCACCATGCTACTCCAGGGTGACCCACTCATCCTCATCAAGCTCAGTCCTACCTTAGAGTCATTAGCCCTGCTAGGCCCTCTGCCTGGAACTCAGTTCCCCCAGATCTTCAAACATCATCTCTTCAGAGAATCCCCCTTGATCCAGCCTTAGGAAATATCTCTCTGTGCTCACAACTTTCTACCAGTCTGTTTCAGTCCTTTCAGAGTTATTCCCCCTCCTGCAATTTCCTGTCTGTCTGTAGTCCTTCCTTCCTGCAATGCACATGACACTGGCCAGACAGGTAGCCCCTGAGTGAATGTGTTGACTTTGGTAACACAAGTTCCAAAGAAGAGGAAGCTCATGGGCCAAGATTCTGCTTTTTCCAGATCACATCACAGTAACTGGCCAATGTTCAGGCAACTCGACATCCAGGAACCTTCCTTAGTTCGGTGACAGAAGTAGAAGTCACTTTTGGGGCACAAAACATGGCCACGTTGTCCCCTTCAGCTAAGGTTATAAGCAGGTTAATGGAATTTCTATTTTTTTAAAATGTGTAGTCCTTTATCGATCTGGAAACCTAAGTCATCCATTTTTAGAGAATTCACTTTCAAGTGTGCAGTATTCAATATTCTTGTGCTGCTCAAAGCCTATTAAAGAGAACACAAGGACCAGACAGTGTTGGCGCATGCCTTTAATCCCAGCACTCGGGAGGCAGAGGCAGGCAGATCTCTGTGAGTTTGAGACCAGCCTGGTCTACAGAGGGAGTTCCAGGACAACCAGGACTGTTACACAGAAAAAACCTGTCTCAGGGTGGAGGGAGGTGGGTGTGGGGTGGCGATGACAAGAACCTGGTCCAGAGTAACATGTTCAAATCTCACCCTGTCACTTCATTTTCCATCTCTCATTCTCTGATCTCTTTCTCCAACTCTGAGAAACTCCATCCATGCAGCTTCCTTACCCTCTCTTCCTCCCCTCAACGCTTCTTCTTTCCCCTTATTCTTCTTCCTCTTCCACCGATTTGTCATCATATGACATCCTTTGGGGTTGCAAATCAGATATTTACATTATGATTCATAACTGATTCAGTAGTAAAAGTACAATTATGAAGTGGCAAAGAAATAATTTTGTGGTTCAGGGTCACGACAACATGAAGAACTGTAATAAAGGGCTTCGGCATTAGGAAGGTTGAGAACCACTGCTCTAGAGTAATGGATTTAAAGATTGGCACATGACTTAATTTGGATCATCAACAGACATAGAATATTCCTTCGTCTTCCGAGATACAGAGCTTCTCTCTTCCACCACAGACCTGCTGTCTTAGGATCATGAAGCCTCAAAAGTCAGCCTTCTTGCACCCATGAAGAGACTCTGTTTGAGAAGGAGACCACATGTGGAAAAGAGAAGTGAGGAGTGAGATGAACCTGGAGGTATTGCGAGAGCACCTTCGCCAAACAGAAGCTAGGCTAGCCTCCCTGTTAAGAGTTGTCAATTGCAGGAGCAAATAATCCTTTATCAAATCCAGATAGGGCAAGCTTTCTTCCCTTTCTACCAAAAGTAACTCAATCAAATCACTAACTACAATACATAACTACCTATTGGTTTCTATGATTTTTCCTTAAGAATACAGAGAGAGGACACTCTAACCAAAAGTAAGTCTTGCCTACCAAGTGTTGGGATGTATCTTACCTAGTTTTGACAGCTTTGAACCACTAATTCTTGACTTTAATTAATTAAGTTGTTCCTTCCACTATGGACATTTTTAATGAAAAGACTTCACGTGATGATTAATTTCAGTACTTTATAAAAGGACTGTTGACAGCCGGGAGGTGGTGACGCACACCTTTAACTCCAGCACCCAGGAGGAAGAGGTAGGCCGATCTCCATGAGTTTAAGGCCACCCTGGTCTGTAGAGCGAGTTCCAGGACAGCCAAGGCTACACAGAGAAACCCTGCTTCAGGGGGCAGGGAGGAAAAAGACTGTTGAGAACAATAACTCAGCCTTTGTAATGGGATCTATAAGCATCTGTTTATACAGTGCAACTAACGTGAATATTTATGTAACAACTGCAAATGTCATAATTCTACTGCAAATTTTAAAATTCCAGACTCACTAGGGAATTATGACCACTATTTTGGTCCTGATCCTCTTCTTTACATTGTCTCTTTCACAATTCGTTAGGACCAGCTAGCTCTATGCTTTGAAGAACCAGGGCCCTTATTCATATCCAGTAGAGGTGTGTACGGCCTCTATCTACTGTGTCTCCAAATTCCCTTTCAAATACCACAGCCTTATTAACAACACCACTAAAGAGGTCTCACCAGGCTTTCCTAGCACTCCAGGCAATTTTTAGCCCATGGTTCTTCCCAATTTAAAAACAAAATGAATCTCCCAAACAGAATTGAAATGTCAAATTTTACTACCATCTGGATTTAAAGACTGCAAAGAAAACTCAGTTTGGGGTGTTTTATTTTTGTAGCCAGAGTGAATGTATTACAGTACATTTGTTTTCAGACCATTTACCTTCCTATGTCTATGCATTTCACTCTGGGGGAATAAGGTACTGAAGTGAAAGAGAAGAAACTGTCCAGAAAATTCTAAGAACCTATAACGTTCAGTAGGTCCATCCAAAATAATGGAAGTTCATCTTCATTGTCATGGTGAGGGTAAGCCTGATGTGTTCATTAACTAAATTTAGAACCATGAATGTGGATTAACAATCTGGCGCTGCTCCTCTGGGGGTTACAATCTGATGTGTGAACAGACATAAAGGATATACCAGCAGCTTAACAAGCCTTTGTGGTCCATCCACCGAAAGCACCAGGCAGCTATGGTGCCTTCAGGGTAGGAGAAAGACAGCAGTGGCTGAGACTGACTAGGTGAGACCAGCCACAGCAGAGGGGGGATGGCGAGTGGGTGAGTTTAAGTCACTCTTACCATGCACAACAAAGACATCACCTTAAGCAAGAGCCCAGGACTGTAACATATAGGAATATCAATTCTCTTGAGAACGTCAAAAGGGGGCCGGTCAAAGGCCACCCACAAAATTTAAAGATACAGAGACCTAGACCCTGAGAAGTTGAGTGGTTTAGGAGCATTGTGGGAATCAAAGACGGAACCTTTGAAAAAATGCTACGCTGGATTTTGGCAAGTGTTCTCAGGACGGAAACCTGGCGGCAAATAATTTCACTTCCTCCCAGTCCAGGCACTCTTTGCTCGCTCGCTCGTTCGCTCGTTCGCTCGTTCGCTCAGCTCCAACAAATGGCACTGCTGTGCCCTGCATCCTGAGTTAGATGCAGGGAATAACACAGCCAAGGATCTACCCCCAGTGAGCTTAAATGTAAGGGAATATAGCTTTTTCTTTTCAATTTTCATTTTTATTGTGGCAATGCTATACAAACAGAAAGCTTACCATTTTCATCTTTTCTAGGTGCTCTGCTCAGCAGCACTACATAATTCAAATTGTGCATACATTCATATTGTGGCCTGTCCATCCACAGAACTTTTTACGTCTTATGAAACTAACATTATGTAGTTTACATTAAAGAGTACTTCCCTTTTCATCCCTCCTCAGCTCCTAAAAAGCTCATTTTTTTCTTTATTTATGAGTTTGCCAATTCTAGATACCTCATGGAGATGGAAATGTACAATATTTTCCTATTTGTATTTGGATTGTCTCACTCAGCATACCAAGTGGCCTCAAGGTCCATGTAGTAGCCTTAAGGTTCAAAACTTCACTCCTTTATAAAGCTGAATAGTCCTTACATGCGTGGACACACACACACACACACACACACACACACACACACACACAGAGCATATTTTGTGTATCTAGTCACTATTAATGGGTGCCGGGCTGTGTCCCCACCCTTGAGCTATTGTGAATGAGGCTGCCGTGGATGTAGGTGTATGTTATCTATTTAAGCCTCTGCTTTCAGTTCTTTTGGAAATAGCTAAAAGTGGAATTTCCGGACCAGACTCTATCTTTACTCTGGGGGAACAGCAGACTGCTTTTCTCAAGCTGTGCAATTCTGCGTTCCTCCCAGCAAAGTGTGAAGGTTGTAATTTCTCTGCATCCTCACCAACACGTGTTATTTTCTGGCTTGTTTGTTTGCCTGATCCTTTTGAAAACAGCCAGCCTCCAAATAAGCAGGAAGCGGTATCTTATTGTGGGTTTGATGTTCAGTCCCTGAGTGGCTACTAGCCTTTCAAATCGTTTCATGAGTTTATTGCCCATTTATGTGTCTTCTTTGCATAAATGTTTACCCAAGATCTTGCTCCTGTTAAAATTTATTTTACATTGTAGAGTTTTAGGAATTTTTTATGAGTCTGGAGACTAATCCCTTTTCAGACAAATGATCAGTGTGATGGTTCATTTTCATTGTCAACTTGACTGGCTTTGAAGTCACTGAAGGAACCAGCCTCTCCATGTGTCCATAAGGATGTGTCAGTGAACACTCTCTCAGAGGGAAGACCCGTCCTGAATGTGAACAGCAGGGTCCCAAAGGCTGGGGTCCTAGACTGAATAAAAAAGGAGAGATCCATGAAGCTTATCTCTGCTTCCTGACTGCTGGTGAGATGTGACCAGCCACCCCACACTCCTGTCACCAAACCTTCCCCTCCATGATGAACTGTGTCTCTTCTTAAACCAGGAGCCAACCAAATCCTCCCTTCCTGAACTCGCTTTGCCAAATATTGTATCACGGCAGTGAGAAAAGTAATGAGCACAATTTGTAAACCTTTTCTTCCGTTGCACGAGTTGCTGTTTTCACTTTGTTGATAATGGCCTTCGGTGCGGATACATATTTAAACAAAGTACCAGGTGCCTGAAGTAGCAGGCACACTGTGAATGCTAAATACTGGAGACAAATTTGGGGAACCTCATGAATACTGAGAGTATGAGGGCTCCCTTGCCCATTCATTCGCTTGACGGTTGCTGCTCTCTGGAATAGGGCACAATAGTGAACAAAACACACAAATCCCTGGTCCCAAGGAGCTCCCAGTGCGATGCCATTCAAGAAGTAACATCTAATTGAATGGTAAAAGATAAGGCAGAACCTAGGAGGCATCCAACAATGGACTATAAGGAGGAAGAATGACGGAGGGTGGAAGGGACTCTCCAGGGACAAGAAATAGTCTGCCTGAAGGCCCTGACAAGATGAGGATAGGCTGTTAGCAGTGATGGCCCTACAGTTGGAGACTGACTGACAAGAACAGTGGTAGAGGAAGCCCCTTTCCGGGGCAATAGTGGCCCAGAGTCTAGCCACTGTTGCCCCGGAAAGGGGCTTCAAGTTAGGAAATCTGGGGCCTATCAAGTAGCAATACATACTAAGAATGGTGGTTTGCTAGAATCCTGTCTCAGTGAATTTAGTCATAGTTCTTAGCTACACTAACAATGACAATGAAGGACTAACCCCGCTTTCCCAAAATTCTGGACCTCCTGCACTTTCTAACATTTTCCAATAAACCATCTCTACCTAATTGGCTGAACTATCAGGAACAGTTTCTATTGCTCCCAACCAAAGTTATTGACTTTTATGCCAATCCCTTCTTTTATTTAAATGTGTGAGGGTGTGCGTGTATGTATGTGTGTTCACACCTGTGGGTATGTATTTGTGTGCACATGTGTGCATGTGTCTATGAAGACCATGTTTTATGTTGGATGTCTTCCTTAATGCTCTCTAACTTCTATATTGAAGTGGGTCTTTTACTGGAACTACAGGTCACAATTCAGGCAGTCCAGCTAGCCAGTTCAGTTAGTCTAGATAGCCAGCTTGCCCAGCTTTCTGTGGGTTCTGGGGATCCAACTCTGGTCCTCATACTTGAATGGCAAGCACTTTATCCACTAAACCACCTCCACAGCCCCTCAAATCCATTTTACATTCTGGCCTCATTATCTCATGTATGTATAATCTATGTGGCAGAGACAAAGCCCACCTACAATCGTTTTCTAGTTTCTTCACCCAGATAGCAAATCTTCTACTTTAGCACCAAGCGAAAAAGGTAATGACTGATGATAGCTACCATTAATATAGACTAATATAGATTTACTATGAACAAGAGTCATTCAATATGCTCTGATCATATTAACTTATTTAATCCTTGCAACATCTCTAAGAAGCAGGTACTATGATTCTTTTCTCTCCTTTGCCTGTTTTTAACATTAGAATTTTATTTTTTGAATTTACCATATATTATACAAAATGATGGGTTTTGTTATGATATTTTCATACGTGTATACCAAGTACTTTGATCATATTCACCCTTCTACTATCTTCTCTTGCCCCCCTCATTGGTCTTTCAACTTTTCACATTTAGGGGTGTGTGTGTGTGTGTGTGTGTGTGTGTGTGTGTGTGTGTGTGTATGTGTGTGTGTCCATTTGTTTGTCTATGAGCATGGAGGTCAGAGGACAACTTATGAGAGTCAGTTCTCTCCTTCTACAAGGTGGGCTCCTGGAATCAAACTCATGTTATTCAGGCTTGGCAACAAGTGTCTTTACCTACTGAGCCCCCTCATCACCCTTCAGCCCCTCATTTTTCAAAAACAAAAGTAGTATTAAATTTCCAAGGTCATACTGCTAGGAAGTGACAGAGTCAGAATCTAAACCCATGTAATTGGACAACAACATAAATGTCCCCAGTGTTAGGTCATTGCAAGATCAAGTAGTAAACAATAGGAACCAGAGAAGTATAATAGGGGATAACCAATGTCTGGGAAGATAGTTAAAACCCAGAGGGAAATTTGGACACTGAGGAAAAAAAAGGTTTCAAGAAAGAATGAAATGTTTATCTACTCAATCAGACACCAGCAAACCCTTAGTCATATGTGTAGGTGGAATTTTCTGTCCCACCAGCCAGCTCCCAAATAACCACACGGAGACATATTATTAATTATAAATGCTTAGCCGATAGCTTAGCCTTGTTACTAACTAGCTCTTAAAACTTAATCCATTTTTACATGTTGCCACATGACTTGTGGTTTTACTTGTCCTCTTTTATGTCTTGCTCCCTCTCTGTCTGTCTGGCAACTCCATCCTTCTTCTTCCCAGAGTTCTCTCTATCTGGCTATCCCGCCTATACCTCCTCCTGCCTAGCTATTGGACATTTAGCTTTTTATTAAACCAATGAGAGCAACACATGTTCACAGTGTACAAAAGGATTGTTCCACAACACATATGTTCAATAAGTCTTGTTAAGATAGCTCAGAGAAATTTCAAAATGGAAAACTATATCATGAAAGAGTTTAAAATTAATTATGAATATACTTTCATTATCTATTAATAAACATTCTTTCATAATTCATTACAGAAAAAACAAACAAGAAGGAAAGAGAAACTCAATTTTATTCTCAACCTATAAGAGGCTGAATAAGATTAGTCCCCAAAATTGACTACTATAACAGAATCTATCAAAAATTCTGAATAAAAATCATTTTAGTAAAGCAATGGGTGCAAAAAAAGTGTACTCAGAATGACCTATGAACAGGAAAAAGTGGTGAGAAAATAGAGGCAGTAAGTATAAACAAATAATTTGAAGATTATATGAAGAGAGAAATGGATCGTGAGAGGGATAAATGACGAGGGTTTATCCTTAGACATGATTAGTAATAAAAAAAAGTCTATATGTTATTATGAGTAATTCAGTGATGAAAGAAGTTAAGAGAGAAGATAATTCCAGCATTGGGGACCTTGGGTAAGCAAATGTGGGTGGGTTAAAGATACACTTTAGTGTTGGGGTGAGAGGATCATTATTATTAAATTGTAGAAGTTATTGGCCAAGCCTAAGTGAGTTGAAAGGAAGGACATGTGGAAGGAAAGACTTTTGTAGAGAGTAAAAAGCATGAATGTGCCAAAGACAAAAAAAATAGCATTTTCTAGTGGCACTGGACATTGTTTGGGATTTAGGATAGAAAACCAGGCAAGTCCAGACAACACAGGCATAAGAATTTTCTATTGTAGCTCAGTTTCTCATATTGTAGCTAAAGAAAAGGGAACCGAGCTTTGTGGGATGTTCCCTGTGATGAGCCATTTTCCTAAGAGAACCTCCCCGCTGCCTTATATCCCAGGTTCAGACATTCCTGGTGAGATATGTGGAGGGTGTCTGGGCAAGAAGATAAAAAGGCAACATGATATTGAGGAAAGTAAGAACTATTGGTAGAGTCAATTTTGGGACAGTCAGTCCTCATAGTGTCCTAAAGAGTCAAAGTTCCAATGGGGTAGGAGTGAGACTGAGGCTCAAAATAAACTATCAAATAGTATGGTAATGATTTCCATAGAAAGATTCTGAAGGATGTGAGGGTATCTGTAATGATAATAATGCTGTGGTGTGGTCAGCTAAAATGGGATAGAAGAAATTATTGCAACATAAAAACTCAAAATATTATAATACGAGGTTGTTGTGTGGATAAAGAACAACTGACCAGATTGATTGTAGGAATAAAGAAGGATATAAACACAACACAGATGAGATGATAGAGTTATCAAATAAAGATGGGAGACAGGAAAAAGGTTTTATTTAGATGGGAACTCTTAGGAAAGAGATTATATGGTAGAGTCTAAAGACACGAGCTCAGGGTTTCCAAAGTTGAAAAGACAGATGGCTTGTTAGGATCCCTAGAAACCAAAAAGACACTGCTTCACCTACAGTTTCCAAGGCAACTGAGTTGAGGGGGAAAACATCTTCCACTTGGGAGGAACCTGAGAAAGGAGTCCATTTCTATAATCTTATGAGAAGAATAATCTTACTTAAAAATTAATCAGCAAGATTGAAGCTAAGTTTCTAATTCCCCAACTTCTATATCTCAGAGATTACTACAGTGTTCAGACACACATATGAGAAGAATGGCCTAAAGGAAGAGTTGGAAGCCACTCTAGAGTGACTGTCACATCTGCATCACATTTAGGGTAGAAGACTCCTTTGAAGGCAAAAACAGAGCTCTAATCCAAAAATCTGATTTAATAGAAGCTGAACCTTGCCGTGCTGTTAATGTCTCTATAATGAGAAGGAACATGAACAGCCAATGGAGAGAATGGAGAGAGAGAGAGAGAGAGAGAGAGAGAGAGAGAGAGAGAGAGAGAGAGAGAGAGTCCAACCTGCCCTTGCATGGTAGCAACTCAAGGAGTCATTGGCAGTGGAATGTTGAGGATCACTACCTACAGTGCCCTCTTTTTCAATTCCCCTTGTGAGCTTACCTCTCAGTGACCCATAATGATGTCCTCTACTTTCCCTTTATGTAAGCACTGTGCCTTTGTTCTTTGTTCATCTCAGGGAGTCAGCTGAGAAAGTAAACATAGCCTAGACCACATGTTCTCAAACTCTGATGCACTCTCAGCTCCCCAGGGAGGAGAATCATGGTCATCACAAACTCACAGGACTGTTTCTCTTCATCCTCACATACAGCCTCTGGGGTGAGGCTGCTTTCATCCCCAAACACTGTGAAGGGACTGAGGCTAAGGAAGGTGAAGTGCATTGCTCAGGTCATTCTGTAAAGACATACAAGGTAAAGCTGGCCTTTTGTCCAACACTGGATCCTGTGTGATATCTACTCCACAAACACCAACCTGTCCACTGACGACCATAGAAGGTCCACAATTCCAAAGAAAGGCGGTTATATGAAAAGTGGGTTTGCTGTTGGCAGCATCCTGGCTACATTATTCACAACAGCTGGGAGATGGAACCAACCTAGATGTCCATCAACCAACGACTGGATAAAGAAAGGCAGTGCATAGGCATAGTGGAATAAAGATGAAAATAAGACCATGGCATTTGCAGGAAAATGGATGCAAGTGGAAATCATTTCATTAAAATAATGGTGAAGCAAAATAACCCAGACTCAGAAAAGCAAATGCACATTTACTCTGTTATGTGGACCCTAGATATGAAACTACACATATGTGTGTTTATAGGCCACAAAACTAGAAAGAGGATTATAAGATGGGAGGAATAGATGTTACAGGAGATGCAATGGATGTGAGAAAAATACATGTGGGGGATAAGTGGGAAAAGAAAATGAAGCAGAAGGAGAGGAGAGGGTCAGAGTAGAGAGAAGGGAAGGAGAGGAGGAGAGGAGGGAAGGGAGTCAGAATAAAGTATAATGGCATACATGCCTGAAGACATCATAAAGAATAGCATTATTTTGTATGTTAACCTAAAAAGCTAATATAAAAAATTGCACCTGGATAATGCACATGTAAGATGGTTAATGCTGGTGTAGCAAATATCCAAGGGAAGTAGGGGTTCTTTTAAATTTAACAACATTTCAAAGAATGTTAAATTACCAAAGAGTGAAAATTATTCACCCAGGGCACAGAACTGCTTATACAGCCACCATGGCTTTTAAAACACTACCCATATATGATGAAATGTGTTCTATTTAAAATAGGAAAGAAAAAAACCACACCCAGCTCTCCTGACCTTTTTGGGCTCATTATTTTTTAATTACGTGATCCAGAGTCAGCATCTCAGGCATTGTTATACAGTAGCACCGACCCACAACACATCCCTGGCAGGACATGCTGGAGCCATATGAATGCAGGTTGGCTTTAGGCGTACCTTGGAGCTCACACAGAACTGGAATCCTCTGGCATTCCAGTGAACTCCCAGGATCTCCTCTTGGGGTGATATTTTATTTGTGCTGAAATGTGGTGATATTTTATTTGTGCTTTAATAAATAAAGCTTGCCTGGAGATCAGAGGGAAAAGGCCAGCCATTAGAAGTAAACAAAGAAGTCAGGCAGTGGTAGCACACGCCCTTAATCCTATCACTTAGCAGGCAAGATCTCTGTGTGTTCAAGGCCACACTAGGGAACAGAGCCAAGCATGGTAACACATGCATTTAATCCCAGTACCAACCATAGAGTCTGAAGGTCTGTACAGACAGACAGAAAGTAACAGAGCTGTGTAGGAAGAGGAAGTGATGTAGCTGGGCTAAGAGGGCCAATGAGATAACAGAACAGAAAAGGCATATAAATGTGAGTATACAGGAAGAAGCTCTCTTTGGAAGCTGCGGAGTTGGTGAGGTGAGGTTAGCTCGTGGTGAGGTGAGGTGAGCTCGTGGTGAGGTGAGGTGAGCTCGTGGTGAGGTGAGGTGAGCTCGTGGTGAGGTGAGGTGAGCTCGTGGTGAGGTGAGGTGAGCTCGTGGTGAGGTGAGGTTAGCTCGTGGTGAGGTGAGGTTAGCTCGTGGTGAGGTGAGGTGAGCTCGTGGTGAGGTGAGGTTAGCTCGTGGTGAGGTGAGGTGAGCTCGTGGTGAGGTGAGGTTAGCTCGTGGTGAGGTGAGGTGAGCTCGTGGTGAGGTGAGGTGAGCTCGTGGTGAGGTGAGGTGAGCTCGTGGTGAGGTGAGGTTAGCTCGTGGTGAGGTGAGGTGAGCTCGTGGTGAGGTGAGGTTAGCTCGTGGTTTGTCCTATTCCTCTGACCTTTCTCTAAGGCTTTCAACCCTATATTTGGTTCCTTGTTTTCATTTATTAAGACTGTTTAAAAATTCATCTACATCCTCTCAACCTTCTATTCTCTCCTCTCTCTCTCTCTCTCTCTCTCTCTCTCTCTCTCTCTCTCTCTCTCTCCACACACACACACACACACACAGATATATATATATATATATATATATATATATATATATATATATATATACACACACACACACACACATTATATGTCTCTTCTGAAGTGAATACATGTTCTTTAGGCTTTCTTCCCACACATCACTCTGATTGTGTTATATTCCAAAAGTATTGTTTAATAATAAGCTGTCCTCAGAGCTGGAGAGACTGCTCATAGTTAAAAGCACTTACTGCTTTTACAAAAGACCCAGGTTCAGTTCTCAGAACCTACATCAGGGGGCTCACAACCTCCTGTAATTCCAGTCCCAGGGGACCTGTTGCCCTCTTCTGTCCTCCACAGACACATGCATGCATGTGATACACACAAATTCACATATGCACACCACACACACACACACACACACACACACACACACACACACACGAATTAGAAAAAAACTTTAATAACCTCTCCTCACTTCAGGCAAAGGCACCTGATTTCCACACTATCAACAGCTTCTTTTCACAGCTGTCCATAGGCCAGAAGCACCTTCCATGGCTGCGTTAGAAGCGGACTGTCTTCCTCCATGCCCGCCTGCATCAGTGTGCCTGGGTCTTCGTCTTGTTCAGTCCTTTTCCATCATCTTGGGCCTGTGATGACCCCACCTTCTCCCTCTTCAATCCAACAAACTCTACCTTCTCCTCCATTACTAACCATCCTTAGAGTTTTCTGTCACCCACTCTGCTCCACTACTAAGATCCCAACTAGAAATTTAGGTCACCCTTTAAGACCACATCCTGCCATCTGTCCAACCTTCTCATTCTTATCCCTGTCACTCCCCTGTCTTCTGAGCCATAACCCCATGATATATCTCAGAGCTGTGCAGCCAAGCATGAGGGTGGATGACCTGTGCCACAAAGAGATCAGTAGTGGAGAAGACAGAGGCCAGTATCCCCTCTTGGGGAAATGCTGATATGTCTGGTGGTCAGGGTGGGGTTACAGCTGGTCCTGTGTTAGCACCACATGAGGCCTGGAATCCAAGCAGAGGCATCTATGTAGCATCCACTGAGGACAAGGACACTGGGCTGGTGCCAAGAAGAAGGGGAGGCAGGAGACACCCTAATAAATGCTGACAGAGGACACACAGACACATGGAGAGGTGAAGAAACACAGCAACAAAGAACAAACAAAACTGGGAATACCCATAACCACTTTACTCAGCAACATGACCCAAGAAGGACAGTTCTACTTGTGAGCAATCTCTTCCCCAGAAATACAGGTGACAATGTCTACTTAAGATGCACATTACAGACAGTTTTCATCTCTGCATACCAACACCATGTTTGGTCTTACACTTCAAAGTTAAGACTACTGACTTGCATCTATAGCCAGCTAGTCCAACTGTCAAACAATCCACCACCTCCACTGAGTCCCACCCTCCTTGGTATTCCCATCTCCTTGACCACTATACCTTTCTTGTTCCTTATCAAACTAGCTCTGCCTGCCTCTTCCCTAATGTCATGACTTCTGTACTCTCTAACACTACTGTGTTTATTTTATTTTCTCCCTACTTTGTTGGAACCCATCTAAGTAACTCAGCATCAAATTGAGAAGCTTCTTCTGCTTGATTCCTGTGTTCTTGATGTTTCTGGCACATATGTTGCTATTAGCAAGGTAGACGTTTCTCCATTTCCATTCCTTGTATTAGTCAGCTTTCAGTCACTGTCACAGAATATCTGAGACAGTCAAAGCAGGACTTAAAAGCAGGAAAGATACATTTAGCAAAGATCTAAAACATAGTTGTTGGCCAAGTCCCTTTGGACCTGTGGTGAGGCATCGTGACAGGAGTGTGTGACAAAGGAGGATCATTCACTGAGAAGTGACCACTGAGGCACAATCTTCTTCAAGGATAGTCTCAATGACTCCAAAGCTCTCACAAGGCCCCACCTCCAAAAATTTTCGCTCCCTCCCAGTAGAGCCATGCTGGGAACTAAGCCTTGAACACAGTGTTTGGTAGAACATTCCAGATCATTATAGCATTCCTCGGTGGAAACTCCCTATGCTGTCTTCATCCTCTTAATCCTCCATTTGCACCTTCCATACATTCTTTGGGCCTTTCTCCTTTCCCTCCTCCCAGCTCTTAGAGGGTAGTGTTTTCCAACATGGCAGTCTCATCTTTTCAGACCAGGTTTCCTCCCCTCTAGATCTAAGCTATTCCTCATTTACTCACATTCCAAGGTTTCAGGTGTTACACATACAGTAGGTCACATACATGGGCCGCAAGGTGAGTGAACTATGGGAACATCTACAAACAGCCTCTCTGGGTCTCAGTTTCATGATGTGCTATGTAGTTATAGGTCATATGAAGAAATTTATCTAAGAATCAGGAAATAATCACATATTGTAAATGTTGGTTCTATTTCCCATGCAAATAATTCTCAAGTGTCAAACTGTAAGCTATGCTTGCGTGGGAACCCAGGCCTACACATACTTTCTCCTTTAACAACTATTTGACTCTTCGATCTCAATCAGCTGAAACTCCTGATATGTCCCAAACCAGTTCTTCTCCCTTCTTTCCCTATCCCTGGAGCATGGCTACATTCTAGATATATAAGTGTGGAACTTCAGAAATCATTTAAATTATTGTTCACCCCTCCCCATATCTCAAAGACCATATCCAGAATGTCCTCAAATGTCTTGCCTATTGCTCTGCGTGACATTGGCTTTTGCCAAGAGCCCCCCAGTTGCCCGTGCTCTCTTCCTTCAATTCTGCAAAGTTCGCCATCCTACAAACAGCCTGGTCATGTCCCTTGCCTGCTCAAAAAAGAAAAGAAAAAAGCCTTGCATTGCACAGCCTTTTGCTCAGTGAGCAGAGTAGGCTTCCTAGACTGGCAATCAGAGCACTCCACAGTGTGACGAGACTTGTTACTACGTGTTTTCTAAACACACCCTGGGTTTCTCACCTCTGTGTCTACTTCTGTGCTTCCTCTGTCTGGGCAGCTTTCATGCCCAACTATAGCTACTGAAACCTGGCCAGCCTTCAAGGTCTGCCTCAAAACTTGGAAGCCTTCTCTGGTTTCTGAGTTGGATTTGATCTATCTTTCTTTCTTTTCTTAGTAGTTCCTCAATATTTTTATATTTTATGGCTCTTATTTTATATTATTGTAATTAAAGACATTGATCTGCCTTCTCTACTATGCAGTAAGTTTTCATAAAGTCGGAGATTACATCTTATTATATTTATATCCCCACAGGACTTAGAACATTCTTTGCAATAAAAGACCATCTGTACATACCTATTAAATTCACACGCACATATCTCTAAGAAATTATATGCTGTAATTTGGGGTTTTTGAAACTGTTCATTATACCCACTTGTCTTTGTACACAAAATGCCCTTTTCAGGGCTTCTTGGTGCCATTTCTCTAAACTATTGACAGAAAGGCCCTGCAAGATAGATTTTTATCACAGCTGCAAAATATTCTCCCTGCCCCTTGGGCTCCTCCCTGGAATCACTGACGCCTGAGCTCATGAATGAAGTGACTGATAAATTCAGAGGAAAACCATTTTTGTAATTACCTTCTCTGGTTAAAAAGACAAGGAGATATTGTTGCTTCCAAATAACTTGTATTTAAGAGAGGAACATCTCAACTCAGAAGCAGCACCAGCAAGACAACTTGCCCAGGACTTAGGATACAGCAGAAAAGCCTCGTGGACTTCCCTGCTTTGTGGTTATCCAGGCCCCAGAAGCTACATGGTGCAGCAGAAGGCTTTGAACTCACTCCAGCTTAGCCACTGAGAGTCCTTGAGAAGTTGTCAGAGTCATTCCTCGCTTCCGGCCTCCCTCTCTGAAACTTAAAGGGAGAAGCAGAGAGGACTAGTTCAGTCAGGGATTTGTTTGTAGCGTGAGCATGAAGCTTTGAATTTGATAGCAAGTAACCACATTTGAAAAAAGCCATTTGGTGGCATAAGTTCATAAGCCCAGCACTGAGGGCGTGGAGACAGTGATCCCTGGTGCTCACTGGCCATCCGTCTAGCCCATTTGACAAGTTCCAAGTGAAAAAGAGACCCTGTCTCAACAAACAAGGTAAATGGCACCAGGTTGGCCTCTGACCTCCACACATACACCCACATGTATGTGAACCTGTACATGCGCGCGCACGCACACACACACACACACACACACACACACACACACACACACACACACAGAGAGAGAGAGAGAGATAAGTTTAACATACTTGGTGACTGATGAGCTTTGTGGCCTTTTTAGGATCTCAACTGTGTCTATCTATAGCCCTGTAAAGCAACACAGCACAGGGGTGAAGACTGAGCATGACAGACAAACTGCTGGGTGTCTACCCTACCTCTGTCCTCTCCAGCTGTGTAACGTCAAGAACCATCCACTACTTCTCTGTTGTGTATCCTCATCCATAGGAAAGCTATAATGCTAATAATAGGGACAGTAACAACATCATAGGGCTGCTGTAGCAATAAGAAGAGACATAGACATGGCTTGATAGTATCTGTCATAGCGTAAATGCATTGTGGATTTCATGATGATTAATTTCAGTGAGACCCATTTTCAAAAACAGCCAATGTATCCTGATAATACTCAGGGAACCACCTTCAGCAGGTGTGTGTCCTGGTAAGGGCTGAGGCAACCTTAGATGGCAAAGGGCAGTGTTATAGACTGTTAAGTCACAAGTTGTACATCATGTAACACTCCCCTCATATGAGCAGTGTTGTTGTTTAATTGAATTAGTTGCCAGTATATAAAAAGAACAATTTCCTTGTCCTGGCTTCCTTTTTAAAGGCGTGGGCAGGGAACCTCTGGAAAGATGGTACAGGAGTGAAAAGTATACACTGCTCTTGCAGAGGACCGTGGTTAGTTTCCCAGCGCCCATACTCAGCAGCTCACAACTGCCTGTTAACTCCAGCTCCAGGAAATCTGAAGCCCCTTTCTGACCTACAAGGCACTGCATCAACATGAGCAAACCCATACACAGACACTGCATGTACACATAATTTTTTAAAGATTCATTTATTTTTAGGTTATGTGTATGAGTGTCATGCCTGCAATAATGTATGTGCAGCACTTGTGTGTCGGGTGCCCACAGAAGCCAGAAGAAAGCATAAATCCTCTGGAATTGGAGTTAAAGATGGTTGGAGTATGTGTTAGACCTGGGAACTGAACTTGGAAAGAATAACCAGTGCTCTCAACTTCTGAGCCATCTCCCTAACCCCTCATACACACACACACACACACACACACACACACACACACACACACACACACACACATATATACTTTTAAAAAATAAAAGTGAAAATCCATGCAATTGCAGTATCTGGCAATATGAACCTGCATTTCTATATATACCTTGTTGTCCTCAATCTGCCCAATCACACTGCAGGATTTGCTCCTACAGGAATGTTGGGGTTTCTGCTTTTGTTTGTTTTGTTCTGTTTTGGAGGGTGCTAGAGATAACCCTCAGAGTTTGCTAAAGAAGTATGCTACCATGAGCTTGCACACCCAGCTTTAATCCTTGCCTGGGCAATAAGGACAACTGTTCATTGTCACAGAAAACCCACACTTGTGCCTACACATGCAGAATCCATGAAGGAATCAGCATAAAGAAATGGAGCTGGAATACGGAGCTGAGGGAGCTCTGATTACATCATTCGGTCTCTAGATGCAATAGACCTGGAATCCTCATGTCCTTATACTATTGTAAAATGAGTAACTTCTGAAAAATAAAGTAGTGGGAACACACCAAAAAGATACTAGAGCCAACTGGATGAATTCTTTGTGGCTAACCCTGAAACAATTTGAGCAATAAAACAAGTAACATAATATTGGATCATACTCCAACTGTAAAATAAATATCTCTGCTGATGTAAATAAGTGGTTGAATAAATAAGTGTGGAAAATGTTTAAATCTCCCATACAGAACAACCCAAATAGGTCGTGTACATATTCTTCTGATGTTTCATGTCCATGAATCATGAGATTATGATGCAATCAGAATGGCACTATTACCACTGTAGTCCACTTTCCAAAAACTTACACCCTCACGAAAGAACTATGAAGCCCAAAGTGGACAATCTTCTGCAAAAACACCAACAGATACTTCTCAAAACCAACACAGTTATCAAGAAAAAGAAAGCTTAGGAAATGGCTGCAGACCAGGAGGGGCTGTGGAGGCATGCCAATGTGACTATTTGAACTGCTCAGGCATACCAGGCAGTTTACAGTGAACACCAGTCTATTGATTCACAGCTATGGAGGCTGGAAGTCCAGCATCTAGGTGCTAGAATCTCAGGAGGGTCTTCATGCTGTGTCACCACATGGCAGGGGACACATGGCAGAGTGGCAAAGAGAGAGCAGAAGGAGATGGGAGGGAATGAACTCAGTCCCAAGAGAAATAACTGGCATTAACCCATTCATAGCCCTCATACCCCTAAACACCTAAAGATCCCACTTCCCAACACTGTCACAACTCAACATTCAAATCAAGTGATGGCATGTGATGTTCTGCATGGGATCCTGGAGCCCAGCAGGGAATATTAGATGCACACTTGTGAAATCAGAACCAAGGATTGCTTTTACTAATGCTTTATCAGTGTCATTTTCTAACTTGCTATAAATGCACACAATAATAAGGGAATGTGGGTGAGGGTATTCAGGAGTTCTCTAAATTATCTTTACAACTTTTCTGGGAATCTGAAACTATTTTAAGGTTTTTAAAAATTATGATAGGGCTGGGGAGGTGGCTCAGTCGGGTCAGTGCATGCCATGCAAGCCTCAGGGACCTGAGTTCAGATCCCTAGCACCCACTGGGCACAGCAGTGCACGTCTATAGCAAAATAGAGGCAGGTGGATTCTGGAGATTCCTCAGACAACCTAACCAAATCAGTGAACACCGGGTCCAGTGAGAGACCCTGTCTCAAAAGTAGGGTGGAGAGAGGAAGGTGTCTAGCATCAACTTCTGGCCTCCACATGAATATGAATACATGTGCTTATACATCCACATTCACAAGCATACATGCACATGTACCTGTACTGACATGCACGCTTCCTTTCAAGTACATGCATCTCCACATGCATAGGCACATATACATATGAACATGTGCACAAACACACACACACACATATAATAATAATAGACCAGCTAATATCCTAAAGGGAAGTCCTGTTATAGAGAATGATGTTATTTCATTGATTTCAAAAACATAAAAATTACACTTTTGTAAAAGATAGACTCTATGTGCTTTACATATTCACCATAAAATGTAACAAGTATCTCTGCCATCTTTCCAGACATCTTTTCTCAATGCACTCAGAAATTAGTAATAGCATAAGATTTGATTGACCTACTCGGAATTTGGATCCTTCCAATTGTTCATTAAACTTACAAACTAAATTAATGCTTGTTCTTGTGTGTCTTGGCAGAATAAATTAAAACTATCTGAATGAATTAGTAACCTTGGCTCCTAACACCAGTGATTTTGGCAGGCTACACTTCCAGTTTAGTAAGCCGGGGCACAGAGGAATCTTTAGGTAAGGATGCACTCTCCCACCAGTACACATGGAGCTATCCTTAATGATGTTAAAGGAGTGTCCCAGAGGAAGTGCCGACCTCCTCCTAACTTCTTGTCAAAGCAAAGGGAAGCTGGCTTGGTGTTCCAACTAGAAACACGAAATCCAAATCATGGCAAGGCAGTAACTCATTCACTCGACAGCACTTTTCCTAACACCTGCTCTAAGAACTCAGCAATGGTAGACACTCTGAAGAGTTTCCATTCCTGCTTCAGGGGCAAAATAGCAACATGGTAAACAGGAGGTGTAGGGATGTTGAGCAGCTGAAGTCGAGGAATTCTTAAAATATACAGTTGGGTATTCAACAAGCCCAGCAGAAGTGGGAAGTAGTAAGAGTAAATACATACTTTGTGAACAAACACAGATCATGACCCCATTCATCATCTCCGGCGGCTTGGGAGGGTGGGGAGGTAATTAAGATACCATGCATGCTCTTTGGGCATTCGGTGCCTAGTGCCTAGGATAGGAGAGGTATGTAAATAACTACACACACAAAGTAGAAGTTAGTGTGTGCCCCAGGAAAAGTAAGAGTGCTCTGGGAAGTCTAAAATGAAGACATTAAATCTAGTGATGGGTACAGAAGCAGACAGAAGTACAAGAGGGACTAACCTTGGGATATGAACTTAATGGAATTTGGTGGTGAGGTGGACAAATGCTGCAGCCATAGGGCAGCCTCAGTAAAGGAACTTGAGGATTCTTGTTTACCTGAAGAATACGTCAGTGGGCCTTGGGAAATGTGGCTTTAAATAGTAATTGAGGTGCAGGCTAAGTGTAGGGGAGAGGCGGGGTGTGCTGGGGGGTTTCCATGCTTTTCACTCCCCTCCTCTCAGACTGCATGTTGGACAGTGCAGACACCATGCTGACAAATGATAAGCATTGGTAGAGCCAACGAGGAGCAGGCAGTCTGCATGTGCTGCTACATGCAGCGCCCTGAGAAAAACACATTCTTGTGTCTGGTCAGACACGCATTACCTGAACGCAATTGTAAGGAGTCATCACACAAAACCAAACTTGAAGTGGAAAGCGCCTGTCTTGTATTCTTCAAACATGTTGCTATCCTGGAACCAACCAGTCAGCACAGATTAGTACCAACCAGCACTTGTTTCTGTGATAAAACACTTTGGCCAAAGGCAGCTTGGGGGAGAAAGGGGGTTATCTCATCTTACACTTCCACATCACAGTCCATCACTGAGAGTCATAGGGAAGGAATTCCCAGAAAGACCCTGAAGGCAGGACTGCCTGCTCTTCCATGCAGCATTCTCTCTAACCAGGGGACTCACTTGTCGTCCAGGAAAGTACAGCAGAACCATGGAGACTCACTCACTGCCTTGATCTTAGCTTTTTTTATACCGCTCAATACCACCTGCTTGAGGACTGGCTCCTCCAACATAACTTAGAAACCAGGACAATCCCTCACATATGCCCTTAGATAATCTGACCTAAGCAATTCCTCAACTGAGGCTTCTCCTCTTAGACGACTCTGGGCTGTGTCAAGCTGACAACTAAAGTGAACCAGGACAGCACTGGTCTATAATTTTCTTTTCTTTTCTTCTTTTTCCTTTTTCTTTGAGACAAGGTTTTGTGTAGACACGGCTGGCTGGGATACATGAGACTTTGTCTCACAAAACAAAACAAGGGGGCTGGAGAGAAAGTCCATAAAGCACTTGCTTAAGCATGAGGACTAGAGTTCCAGTTCCAGGAAAAGTTCGAGTGTCAGCACGCACTTACAATCCCAGTGCTGGGAGGAGGCAGGCAGATCTCTGGAGCTGACTGGTGAATCAGTCTAGCCTCATCAGTAAACCCCAGGTCCCAGTGAGGGTCCCAGTGAGGGACAGTGGCTCATAAAAGGTGGACAGCCATCCTGAAGAAACACAAATAGACACACACACACACACACACACACACACACACACAGTGAGGTTTATTTTGGTTCATGCCTTTGGAAGTGTCAGCCCTGGCTGGGCCACTGTTTTAAGCACATATTAGGGCAACCAATCATGGTGGGGTATATGAAACTAAGAAGGCTAGTTCACCTCCCAGCTAGGCACAAAAAGAGAAGGAGAAATAAACCAAGATCTCACAAACCCCTTCAAAGACATGCCCCTTTCTGGACCTACCTAAAACCTCTTCCATGGTATCATCTCCTAAAGGCTGTATCACTCCAAGTATCTCTACAGGCTGGGGACCAAATAGAATACGTGGAACTTTGTGGGATGCTCCAGATACAGCCTGCATCACATATCATCCATACTTGGGAAGTTCTCCGTCTTTTAATCTTCCTGTTACTGAGCACTTGTTATTTCTACTTTGTTGTGAATGTATTTATTAAAACTACTCTATTTCTTTGGGAAATATCCCCTAGAAGTCTTTGAATAACTTTTGTAGAACAAGATCTAAAGGACTATAATATGTTGCAGATGTCAGAATATGTATGGATTAAGAACTGCTCATGCAGGTTGATCTCCAAAATATATAAAGAACTCAAGAAACTAGACAGCAAAATACCAAACAATCCAATTAAAAAATGGACTACAGAGCTAAACAGAGAATTCTCAACAGAAGAATTTCAAATGGCTGAAAGACATTTAAGAAATTGCTCAACATTCTTAGTCATCATGGAAATGCAAATCAAATGACTCTGAGATACTATCTTATACCCATCAGAATGGCTAAGATAAAAAACACTGAAGACAGCTTATGTTGAAGAGGATGTGGAGCAAGGGGAACATGCCTCCACTGTTGGTGGGAGTGCAAACTTGTACAACCACTTTGGAAATCAGTATGGCGACTTCTCAGAAAATTGGGAATCAATCTACCTCAAGACCCAATGATACAACTCTTGGGCATATACCCAAGTATCTCTATAAGACCAAGACCCTCCCTGTTGCCTCAAGGGTGAGCAAGGTGTCCAACCAAAGGTAATGGGCTCCAGAAAGCCAGTTCATGTGCCAAGGATAGATCCTGATCCCATCGTCAGGGACCCCCTCAAACAGACCACGCTACACAACTGTCTCCCTCATGTAGAGGGCCTAGCCCGGTCTCATGCAAGTTCCACAGCTGTCGGTTTAAGTTTGTGAGTTCCTATGAGCCTGGTTCAGTTGTCTCTGTAGGTTTCCCCATCATGATCTTGATGCCCCTTGCTCATATAATCCCTCTTCTCTCTCCTTGACTGGACTCCTGGAGCTTAGCCTGGTGCTTGGTTGTGGATCTGTGCATGGCTCCCATCAGTTCCTGGATGAAGGCTCTAGGATGACAGTTAGGGTATTCACCAATCTGTTTACTAGGGTAGGCCAGTTCAAACACCCTCACCACTGTTGCTGCTAGTCTAATCTAGTGTCATCCTTGTGGATTCCTGGGAATTTCCCTAGCACCAGGTTTCTCCCTTACCCCATAATGTCTCCTTCTATCAAGATATCTCTTTCATTGCTCTCCCACTCTGTCCCTCCCCAAGCTTGACCATCGGTTCCCTCATGTTCTTATCTCCCTTCCCCCCTTTTTTGCTCCCCCCATCCCCAGTTTACTCACAGAGATCTCTGTTTTCCCTTCCCGAGGCAATCCATGTGTCCCTCTTAGGGTCTTCCTTGTTTCCTAGCTTCTCTGGAGCTGTGTGCTGTAGTCTGATTATCCTTTGCTTTACATCTAGTATCCACTTATGAGTGAGTATGTACCATGTTTGTCTTTCTGGGTCTGGGTTACCTCACTCAGGATGGTATTTTCTAGTTCTATCCATTTGCCTGCAAATTTCATGGTGTCATTGTTTTTTACAGCTGAGTAATACTCCATTGTATATATGTACCATATTTTCTTTATCCATTCTTTGGTTGAGGGGCATCTAAGTTGTTTTATTTAAATTTTTATTTATTTATTTTACATGCCAACCACAGAACCCCCTCTCATCCCTCCTCCCACAAAACAAAACAAAAAGAACTGCTCATGCTGGAGGAGCTCGTTCTGAGATTATGAATGTAGAGTTGACTCATTCATCATTAACATTAGTACTGCTGTCAGACCACAGCTGCCGAGGTCCCACTGCAGCCCAGGTTCAAGTTCTGAGATGCGTTAGAGGCATTGGAGTGAAGAAATGAAGTAGTGTCCGACCACCAGATGAGTTTCACACAAGTGGCCGGCCCCGAATAGCTCAAGCGATCTTTATTTATACTTCGAAAACAACATGTCTTTCCATACTAACAAGCATGTTTTTCTCACCCTCCAACGTTGACCTCTGGCAAAAACAAATATGTCAAATATGGGGTTTTTTTCCCAATTTTTATGTCAAAACATCTTTTAAACCAAAAACAATACTTATCATTTTGCTAGCTTGGCCAAATACTGAGCCAGGTACTTCCTGTCTTTACAAAGCTAAAAGGTGATAAACATAGGCACACATTCTCAAAAACAACAATATCATTCAAAACTTAACAAAGCATATTTGCAGAAATAGGGGTAAATTGCCTCCAATCCTGGACAGCTCTCAGGGTCTGGAGTAACAACTGGCATCTCCAGACAAGAAACCTGAGAAGCATTAGTTCCCAAGGAATTTTAGGGGAAAATATTTGAGGAAAAAATGGGGTTTCTGGGAATGATCACATCTGTCCCAGGCGTGACTGACAAAGTGACACTAAAAACCATCATCAACATTATGAGAAAGAAGAGAGCATTCAGGCTGCACCATGCCAGCAGTATTCTGTGCCGTCCTGAAGTCCATTAGTCCTTGCCAAGTGAGACTGTCCCCTCGGGGTTTGCCTCATCTGGAAACCCATTGGACAAGCATTCATATACTGGTCCAAAATTAGGCCATATAGCTCCCAACACATAGCTCTCAGACAGACATACAGATACAGACACACACACACACACACACACACACACACACACACACACACACACATACACACACACACACACACACACACACACACACACACACTATGCACCACATCCCAGGACCAAACAAGGATGCTCCAGGGGTGACACATATGAGTTGTATTGGAAGGCTGTGGCTCACTACACCCAGGAGGAAACCAGAAAGACACTCAAACAGACATCTGCTGACCTATTGGTGTTAGACTATTACCAAGTCTGCTGGAAAGCTTTGTCCAGTTAAAGCAAAGCCCAGCAAGCCAAACCTGCCTGTGGTTTTAACAAATGATGTTTATAGAACATCAAAGATTTTGATGTAGAAACTGCTTAGTTAAAAAAGAGAAGATGTGTGCTTTGACTATGAACGTATCTGGGGAATTTGAGCATCAAATGACTGAAGAATAATTTTGTGGTGTAATAATTATGTCAGGCTAAAGAGCAACTTGAGTTAATGTTTGCAAACACAGAACAATAATTAGCCATTTCAGCAATTAGGAATTGGTTGGAGGAGAATAAGAGCACAGGACTTTGTGAAATCCTGTTTTTAAGGAAACATCCACACTAAGGTGTACCTCTTCTGGGAACTATGAAATATGTGAATGCACAAGGAAATGCAAGCTTTTGGATTCTTACCAACACACACTAATGAACAACAGCAAAGTTTTAAAACTGCCTATCACAGAGGAAAGTGCAGAAGTGCTGACCATGATCACCTTGACCTTGGCCACCAGTGGGTTATGCTGGTATTCTGAAATCCTCAAACTGCTCACTTAAGATCTGTACTAGTCATTCTATCTAAGGTATGTCTCAAAAGCATACAGCCCAAAGAACTCAAAATTGAGCACCCACAGGTCAGCTCCCTAATAACTTATTCCCTGGGCTTCAGCAAGTAGTGTGGCCTCAGGTTCCTCAGCTGAAAAAGAAGGGGCTTAATACTTGGTGATCTCTAAACTCCAGCTTTCAGGGTCTAATGACTGTTTTCATTTTAATATCTTTTATTCATTCTTTGACAATTTCATACATGTATACAACATATCATGACCCTAACCCCCCCATGCTCCCTCCCACTCTCTATAGTGATATTTTATTTGTACTAAAATGTGAGTTGTATGTTAATAAATAAAGTTGCCCAGGGATCAGAGCTATTAGAGTCATAGGAAAAGCTGGGCGATGGTGGTACAAGCCTTTAATCCCAGCACTTGGTAGGCAGAGCTAGGTAGATCTCTGTGTATTCAAGGATACAGCCAGCATTGGAGACACACGCCTTTAATCTCAATACCAACCATAGAAGACCTGGAGATCTGTACAGACAGTCAGTGACAAGGCAGTCATGTGGTTGGGTTTACAACCAATGAGAAGGCAGAACAGAAAGTCTATATAAAGACAAAAACACAGGAAGTAGGTCTCTTGGCTGAAGAGGCTAGCTGCAGCAGACGGATAAGGCTCTTATCTCTTATCTCTTGGCTTTCTTCTTTGCATTGGTTCTGTGTTTCTTATTTAATAAGACAGTTGGTTACATCTATAACTCTCCCTGACCAACCTCCAAAAATGTCCTCCTCAATCTCATGTCCAGACAATTTTCAAGTAGTGGTGATATTGTGGGAATTATGAACCCAACTTAAGACTTTCATCACTGTAACTTAAAAAGTCTCAATTGCACTAACATGCATCTATTATCACTACAAGAAAGAAGTTCAAATGGCATAAATAAGTTCTTCCTCCTATCTCCCTTCCCATAATTCTAGACAGGGCCTGTTTTTCCAGCCATTTGGTATTCTTCCAGCTTTCTTTGTTCTTGGGGAGGTTGTATTCCATGGTTACACATGAAGATGTGGTATGATGTAGCCAGGCATGTTGCTCAGCAGCACTGTTGGAGAAACTACAGAAGTCACCCAAACTCCTCATGATTCAGTTTCCCATCTATAAAATTGGCACCAAGGTGCAACCTCCCTTGAGCATGCTCTCAGAACTCGATAGCAGGCATTCAAAACACTTAGAACCTGTCACACAGGAAGTTCCATTAATACTGATAAGTTTTTACTATTATGTAATAAAATAGCTACTTACATCTTCTAGTTTAGCAAAGAATACACAATTAAACCACACAGCCTAACTCAGAGAAGTGACTCAAAGCACGGTGTTTCACGGACTATGTTCAGGAGAATGAATTTTCACTCTTAGAATAGTCCATCTCAAGCAGAGGGTTGGAGGATCTCACCCAAGCCTCACTGAAGTTCTGTTTCATTTAATATGAGAGGTATTTAATGGGTGGGAGGAGGAATGAAGAATAAAATTCAAGAGAGTCACAGCCTTGTGCTGTGACTGAAAACCACCAGAAGATGCCAAAGAACAAAACCAGAACACAGCAAATATGCTGCTCAGGCTGGGGAAATGGCTCACTCAGAACAGTTACCTTGCAAATACAAGCACCTAAGTTTGATATTCAGAACCCTCGTCTAAAAAGCCAGGTGGGGTGCTGGCGAGGTCTCTATGATTAGAACTCCCATTTAAAAAGCCAGGTGTGAGTGCTGAAGAGAAGTTCAGCGGTTAAGAATGCTTGCTTCTCTTCCAGAGGACCTGGTTTGATTTCCAGCATTCATGTGGGTGCCTCATAACTGCACTGCCCAGAACTCTACCTCAGTGGGGAGCCAATGCTCTTCAGGCACCTGTACTCATTGTGCACATACCCACATGCACACACACAAAATTAAAATATTAAGAATCTTTTTTTTTTTTTTTTTTGAGACAGGGTCTCTCTACATAGCCCCGGCTGTCCTGGAACTCACTATGTAGACCAGACTGCCCTCAAGAACACATTTTTTTTTTTTAAAGCCAGATGTGGTAGCACATACTTACAATCCCAGTAGTGGGGAAGCAAAGACAGGCATATCCCTGGGGCTCACTGGCTATCTGCCTAGTCAAATCAAGGAGCTTCAGATCGAGTGAGGGACCCCACCTCAAATAAATAATGATAAATGGTAGGCAACGCCAGAGGAATGACACCTGAGGTTTGTCTCTTGCCTCCACAGATAGGTGTATCTGTATACACACAAATACATACATGTGTGCTCAAATAAGTAAATAAATACCCTGTCTGATGAACACTGAAGCTTCCTTTCTAGACTTGCGGGGGAGGGGCCAATGCTTGCTCTGTTATTCACTAACATTCATCAAAAGATTTTCACTTCTTAGAGCAGAATCTCTTAATGAGGGGAAAGCCTGCTGAGTCGATTTAGACATCTGTGGCACGGTAAGACAAGACTTTCAACTTTCAGCCAAGAAAGAAGAAAGCACCACTTTTTCTTCCACTGGAGCCCAATCAATTCTTCACCTTCACACATAGTGATAAGAGCCTGTGTCCAAGGTCCGCCAGTCAATAGTATGGAGTCAGGAAAACTCAAGGCTCTGCTCAGGGACAGACAGCCCCTCCACTGGGGTGGCCCTGCATTGGTAGGTGGACTCTATTGGTCTCCTGAAAAGTCACCCAGCAGAGTGTGCCCAGACAGTGCCCTGCTGGAGAGGCAAAGGGCAGGGAGAAAGAGATGTCCTTGCCTACTTCCCTGGCTTTTTGGCTGAATGCCATATCAACACATTTCCAAGAACAGTTGACCTCTGGTAACACTGTGAACTCTGGCCCTAGTGGTGTGATTCAAGAGCGCTTTGCCCCACATAACTACCCAGTCTCCTGCAAAAGTGCTTGGCTTATGCTTAGATGCACTTGTTTAGTTTAACAATCATTGTCTTAAGATGCAAGTGTCCTTGGGATAGTTTATTAAAGCAGTAAGTCTCTGCCATGCCTCTTCAGTTCTTTCTTTCCACCAGCTGCCTAAAGCCATCAAATCTAGAAGATGAATGTCTGACATGTCTATTGTTGTTTCTTAGATTGTCCAAGGTTAAAAGGGAATCAATTTGCGTAATATCCACCAGCTCTCCAACACACGTGACAATCCAGTGTCTTACAGCTTAGTGTGGAAATCCTTGACCTGAGGTGCTAAGATCATAGCCCCTCCATCACCACCACCACCCAAAAGAAAAAAGCATATCGATACCACAAATGACTGAGTTCTGAAATCACAAACTGAAACTGGCCAAGGGCAGCAAATTACAACATGTGGTGCTAAGGCCAGCGTGAAGGATGGCACACAAGCGAAGTCAGTCTCCCACAGGCCTGTATCCACACCTCATCCTGCAGACTCACATGCATGACCAAGAAGAGAAGTGACACCAAGCCATAGAATTTTCAGGGAAGTTTTCCTGTACTTATTTCCTTCATTATTGTTTGAATATGCATGTGCTAAATTCACATTTGCTGATGTTTTACCTGCTATTTACTCATTACTATTTTGTTTAAACAAATATTTCTTGCCAAACAGTGGTGGCACATGCCTTTAATCCCAGCACTCGGGAGGCAGAGGCAGGCAGATCTCTGTGAGTTTGAGGCCAGCCTGGTCTATAGCTTGAGTTCCAGGACAGGCTCCAAAACTACACAGAGAAACCCTATCTCGAAAAATGAAAAAAAAATTTTTTTTCTTAATGACAATTGGGTCAGTTTACTAATGCTTTTACTCATGAAGATGTTAGCTTTTGCCAACACAATCATTTGTCAGAAATTTCATCTCATTCATAGAAACAATGAATTAAAATTCCAGGAACAATTAATTTTTACTGCCTGCTGTTTTGACACAGCACCTTGTGTGTTCTAGGCAAGCTCTCTATCAACTGAGTCACACCCTCAGCCCAAGCCCTTCTTTTTAAAAAGTTTACCTCAAGGATTTTGTTACAGTAACAGAAAGCTGTATAACACAGTTATGTGACCAAATAGGTACATGGAAATATTTAACTAAAAATACTAAGTTGGAAAAGAAGACTTTAGCATTTCAAGAACTACATGAGTAGTAATTTACATAAATGCAAATTAACATCCATGCCTCAATAAAACTTCTAGCGTCTTTATTCTTTTAAAAGCTCTTTGAAACAATTTCAAACTATGGAAATGTTGCTATATTCCCAGCCTGAAAAAAAAAAAATACTTTAAGACATGAAAAAATAAGTGTTTATTAAAATAGCACCAGGAAATTTGGAAAATGTGAAATATGCCACGTAAGTCTCTGAAATGAAGGGAGAAAAAAGTTGAAGTTGAGGCTCTTAGAAACAAGAGGTACAGCAAGGCCAACTGCCTGGGCACTTCCTAGGGTGACTTCAGGCTCTGCCACTATCTTCACACCTGAGGCTGAAGCCAGGGCTTCTGGAAATGGGCCCTTCTCCCCATGACAGCAGGGCACTGGGGCAGAGATACAGTTGGAACGGCCCTATCGGGGCCTCATGGGTCTTCGAGAGTTTTGATAAGTGAGAAGAGTAAGTGCCTGAAGGTTGGCTTAGGTGACTTATCACTGAGACGCCACGAGGCTCCTGCTAGGGGAATGGATATGATATCAGAGGGAGGGGCTGGAGTCCAGCTCCGTGACTCTGAGGACGACCGTGGCTAAGCAACAGAAATAGCAGAGAAAAGGAAAGACAGAGATCCCCCAAAGTCACCAGGATGGAGCCTTGCTGCTCTGTCATTGTGTGCGGACAGACAGGTGTGTTCCCCGCAGATCCATCCGCAGCTGTCCCAGCCGGGCACGGCGGAACTCCTGTTATCTTGAGCTACATTTTCCTGTGTGACCACAGCTGACTAAAGGATAGCTACCAATAGAGTCTTAAAACAAACAAACAACAACAAAAAGAGTCTCACGTACCCCAGATCATTCTCAAACTTGCTATGTGGCAGAGAATGGCTTTGGACTTCTGATGCAAGCACCCTCACCTCCCGAGGGTCAGGACTGCGGGTACCATGCAATACCATACCTGGTAATCCACCCCAAGGTCTCGTGCATACCAGGCAAGCACTCTGCTAAGAGGCCTTTTAACAGAGCTATCACCATGCAAAAGAAAGGCACGTGCCCTGAGACAGGGCAGTGTGGGAAAACTGAACTTTCATGTTCCTCCAAAAGCTTAAAAACGGAAGGCTTGGAATCTGACTAAGGATCATAGATGTTTCCTTCCCCCTTCCCCCCTCCTTATTTTTATTTTTTCACTGAACTTTCCAGAGGATGACAGGGCCCCTCTTGTGACAACTTTGCAGATTAAACTTCCCACTTGAAAAGTTTTACATCACTTGCTTGGTGTGGTGCACATCTATAATCACAGCACCAAGGGGCTACTGCAGGAGGATTACTGTGAGTACCAGGCTGCTACTGAAAGAAAGAAGAGTTTAGATTAAACAGAAACTTCTATACTTTAGTCTAAAGGTTGATATTCTTGTGTTGAAGTTAGTTACTGAGTTAACCTTTATATCTAATGAAAAAAAGAAAAGAATAGATGTTTTAATTCTAAAATTTGTCATCTGAGTCAGAATTCTCTAAACCCACATCCAGAATTCTGTTGTTTTAGTATATTATTAACAGGGGGGGGGGCGGTATGTGCTCATGTGAAGGTCAGAGGGCAACATTGGGATTTATGTTCCCAATTCCATAGCTCGATCTTCAGATCCAAGACTTCTTGCTACATTCAAAGAGTCTGGGATCATATTCTGCAGGATGCTATGGCCAGCATCTCACTTAGCTTCAACTCTCTGGATATAGAGTATCTCTCTATAGCCTAGACTAGTCTGCAACTCACTGTGTAGCGCAGGTTGGCCTCAGACCCTCCATCCTCCTGCTTCAGTCTCCCGGGTTCTGTACCATACCTCTACACTAATGGCTCATAGCTCTTCACCAGCTAGCTCTTAACAAAGGACTGGTATGTTTTGAAGTCAAAGTCCAAAGCATATTTATCTTTAAAACCCCATGCCCAGCAAAGTACCTGGCAAGGAGTAAGAACTTCTAACATAATGAAGTGGGGGCTGGAGATGTGACCTAATAGTTAAGAGTATTTATAAGAGTATGGCCTGCTCTTATAAAGGACCTAAGTTGACTTCCTAGCACCCATGTTGGGCAGTTCATAACTACCTGTAACTCCAACTCTGGGGGATCCAACGCCCTCTTCTGGCTTCTATGAGCATCTGCGCACATATGAATAGAGTCATATACAGATAAACATGTACACACAATTTAAAATGAAATGAAATCTAAAAAAAAAGTGTTGCAGTAAGAGATGCCTAGGGGAGATGCCAGAATTAAAACATTTATGAGTCTCATCCCAAACTAATATTATTTATCCCACCATTTTTATATAATTATCATTGCTATAATTATCCTGTCTTACAACATAATATTGATAGTGGATAGATGAATCCATTCTGTGTGCAAGCTTTACTTTCTGTTCAATAGCTCTGAGTTAAATTAGAGAAATTACAGTTTATGTGGTCACTGAGTAGAATGTAAAATACCTTACTGCATTGCTAAATGAGCTGAAGAATCTTTTATACTCAATATTTCTGTTGGGTGAAGTTGGATCCTAAACAAATCTGACTGCTCTCCCCTAAGCCATATCAGAGTTGGGGGAAGAAGTTCCAGAGAATTGCTCTGTCAAGTGAAAATGGCCACAAAATACTTACAGTTCTCACTTGATTATCTTACTACAGGAAAACAATACAAATGGTTATGAGGAATGGAAATAAAACTGCTGTTACAGGCAAAGGAAATGGCATGTTATATAGAATCACTGTGTAGTTTCTGAACTAAGTTAAATACAGTAAGAAAGCATCCAAGACAAGGCTGAAACCCACCCCTTACCCTAGTGATAAAAGAGAGAGAAAACTGAAGCTGATTCTGAGCCAAACAAGGTTCTCCAGGAGACCTTCAACATTTCCTCCTCCTAATACCTATAGTAGGCTTGAACAAAGATGCTTCTATGGTTCCCAGCTCTGTGTCTCTGTGTCTGTCTGTCCTCTCTCAATATGCACGTGAGCACAGCCATCACAGGGGTGTTATAGAGGGAAGAGGAGGAAAGAGAAGACTAAATATCTTTCACACATTTTACATGCAATCTCTGCTGTAAAAACCTGGGCAACCAGGAACAATCCATACTCCCCTTTCTTTCCCTGTACCTGGAACATAGAAGGCGAGCCCTTCCAAAAGCCTAGGTAAGGGACTGGAGAGATGGTTCAGCAGTTAAGAGCACTGGCTGCTCTTCCAGAGGACCTGGGTTCAATTCCCAGCACCCACATGGTGGCTCACACCTGTCTATAATGGAATCCAATGCCACCGTCTGGTGTGCAGATGTGCATGTAGACAAAACTCGAATACAAAAGCCTAGGTGAAAGGCAGCCACAATGTCCACTCCAGAGCTTCCCATCCCAGAATTTATCAGAGGAGCATTTGACAGGACCCAGAAATGCCAAACTACTAAAATTCTTCTGGTGGAGCTAATAGAGGTATATTCATTGTACTTCACACTAAGCTGGGGAGAGTGCTTAAACAGTGCTAAGTTCTAGCTTCCCTAATATAATACTAAACCTTGCTTAGAATCCAAATTTGATACGTAGGGGTGGGGATGGGGATGTAGCTCAGTTAGAAGAGTGCACAAAGACCCGGGTTTGACTCCTAACATCATATAAACTTGTGCCAGGACACCTGTAATCCTAACCCTCAGAGGCAGGAAGATCAGAAATTCTAGGTTATCTTTGGCTATGCAGCAAAACTGAGGAGAGCCCAGGCTACAGGCAATCCTGTCTCAAAAAATAAGCCTGGGTTACTGGGAACTAAACTTGGGTAACCTGGAAGGGCAGGAAGTACTTCTACCTGCTGGACCATCTCCGCAGCTCAAAAATAGGGTTTTAACTAGAGCCTACCATATTCAGGTTTGGGGCTGTCACTCATCAGATAGCCACTATTCTGCCAGCAGCTCCACAGTCTGTAAAACAAGGCAAGGTACTCAGTTCAACTACAGACGATTGACTCCTGGGCCACAAACCACCCATTCAAGCAAGAGCTCTGGAATCAGGGTCCCACTGAGTTCCATGAGTAGCTCTGGAATCAGGGTCCCACTGAGTTCCATGAGTAGCTCTGAAATCAGGGTTCCACTGAGTTCCATGAGTAGCTCTGGATTAGGCTAGGAGAGGGAGAGCAGAGACGCTATGTAGTTGAGGCTCATCCACAGAGTGAGACAGTCTTCAAGAGGAGTGACTGGTGCTCGGCTGCTCAGAGGAGGCAAATGGAAGGAGAGCTGGGCTTCAGACGCTGGGCGAAACCCCAAACCTGAATATGATAGGCTCTAGTCAAAACCCTATTTTTGAGCTGCGGAGATGGTCCAGCAGGTAGAAGTACTTCCTGCCCTTCCAGGTTACCCAAGTTTAGTTCCCAGTAACCACATCAGGTAGCTTACAACTGCCTGTGATTCTAGTTCCGGGGATCCAACACACTCTTCTGGCCTCGTAGGTACCTGCATTCATGTGAAATACCCCAACACAGACACTCAAACATACACACAAATAAAAATTAAAATAATAAACTATTTCTATCTTTTTACATTTTGTTTTTTAAAATGATTTGAGAATTTCATACAACATATTTTGATCAAATTCACCTCATTGCTCTCTCTAACTCTTCCTAATCCTAGCCTCATACTGGCCTTGCATTCCTAGTAATCCTGCCTCTGCCTCCTGTGTACTGGAATCACAGGTATGTGCTCCTGTGTCTGGCTATAACAGCCATTTTCAGAGGAGGAAGCATCTTAGGGTTTATAAAGAGATAGTGGGTGGAAACCAGCCACTCTCTCAAGAAGGTGGATTTCTTTGTCCACACCTTTTTCTTTGACAGTTTGTAGGGTGATACCTTCCTCTGCCTTCTTTGAAAGACAGGCTCAAGGGTCTCCTGTAACATCTGCTAAACATACTACATTTGGACAGGAAAGGGGTACTATTTGGGGAGCAAGTTGTAGACAGGAGAGTCAGGAGTTGAGCTTAGCCTCAGCTACTTAGTGTAGTCCAAGGTCATTCTGGGATACATGAGATCTGTCTCCAAACAGACTGACAAACGTCAGTGTGAAAAGGGTGAGCTGGAGAAGAGGAGGGAGGTAAGCAGACTGCATATCAAATCTGATAATGGGGATACTAAACCATTTTATCCTGGCAAGATACCATTTAGATGGCTTAGGATCAGGTAAATACCATAAGCTGATATTTCCCTCTGCTCTGGCATATAGCCATGGTACAGAACAGTGTGGAGGCTCCCCACACAACTGAAAACAGGAACACCATATATCCAGCAATTCTACTTCTAGGTATCTCTCCAAAACAGGTGAAATCAGTATGTCGAAGAGTTATCTACATGCCTGCATTTGTCACAGCAATATCCACAACAGCAAAGACATGGGTTCCACCCAAGTTCTTTGCAGGGATGGATGGATAAGAAACTGTGGTAAATATACAACAAAACACTGGTGGTCATAAAAAGAAGGAAGTTTTACCATTTGGGACAAAATGAATGAAGCTAGAGGACTTAGACACAATGAGCCAAACACAGAGAAAACAAAACAAAACTGCACAGTCTCACTTGTGTGTGGGGCCTAAAAAGAATGGCTTACAGAACCAGGAGGGGAAGAGTGGCCACCAGAGGTTGGGGTGGAAAGATGTTAGTTATCGGTCCAGTTTTCTGCTGGACAGAAAGAAAAGGGTTTTGAAATTTATTACATATGAATATTGTATCAGTCAAGACATGTACTGAACAATGAATGTTATCCATTATTAACCAGAGTTAATTATAATTGTGATTCAAAATGGTTAAAATAATGGATTTTAAGTGTTTTCACTAAACAAATATATATAAAGTTATGACTTGGTATGAGTTGGTACTTGGTTTGATATAATCATTTTATAATGAATGCATAGCTCATCACATTGTACCCTATATATACATGACATTATTATTTGTCAACTAAAAACAGAGATTTAAAAGCATCCTCTGAAATATAGGCTAGATTCAACCTATAGGCCCATCCCCAACCTATACATTCTCTATGTTAGTTCCTTGGTCCTGAGCCCTGGCTGAGGCAAAATGGCCCCCAATTTAATTTCCACTAAGAGTTTCTCATCTCAGGAATGAACTTGGCAGTTCATTGCTGAGAATCCATAAAGGATACCAGTCATTATGGCCAACAAATTGTATCCTTCTTTTATTGGCCTGACATCAAAAAAAGAGTTTGTTTTGCCAAAAGGGATATACCAAGGTAATTTGTGAAGACCTGACCTCATTAAAAACATTCTTGAAATATGCCCCAAAAGGAGGATACATCTAAATGAACTCCTACAGGCTTCTCCTGAACTGTCAAAAAGTGGCCTCAGAGCAGTATTCTTGTCACTCTGGCTTGTGGGAGAGGGCCCTGGGGCTTCTAACAACCTCTCCAGGATTACACACTGCTGTAATCAAAGACAGGGTCAAACTCCTTCTCCAGTCCACAGCCTCCCCACTTCAACCTATCGTTACTATCCGCAGGTCTTGTACCAAGGGCACATCCTCTTTCTAAATCATCTCAAAAAAAGCTTACAGACTCCAGGACTAAAAATGGTTCAAAAAGCCCACCATAAAATAAGAGTGTTGACTGCTCCTCATGCCAGAAGAGAGAGAGAGAACACAAATATGACAGTGCACCTTCCTAAGTGACAAATGACTCCAAGACCAGGCAGACTTTGATTTAGTCTAGTGGGATACAATTAACAACTCCCAAGAAGAAGAGATGCCCCCGGAGACTGGATGTTAGGTTCAAAGACATGGAGACAGAATTCGAAAAGCCTCTAAAGCAGCCTGCAGGGGAGTCCAGGCCAGCTCCCCCAATCCTTAATGAAGATATGCCCAAAGCATCAAGTTCAGGGAAAGACTGACAGATCTGTCTCCGAAGAATTAATCAGTTCCTGCCCATTACCCACTAACCTCTCCCTCTCTCCATCTCCGTGTGTGTGTGTGTGTGTGTGTGTGTGTGTGTGTGTGTGTGTGTGTGTGTGTAGTGTGATTCACCGGTGGATGCTTGCAGCCATAAGGCACATGGAGTGTGTGTGTGTGTGTGTGTGTATGTGTGTGTGTAGTGTGATTCACTGGTGAATGCTTGCAGCCATAAGGCACATGGAGATGCCAGAAGATGTCCACTGAACTGCTCTATTACTCTTGCATTGTCTTGAGACAGGGTCTCTTACTGAAACTGTAGTTTTTCTTTTCTTTTTTTTTTTTTCACCTAGGCTGGCTAGCAAACCCAAGGTCCTCCTGTCTTCACCCTTCCACCCCCAGCACTAGGGTTCTAGGTGTACCCCAGCTTTTACAAAGATGCTGGGAACCCAGACTCAGGTCCTCGAGCTTGCACAGCAAGCGCTCTTAGCCACTGAACCATCTATACCTCCCTGGCACCAAACTGAACACTTCTATACAGTAGAGGTTAGAGTCAAAAGTCCAGTAACCATAGAAAAGGGGAAAATAAAGGGTTCAAATTCCTTACTACTACTACAAAAGGATCAAGAACAAACAGCTCAAAAGAAACACCTGACAGAGGAGACAGACAAATCATGGAATAAGAAATGCAGACACCCCCAAAACATACCTCACCCTCATCGGTAGTCAGGAAAGACACAAATCAAAACATGTACTGTTTTTGCTGGTCACCTGCTGGGAGAGGGAAAAGAGAAAACACCTAGAATATCAGAATCATGGAAGATTGGACAGGGTAAAGAGAAAGCCCTCTGCCCCATACTTCTTGGGAGTGTTGTAAGAACGATGCAGTAATCTCTGCTCTAGCACTGGGGAGATGTGGAGGGCCTGAAAGAGAAGGGTTGTCCTTCAGCCAAGGGTATAGGAGCAGCTTCACTCGCCTGCTAGCACCTCCAAACAAGCTCTCAAGAATGATACAGAATGCTCAGACCCTGATTTAGCCATGTCTAATAAAAATCAGTGTACCCTGGGCCCGGGCTGCTGGGATGGTGTCTGTTTCATTTCTGTTGCCGTGATAAAATACCCTGCAAAAAGCAACACAGGGGAGGGAAAGGTTTATTTGGCTTACAGTTCCAAATGACAGTCCATCATTTTGAGGAAGGTAAGGCAGGACCCACATCACATCACACCCACAGTCAAGAGCAGAAAGAAATCAGTGCCTCCTTGCTTGTTTGCACACAGTGCTCAGCTCTGTGTCTCCACTCACACGCAGTCCAGGACCTAGAGAATGTCACCGCCCACAGTGGGCTGTATCAGTTCCCCTCAGATGTGTCCATGGGCCAAGCTTATCTAGACAATTCCTCATTAAGACTCTCTTCCCAGGTGAGTCTAGGCTGTGTCAAGTGGACGATGAACACTAGCTAGCACAGATGGCTTAGTGGGGAAAGTGCTTTGTTGCACAAGCCTGAGAAGCTGAATTAGATCCCTGAAATCCACAGTAAAAGGAGAGCACTCACTCCCAAAAGATTTCCTCTGGCCTACACACAATAAACAACTACGTTTTTAAATGTCTGTTGCTGGGGTCAGTGAGACGGCTCAGCTGCCAATGCTGACGGCATTGTGGAAGAAGGGAAGCGACTTCCTCCAGTTGTTCTCTGACTTCTCCATGCAGGTTGGGGCACATGCATGCTCCCTACACACACACACACACACACACACACACACACACACGCATACACACACACAATAAACAGGTTTTTTTTAAATGTTCACTGACCTCGCTTCATGTTAGAGAACTGCTTATCAATGCAATTTATGTACTGGCAAAAAGCAACCTCAACGTTCATAAATAGGGAAAATAATTGAATAAATTCTGGCACCCACCGAAACACTGGGCACCTTTTTTAAAGTATTATTTGGGAGGCTACAAAAGGCAAAGGCAGCACTTCAGTCTCAGGAGCCAGAGACCAACTTCAAACTGCTGCTCCCACCATTGTTAGGCAAATTTGTCACATCTTGTTTACCTACAGGGGAGAGAGAGGGAGGAATGGGGGAAAGAGGCCGAGAGGTGGGAGATAGAAGGGAGAGAGAGAGAGAGAGAGAGAGAGAGAGAGAGAGAGAGAGAGAGAGAGAGAGAGAGAACCAATAAGCTAAAGCTGGGGCCCTGTGTTCTCAAAGGAATAGGGCATTACTCAGATGTTTGCAGGAAGTTCACAGAAGAAAGGAATGTGAAGTGTTGGCTGTGATCTGGCAAGCTGAAGGATGAACTCTGCCTCCTCACCCTAAGAAAAGCTTCCAGTAGCCATTTCCCTTGCACTTTATGGGAACAAAGTCCAAAGCGATGTCCATGAGCACTATCTGTAGCCCTGTCACCCCACCCAACCTCAATTCCTTCAGGCTAACCATGGAACTTACAGTTATTAAACAGTTGTACCCTCTTGTTCTGACCTTCACTCCAGCTGCATCTGCCCACAGCTCCCTTCCCTGCCCCAATTGGTCTCTAGTCCTAGCTAACTCCTCCTTCATCAGCTAAAACATTCATTTCCTGGAAGGTTTGCCTGAATCCCCCAAGGCTTAGTCCAGTCCTCCTCACTCATAGTGCCAAACTGAAAGACAGGGGCTGGGGAGCCAGGAGAGTGTCCTACTACTAATCTACAACCGCATTCCTTGGGGCCCCCATTGAGCTCTGCTGTGCTATTCCTGAAACTGATCGACTGTCCAGTTGTCTGCCTTCCCTTGGTTATGGGTATGAAATGTCCTGCACAGTCTCGTGTGTTCACTGCTCTGGTGTGGGAGAGGAGTGGAAACTTTAGGTGTCTGGAGAGAGTGTCTATGCTTCATCGCTACCAGGAGGTGAGCATCTCTGCACCATCAAGCCCTTCCGCCGTGTTCTCCTTTCTCAAGGCCCAGCAACCATGTGTGGTGGTTTGAATGTAATTGGCTCCCATAAGCTCATGGGAAGTGGCACTATTAGGAGGTGTGGCTTTGTTGGCATAGGTGTGGCCTTGTTAGAGGAAGTGGGTCATTGTAAGGGTGGGCTTTGAGGTTTCTTATGCTAAGGATACTGCCCAGTCAACTTCCTGTTTCCTCCAATATGCAGGACTCTCAGCTATTTCTCCAGCACCATGTCTGCCTGCACACCACCATGTTTCCTGCTATGATAATGGACTGAATCTCTGAATTGTACGCTGCCACCTCAGTTAAATGTTTTCTTTCATAAGAGTTGCCATGGTCATGGTGTCTCTTCACAGCTTAGAAACTCTAAGACACCATGAATCAAAATAAATCATTTCTCCTTTAAATGTCCAGGTATTTACCACAAAACTTTTAGAAAAAAGTCTAACACACCAACTAAATGGTAAATCCTTAAAGACTGGTAATTGGTATTATTTCTTATTGATTCTTCAGTACCTCTCACAGAACACACAATAGCTTGGGATGTATAATATTAATTAAGTAAATTAAAGCTTTAAACACACAAGCCACCTAATTCCCCTTTCTTGTATTACATATTTTTCTTTCCTTTTTTTTTTTTCCCAAGACATGGTTTCTCTGTGTAGCTTTGCGCCTTTCCTAGAACTCGCTTTGTAGACCAAGCTGGCCTCACAGAGATCCACCTGCCTCTGCCTCCCAAGTGCTGGGATTAAAGGCGTGCACCACCACCACCCAGCTGTATTACATATTTTTCAAAAAGCATTCTGATTTAATTTCCTGTCCTATGTATGTCAGCCCACAGACAGAAAATTTCCAGTAGATCTTATCACTGCAAATCTAGGTTCACATAACATATTGCTCACTGAAAACTGAGAGATCAGCATAGGGATTTTATATGTCAACCAAGCACCTTGGTTAACGTAAGTTCTGCCCTGGAGAAAATCAACTTCCATGTGCAGGCAAAAGCAGACTCTTGAGTGCTCAGAAACAAAGACCACAACTCTGAACTGTGGCAAGCTGCTCATATAAAGCTCTCCTGAGAAGCCTTTTGTGGGCACATCAGGACTTGGATTAATTCATTCAGCAAATATCTAACAATCTCCATCAAATGCCAACCTTTGTTCTAAGCTTTGAGGATGGAGCAGGGAACAAGACAGACAATCACAAACTCATACTCTACTGAGAACTAATGGTGGGACAGATGAGAAACATGTAAAAAAAATTCAAGTAGTACTAAATGCTACAAAGAAAAATTAAGTATGACAAAACATAAAGTAAAGGGAATAGAGGTCTAAGTTCCTTAGACATTAGGAAAAGGATTCTGAGAAGTGATATTTGTACTGAAACTTAATGCCCAAAATCTGGAAGCTGGGAATGGGCCTTGAGTATTCAAAGAAAAGAGTTTGAGAGCAACAAAAGAGAAAGTATAAAACAGATCTTGTAGGCTATGATAAGAAGTGTGGATTTTAATCTACTTGAAAAGAAGAGATGCTAGCAAGGTAAAAGCAGGGAAGTAATACAGCAGTAGTTCTCAATCTATGGGTCATGACACCTTTGGGTTTGAGGGACTCTTTCACTGGGGTCATGCATTAGCTATCCTATATATCAGATATTTACATTACAATTCATAACAGTAGCAAATTACAGTTATGAAGTAGCAACAAAAATAATTTTATGGCTGGGGGGGTGCTGTGGGATGGTCTGTATGGCAAATGTGTTGCTGATTGGTCAATGAATAAATCACTGATTGGTCAGTGGCCAGGCACGAAGTATAGGCGGGACTAACAGAGAGGAGAATTGAGAGAACAGGAAGCTGGGTTGGGGAGACACGGCCAGCCGCCATCAGGACAAGGAAGATGTAAAGTACTGGTAAGCCACAAGCCACGTGGCAAGGTATAGATTAATAGAAATGGATTAATTTAAGCTGTAAAAACAGTTAGCAAGAAGCCTGCCACGGCCATACAGTTTAAAACCAATATAAGTCTCTGTGTTTACTTGGTCGGGTCTGAGCGGTTGTGGGACTGGCGGGTGGCAGAGATTTATCCTGACTGTGGGCCAGGCAGGAAAACTCTAGCTACGCGGGGGGGTCACCACAACATGAGGAACTGCGTTAAAGGGTCACAGCATCAGGAAGGTTGAAAAGCACTGTGATAGAATCTGACCAATGTTGTTAAAGAGCTAATAATGGAGAATGAATTCTACAAAGGCAAGAGTGGAAACTGAAAGGACAGGCAGGAGGCTATTATTGTAGTTCAAATGAAAGGTACTGATGGATTCTACTAGAATGGCAGCAATAGATGAGAACTCGTCCGTCAGATTGAAGAAACATCCTGAAGATGACTAGAACTTGATGTTTGTGCAGCTGCTTTTTCTTGTCACTGTGATACAATACCTGGCTAAGACAACTTAAGGAAGACTCATCTTGACTCCTAGTTTGAGGGGATACAGTCCCTCTTGCCAGAGTAGGCATGGTGATAGGAGCATCCTGTAGCTCTGTTATCAGGCATGTGGGGCAGATCAGGAAACAGAGATGGGACAGGAAATGAGGCTGAGCTATAAACTTCAAGGCCTGTCCCCCAGCAACCTACTTTCCCTTCAGCTCCACACCATCTCTTAAAGGATCCACAATCTCCCAAAATGGTACTACTAGGTAGGGACCAAGTGTTGAAACAAGGAGTCCAATCATAACCCAAACCATAACCATGGATGTTGGGAGAAACAGAAAAAAAAATCACTATTATGGTCTTTTGTCTCTTCTAATCAGAATTCCATAACTATGTGAACTTCCAATCGCTGGAACAAGGTAAAGCCATTCAGAATGTCTGCCAGTACAAGACAACATATGAATTGTCTGCACCAATTTATTCAAGAGGATTCCAAAAGCAGTTAATTTTGTGTAAACTATGGCTCTTATTGTCTAAAGACCCAGGTGTTTTTAAAACAAAGTTATGCATTTGAAGATATCCATTTCCTTGAAATATTAGCTGTCCAACTGTGGGAACGGGAGGATCTTAGGCTCTTGTGCCTATTCTCGGGGCTCTTCCTCCTGTTGGGGTGTCACGGCCAACTTTGATATGAGAGTTTTTGCTTCATCTTAGTATATTTTGTCATGTTTGATTGTTATCTCTTAGAAGCCTGTTCTTTTCTAATGAGAGACAGAAAGGAAATGGATCCAGAGGGGAGGGGAGGAACTAGGAGTAGAGGGAAGAGAAATCATAACTAGGATATAGTATATGAGAAAAAATCTATTTTCAATAAAAAATAATAAAAGAAATATTAGATATCCATAAACACATTAGTTCTACCAAATTACTTCTCTTTATCTTGCTTTATAACTTTTTAAAAATATGATGGCCACATTTTGTTTTAGGATGGCTTAGTCGTGTAACTTATAGTACAGGAAGAATCTGAGTGATAAGCCTGTATTCCTTAGAATCAACTCTTATACATATTTTATGTGCATAGGGAGTGTACATACATGCAAGTGTCCATGGAGGACAGATGAGGATGTTGGATACTCTAGAGCTTGAGTCATAGGCAGTTGTGATCTGCCCTCCATGAATACTGAGAATGGAACTCCATCCTCTGCAAGAGCAGCAAGTACTCTTAACTATTAGCCATCTCTTCAGTCCCTAGAGTCAACTCTTAATATAGTCATTCAGTTCTGTGAAATCTTGGCCACAATGGAACTTGAAGAAATGTTTAAAGCCACAGAGCAATTTTCTTTGTTCTGAACTAACTCTTCTGGTTGTATGTATTCAGCAAGAGTCCCTTGAAAAATAACACTGAAAATAAACTACACATATCTCTATACACAAACACAAGATATCTATATATAATACTAGAGATAAGAGGCAGTATTGAAGCTATTTTCATGTTTAAACTAATTTAAGAAAAGCTACATCCTGGGAGCTCCTCATTTAACCTATAAACATCTCAGCTGGTAACAGTTTCCTATTCACAGCAATTGTTTACTCCTTTTATAACCTCAGGGAGGAGCTGTAAGAATCTTGTAACTTCCAGGAGCTTCCTGAGCCCTGTAAGTTTTATTTCCTGAATCTTATGAACTTCTGTCTTCGAGGATGGAATGCTTAGAAGAAACAGCTACACATGATAAACTTGTATTTTCTCTTTCCTTACCTTATAGATTTCTATTCAGAGGGAAGCACTGTGCAAAGAATGGAAAATTGTAATCTGCATTGTAGTTCTTATATACTGTGGAGAAGACAGGAGTTATATATTGTCTAATGCCATTTCCTTTACTATTTTCTGATGTTGAAGAACATGCATGAACGAACAAAAGGAAACGTGGAAGAGGCAAGGCCCTACTTCATCCAAATTGCAAACTTATAGCCAGTGTCATGCTCCACATACCTACCGCAGAGTTCAAGCATGCAAGATTTGTGGACAACATTCTGGGAATTACTAATCTGTAGCAGGACTCACATGCTCACTATTTAGGAAGATCCCAATGCTAAATCTCATTCCCACAGTCTCAGCAGCATATTCTATATGATGTGAAAGAATGTAAAAATAATCATAGATTTCCATCCCAACAGATCAATGTTGATGAAAAAGGCATGCAAGTTAGTATTTTATAAAACATACTACCTTGAATTACTGGAGAAATACTCCTGACAAAATATAACTGAATCTAGGCATGGTGGTGAACATCTGAGAGCTGGGAAAACTAAGGCAGGCAGATTACCACTTCAATACCAATCTGGGCTACATAGTCAGAACATGAATCAAAACATAATTACTGATTACATTAAATATACATTCATTTTTTTTAACTCAAAAAAAGCTGTTTGATTTTACTTGTTATCCACTGTGTTGGCTAGTTTTTGTTAACTTAACACAAACTGAAGTCATCTCAGCTGAGGAAATGCCTCTATCAAAATGAGCTGTAGACATGCCCATGTGGCATTTTCTTGATTTATGTGGAAGGACTCAGCGCACTATGGGTGGTACCATTCACAGGCAGGTGGCCTGGAAGGTATAAGAAAGGTAGGTGGGTGATTCAAGGAAGAAAGTGATAAACAGCTGTCCTCCATGATTCTTGCCTCTTTGGCTAGGTTTCTTGCCTCAACTTCTCTCAGTAATGGACTGATCGGGATGTATAAGCCAAATAAATCCTTTTCTCTCCAAGTTGGCTTTGAAAACATTTTTATCATAGCAATAGATAATAACTAGGACAACCACTTATTACCTTATTATTCATCCTTACCATTTATGTCATGAGTTTTCTACTATAAATAACACATTTAGTAAGAACCATTTATTCACTTTTTGAAGTCCTGAATTGGGCATCAATACTGTTTCCTATTTTATATTCTAGCAAAAAGTTATATTTATCTATAAATAGCTGAACTGGCATGGTAAGAACTTTTACTCACTAAAAGACAGATTTCCATTAAAATTATCTTTGGTAATTATTTGTAAAAATGTACAATGTAAGCCGGGCGGTGGTGGCGCACGCCTTTAATCCCAGCACTCGGGAGGCAGAGCCAGGCGGATCTCTGTGAGTTCGAGGCCAGCCTGGGCTACAGAGTGAGTTCCAGGAAAGGCGCAAAGCTACACAGAGAGACCCTGTCTCGAAAAACCAAAAAAAAAAAAAAAAAAAAAAAAAATGTACAATGTAGGGGCTGGAGAGACGGCTCAGTGGTTAAGAGCACTGGCTGCTCTTCCAGAGGACCCAGATTGAATTCCCACAAAGCTGTCTATAACTCCTGTTCCAGGGCATCTGAAAGCCTCACACAGACATATAGGTGGGCAAAACACCAATGTACATAAAATACAAATAAATAATTTTTTTAAATGTACAATGTAAATATGGCCTATCATATGCCACAAATAACTGTAATGATAACCCAATCAAAAGGAAATGCTTGACACTTAGAACTTATGGTTACAAGGGCATTTCAAAAATTAAAATTTTTAAATTAAAAATCTTTTGTTGTGAAAAATCATGAACAATAAAATACATTCAAACAGAAAATTATTTGAGGAATTCAAAACAGAAATTCAAAAAGTAACAAAATAACAAATAACAATGTAAAATTTCTATTACAGTGAGGACGATATTAAATTCCTATGGGGTTGCCAGGCGGGTGGTGGCACACGCCTTTAATCCCAGCACTCGGGAGGCAGAGCCAGGCGAGGCCAGCCTGGGCTACCAAGTGAGTTCCAGGAGAGGCGCAAAGCTACACAGAGAAACCCTGTCTCAAAAAACCAAAAAGAAAAAATTCCTATGGGGTCAAGTGCAATTTTAAGTGTGGTGCTTTGGATGACAATGGTTTCCATATGCTCATGTTTGAACACCTGGTCTCCAGTTGGTGTGACTGTTTGGAAAACATTAGGCTGTATGGCCTTGTTAGCGGAGGCGTGTCACCAGGGAAGCCTCCTACTATTCCTTTTGTACTCCATGCTTCTTGTTTTTTGTTTGTTTGTTTGTTTTTTGAGACAGGGTTTCTCTGTGTAGCTTTGGAGGCTGTCCTGGAACTCACTCTGTAGACCAGGTTGGCCTCGAACTCACAGAAATCCGCCTGCCTCTGCCTCCTGAGGGCTGGGATTAAAGGTGTGCGCCACCACCACCTGGCTGTGCTTCCTGTTTGTGAATTAGGACGTGAATAACTAGCTGCTGCTCTAACACTATGCTTAACTGCCTGGTGCCCAACTCCAGGCCATGATGGTGATAAACTTCTATCCCTCAGGGAAACTGTAAGCCCCAAATAAACCTTCCTTCTAGAAGCTGTCTTGGTCTTGCTGTTTTATCACAGTCACAGAAAAGTATCTAACACAATAACACTTCTTGTTTGGGGATTGTTTTTTTAAAACAGGGCCTCATGGGATCTAGGATAGTCTAAACACAAAGTGAGCTCATGAACTCCCTGCCTCTACCTCTTAAGTGCTATAATTACAATAGTGGTGGACATACCTGGCACCATAACCCTTGTTCTTTTTTACTATTAATTGTAAAATTCATGTTTCTATCAAAAACTATTTTTTAAAGACTTGGGACAAAGAAATGTCATCTATCAATTTAAAATGTACATGTGAGAGCCAGGCATGGTGTACAGCCTGAAATCCAAGTATGTAAAAAATTAAAGCAGAAAGATTGCAGATTCAATGCCAGCCTGGGTTATGAGAGCTGACTTTTAAAACATTATTTTAGGGAGTACATCAACAAAGAAGTGACCATTGCCTTCCCCTTTCTGGTTTATCCACTGAGATCAACTTGGGATATGGTAACTCACTTGGAGAGGTCAGCAGTCAATTAGGATAGCCCTGTTCTGCTTCTATAATCTTTCCCTTTTTGTAGGAGCTTTTAGTACCAATGAGAAAGTATAGCTTTTTCCCAGGAGACCCTGAATGGGTCAGAATAATATCTCAATTAAACGAGCTTGTGCCCAAAGCTCTAGTTCATAACCTGTTCTATTGCCATCTCAAATTATGCCCTAGCTTGTCCAGGATAACCTTTCTAGAAGAAAATCCAAAACTTGGCTGTCAAAACTTGTCTCCAGTTTGACTTTACACCTTCTCAATATGAAGTTTTCAGGGAGGAAAAAAGAGATCGAATTGCTTTTTCTTTTAAATCACAGCACAAAGTAATCAGTGCCAACTTGTGTTAAAGTCCAACACTGAACTCTCTGATCACTGTGAATTAAAGTTCAAACATCAGGTCTTGTTGGTCTCTGGAAGTGAACTTAGATCCCAAATCAGAAGCTTCCCTTCCCCCAGGGAGCCTACTAAGTTTACAGGGGTGTTCCCCCAGCAGGAGCAGTCCTCTATCAAACTTGAGATATGAAGTAGTCAGAAAAGAAATGTTGGTCTCTGACTCCAAAGAGGAAGGAAAAAGGAGGATAATGGTGGGTTGCTTAAGTACCAAGCTCACTCATTTGAAAATTCACTGGCAAGCCTGGAGGACAGGATCAACCAACCTTCCTTCTCCATATATCAGGAATTATCTTCAACAATAAAAAATGTTTCCCCTAAGATAGGAAAGAATTACAAGAAACAGACTCTCTTATTTAAGAAATAAGATTTATTTTTTTAAAGATTTATTTTTATTTTTTTATTTTTTATTTTTTGGTTTTTCGAGACAGGGTTTCTCTGTGTAGCTTTGCGCCTTTTCTGGATCTTGCTCTGTAGACCAGGCAGATTTATTTATTACGTATACAGAAGAAGGTGCCAGATCTCATTACAGATGGTTGTGAGCCACCATGTGGGTGCTGGGAATTGAACTCAGGACCTCTGGAAGAGCAGTTGGTGCTCTTAACCTCTGAGCCATCTCTCCAGCCCAAGGTTTATTTTTATAAGTAATATTTATTAGGTATCATGGTAGAAATTTGTGAGAGTTGGATGCTGCCTAACATCCAACCACTAATATGTGTAACATGTCATGCATGTCAATGCCTTGTATTTAGTGTTGTATCAATGCCCTATCCAGAAGAGTAACACAACCTCATTCCTTGTGAGTTGACATAGCAATGTATTTCTCATTCATATGATAGCAAGTGTTACTAGAAGCTCTTTTCAGCTTCATCCTAATTCTAGGGATCTGAATGATGAAATTAGCCATCATTTGCAACATCGCTGGAAATTGCCAACCCCCCTCCTCAGATACCTGTTTTCTCACTTTAAAATTCTATGACTGCTTTTACCAACAAAGATGTGTTGTATGGTGATATTTTATTTGTACTGAAATGTGATTTTATTGGTATGTTAATAAATAAAGTTGCCTGGGGGTCAGAGCTATTAGCAAGCCATAGCGAAAGCTGGGCGTTGGTGGTGCATGCGCCTTTAATCCCAGCACTTGGTAGGCAGAGCTAGGTAGATCTCTGTGTGTTCAAGGATACAGCCAGCATAGAGAAACACGCCTTTAATCTCAATACCAACCATAGAAGACCTGGAGGTCTATACAGACAGGCAGTGACAAGGCAGTCATGTGGTTGGGTTTACAACTAATGAGAAGGCAGAACAGAAAGTCTTTATAAAGACAGACACACAGGAAGTAGGTCTCTTTCAGAGAGGTAGGACCACAAGGAAGGGTAAGGTTTTTAGCTCTTAGCTCTGACCTCTTGGCTTTCTTCTTTGCATTGGTTCTGTGTTTCTTATTGAATAAGATGGTTACTTCTACAGTGTTGTTTCCAACTTTAGATTTAGAAAGACCTAAAAGTTCTTGTCCTTTTGCTTTCTAAGTCCTGAGCCAGCAGGCTATTCTTCTGGAGAGCCATGTGAGGAAGGCTCTGGAAGACAATGGGAGAGAAAAACTCAGCCACAAAGCTAGATAAGCTTCCCAATCATTTCTGCCTGGAACCTCATGAGAAACCTCAAAGCAAAATTAAACAATACCCCATGAGCTTTCAACCCACAAAACCATGAGAGAAAACAAAAGTTGCCTGTTCAAAATTACTATGTGGTAGTTATAGGACAATAGATAATGAAAATATTTTGTCACCCTGGCACAAAGAGAGAGCATGAGCAAGGTGCACAGGTATTCTAAGCTTTTCTTTGGAAGTGACACAAATAATTTCTGGGGGTCAGGGGTGAACACAGTATGTAACCAGTATTAGCATCTCCTCGGGAGAACATAGGGCTGCAGGGGAGCATCTCCATGAGATAACTGGTAATCAGGAGTACATGCAGTACTAAGGAACCAAACTTAAAGAATATGGGCAGAGAATGTAGATGACAGTTTGTAAATGACCTCTAAACAAGGTAAGGGTAGGGAAGGAGGGAAAAAAAGAATCAGAAAAAGACCATCAACAATGCACAAGGACAATCTTGGAATCCAAAGAATTTAAATAAGGTAATGGCCTGATACAAATCTGTAATCCCAGCACTAGGGAGGGTGGGACAGGAAAATCAAGAGTTGGAGGCCAACCTTAGGTACATACATAATGAGTCTGAGTGTAGTCTGGGCCTCACAGTGAGATCTTGCCTCAAAAAAATAAAAATACAGCAGTCAAGAATAAAGAGCCAAAACGGGTGATAGAGGGAAGAGATCCAGAGACACTCGAAGAAAGAAATCAGTCACAAGCCTCAGACAGAGGGAGAGAAAGGAAAGTAATATTGGACAGGTGGAAATTCAAGAAGGGCATTCAACGAGACAGTAGTGTGAGCGGTCTTGGAGTGGGTAATGAATACAGCAAATGGGGACCCTGAGACAGACTAGAATAGGAAAAAATGATCACTTTAAGAGAGGGCATCTCACAGGTTAGTTTATCTAGGAAAAGACAAGGAGATCACTTAGGGATTTATGGAAATCTCTGAATGCAAACAGCTTTTCTGAATTGCTGAGTTCCCTGCTCCTGGCCCCTGAGATTGATATCTGATCAAAGGATATTAACATACACGATGAGTCCCTTCATGTGAGGATGAAGTTGGGAAGTCACAAGTTGAAAATTACTGCAGTATTCAAAGCAAGAATATTGACTTGGAAGAGATTATTATGACAGGGCCAAAAAAGGAAGAGTTCTTTTGGACCAGTTTAGGAGGCTTACCTTAAGGGTACCCTGCTCAGAGGACCCCAACAGAGGGTGGGGTTTCTAATGTGAACTCAAGACATTTATTTAAGGAAGGCATAAAACTTTTTGCTTCACTAGACAATATTAACTATTCAACATTCCCCATCTCATGTAGGGGCAACAGAAATACAATGCTTTTAGTTCCTCTGTCTTCCAAATCAATTAAATGAAGCAAAACTAAATACCCCATCATCAGCTCCAAAGTTAAGTCTGGCCATTTAAGCCAGCTGTTCTCAGTCAGTACCACCTTCCTAGGCAGCAAGTATGCAGAACAGAGGAAGAGGGTTTTCATGCCTGGGGTAACCAACTATGCCCCATGTCTATAGCCTTTCATAAGAACTCCCCAAAGCCATGTAAGGAAAGGCAATCTCACTGTCAGTTAATGCTTTAGAGACAGCTAGAGATCCAACTCTGAAAAGTAAGATATGAGTGGTCCTCCTTCTATGAAGCCTCTGGGGTCCTTTCTTCTTACTGTCTTGTTTCAACTGTGCAGACACTACCACCATTTCTTTCCCAAAACTAGTTTTTTCCCAATCTTCTATCACTGACATCTCCATTTTCTGTTACCAAGTACCACAGCAACTGTGACTTCTAACCCTTAACCTTATGGTGACTATTGAGGTTTGCCTGTGACAACCTGATTTTATTCCTGTTCTCCCAGTGTAACGTTTATATGGTCACTTACTTATTTTCAATTAAAACAACAGCTCTGACTAAAAAAAAAAATGTTCTCAGACAGGGATTGGCAAACCATGGCTTACAGACTGTTTCTGTACCTACTTAGGGGCTGAAACTGACTGTAATGTTATTAAGTGATTTAAAAATCAAAAGGATAGGCAAGGCATGGTCATCCTCATCTACATATCAAGTTCAAAGCCAGTCTGGGATACATGACACCCAAAACAAAGGGATGGCATTTTATGACAACAGAAATTAAAGTTCAGTGTCTCTAAGTACAGTTTTAATTGCCACACTCGTTCACTTAAGTATTAACTATGAGTTGAGAAGTTGGTGCAGAGACCTTATGGCCTAAATACACAATTCATTACAGAAAACTGCTTCTCAATCCCCGCACTAACGACACCATTAGTCTTATGTACAGCCACAGTAGCATATTTGGTTCCCCATCCCACCCTTCTCCAAGAGCTAAATCCTCTCCAGGGAAGTTTTGATCATCAGTATCGTTGACAGGTAGTATTGTCCTATCCCCGCACCCTAAGACAACTACATAAAACAGCAGCCAGAAAAGCTCATTCCTTCTTTTCTAGACTACCGCTCACGTTAAAGCCAGAGTCCTTTGTGCCGGGTAGCTCATCCCTAAGCTGTCACAGTTCGTCTACACCTGTCCCCACCCTCTCGTTTGCTCAAAGTTACAAGGCACCGGCCAGTCCCTGGATCCACCTTCCTTCCTCACAGGCAGGGCGGCAGAAGCCTGTCAAACTAGTTGAGAGAGCGAGGCGGGCGTGGCTGGGAGCCGGTGGAATTCAGGCTGGAAAGCCAGGGCTCCAGAGGGCAAGCGACGGGCGGCCTTCTCCGCGCATTCCCACCGCGGAGGAGGCAGCGCGCGGGCGAGCTCGCGTCGGCCTCCGGATCTGGAGCTGAGGCATCGGGCGCAGCCAGGACTGATGTCCGCAGCCCGGCTCCACACGCGGTCCCGCAGCTCCCTCTCCATTCCGGCCTCCTCCGTGCGCCGTCACAGACGCGGCCGCAAAAACCAGCCGCGGGGCGCACGCGCGCTGCAGGGAGGGGTCGCCGAAGAGAGCCCAGCGCGTGGCGCTCCGGGGCCCGCGCACGCGCCCCAGCGGCGTCCCGCCCATAAGCGCGAATGCGCACGCGCACGGCCGGCCCCTCCCTTTTTTGTCCCCGCCCCTCTATCCCCCTCAGCCCCGCCCCTCTCTTACACTCCCTAGGCTGTAGCGCTGAGAGAGTGAGAGCCGGGAAGTGTGGGGCGAGGTGGGCGGGGCATCGCCCGCGCGCGCCGCCAGCAAGGGCAGGAGCGGCGAGAGCGAAGCCCGACAACGTTACCCCGTCAACAGCCAATAAGCAGCCGGCACGGCCACGCCCCGTCCCCTCACGTGATTGGCTGCGCGCCGCCTGGTGGGCGGGGCCGGCCGCGGGCTTGGGGAGGGCAGGGGGCGGGAGGAGGAAGGCGCTGGCGGGCAGTGATGGCGGCGGGTGATGGGGACGTAAAGCTAGGCACCCTGGGGAGCAGCGGTGAGCGCGGCGGCGACGGCGGCGACGGGAGCCCTGGCGGCGCGGGAGCGACGGCGGCGGGGAGCAGCTGGGCGGCGGCGCTGCTGGCGGCGGGCGGGGAGATGCTGCTGAACGTGGCGCTGCTGGCGCTGGTGCTGCTGGGGGCCTACCGGCTGTGGGTGCGCTGGGGGCGGCGGGGTCTGGGCGCGGGGCCCGGAGCGGGCGAGGAGAGCCCGGCCGCCACGCTACCACGCATGAAGAAACGGGACTTCAGCCTGGAGCAGCTGCGCCAGTACGACGGGGCGCGCACGCCGCGCATCCTGCTCGCGGTCAATGGGAAAGTCTTCGACGTGACCAAAGGCAGCAAGTTCTACGGCCCCGGTGAGGAATGAGTGGTATCGGGGGGCCCGGGACACCCTATCTCCGCCGCGGCCACGCACCTGGACGCCCGCCCCGTGCATGCCCCCAGCTGCGGGGCTCGGGGGCTCCAGTGGCGCCCCACAAACCTGCTCTCGGCGTTCCTTCCCTTCCCACCCCGTGTCTTCTCGCAGCTTTTCCTGGGGCTGAAATTCTCAAAATTCTTACGAGTTGACTCTAGTCACATTGGCCCTCAACCTTTCTCCTGAGCTTTCTGATATCTGGGCTTTGTGAGGGCAAAAGGGATAAGGAGATGGCTGAAGTGGCGACCCAAAGTTTTCGGCCCTGTGCAAGTTACAGCCTTTTGCTCTGGATTGCCTGACACTTAGCTACTCTTTGCTTCTCTGGACTAGGTTGCATGGAGCCAGGGATAGGGACACGTAGATTCAAGTCCCAACCCTCCCGGTTCTGGAGCTCGGTATAAGAACCACCTCCGACTCTTTTTCTTCCTTTTTCTAAAAAGCCAGTTTTGGCTCCAAGATGCTTTCCAAGATTAACACTGTATGTGAGATGAGGACGAACCATAATGTAGATCTTAATAAGACTGGCAACGATACTGGCCCTCAGTGTCTGGGGTGGAGCTCATCTGCCTAGCAGGCGTGTCTGTCTGTCTCTGTCTCTCCTTCTCTCCTCTCTCTCTCTCTCTCTCTCTCTCTCTCTCTCTCTCTCTCTCTCTCTCTCCCCCCCCTCTCTCCCTCCCTCCTTCTCCCTCCTTTTTCTCTCTGCTAGTAGTAAGATAAGTGTTCAAATACCCGTTGATAATGAATTATTGTATTTTCCCTGCCATGCACTGGTTCTCCAAGTTAAAGGTTTTACAGCTTTGCTTTCAGAAAACTATGGAAGGTAGTTGCTGTAGAAGCCCTTTAACAGTGTAGAGGTAATCTGTTTCAGATTACACAAATAAACTTCAAACTCGGGGAGTCTGTTGGTAGTCCATAAAATTGAGCAACATTGTGTGTCCTGGTTATGCAGTGATTAATGCTTTAAGGGGGGCGGCGGAGGGGGAGCAGTTGCAATAAGAGTAAAGCAAGAGGCCAAAAGTGACCCATTCCTGGAAGGACTACATCCAGCTTTTAAACAAGGTTTCCTTTTAATTTTGTTAATGTACGTGATTTATTGACACTGAATATGCTTCTTATTTCAGTGCTTAGCTGGATGCTATTTCAGAAGTGTTTGCGTTTGTTGATTGGATTAGGGGTAAGAAACTGGAGTGTTTGGTGTTGGATCTGTTTATTTCTTAGCTTATGTTTCATTACATATATAATATGTAATACTTCCTTCTGGATGTGTAAACAAATACCACATGTCTCCTTGCTTACATCAACTTCAGTAGCTAATACTTTTTTGTTTAAGAGCATGTTGAACAAGAGACTAGGCCCAAAGTATATTATTTACACAGACCAAGTCAAATAAACTTTGTAAAGTCAAGAATTTACACGGATTTTGTACCTAGTTACAGCCTTTCCCCCAGTGGCATTAAAAAGTGTGTTCAGTGGTTAAAAATTGTCTAGAGTATTTGTAAAAAGAACCATTATTAGTCCTCACACATTAGGAAAGAGGCAGATAGTTTGGGCAGCCTCCAGTGACAAACGTGTGGCAGAAGTTAAAAACTAAGAATAGGAAGTATACTGTAGATTGGGACTCTGTGGCTTGAGCACCTTGACATTCTTCAGATGATAATGAAGAACCACCCTAGGTGTGGTAGTACAGGCAGTAGTAGTAGTGTGGTAGTACCCTGGAGGCAGAGGCAGGTGGGTCTCTGAGTTCTAGGCCACTTGGAGTTGCATAGTGAGACCCTATCTCAAGACAAAAAAGAATAGAGAACCACTTCCTTGTTCTGATGCATAGTTATTTTATTACAGGTATCAATAAGCAATCTAGTAGGAGTATCTGAAAAGTTGGTTTTTTTTTGTTTTTTGAAACAGGGTTTTTCCATGTAGTTTTGGTACCTGTCCTGGATCTCACTCTGTAGACCAGACTGGCCTCGAACTCACACAGATCCACCTGACTCTGCTTCCCGAGCGCTGAGATTAAAGGAATGTGCCACCACCACCCGGCTTGAAAGATTTTGTTTTTGGGAAGAACTTAAATGTAGCCAGAGCATCTCGGGAGCTTCTAATCTGTTGATTTTGTTTATTTTTGTTTATTTATTTATTTTTGGATAGACCACATTTGAGGTGCTTTCCAGGAGTCTTGATGCCATTTTCCTTTTATTCTCGAGTAAATGAGATAATTTTGTAGAGTTATAGTCTCCTTATCTAAGAATCTTGGTAATTTGAAAAACTCAGCCTAGAGCCGGAAAGCTTATTTTGTGCCCAAACTGCTATCAGTTTCCATTTTGCAGTGATATGTTTACAATTAAAGAGTGTTCTGTGAGGGTTTTTTCCCTCCGTAATGCTGGACACGATCTTCAGCTGTGAGTCTTTAAAGTTCCACTAATTGAAAATAAAATTAAATGGCAATACAGCCGGGGCGGTGGTGGCGCACGCCTTTAATCCCAGCACTCAGGAGGCAGAGGCAGGCGGATCTCTGTGAGTTCGAGGCCAGCCTGGACTACCAAGTGAGTTCTAGGAAAGGCGCAAAGCTACACAGCGAAACCCTGCCTCGAAAAAACCAAAAAAAAAGAAAAAAAAAAAATTAAATGGCAATACTTCACATGTACTTCACTGCCAGCCAGTTGCCAGAATGTGTTGACTTTGTTGTCAGTATTGTAGGTAGTAATAGGCAGGTACTTGGCTAGCTTGAACAGAAGTGTGATCATGTAGGAAACTGAATTTCCTGAGCATCCAATGATCAACCATTTGTCATTTCTGCAGATCTTTGGTGAAGTTGCAAAGTATCTGCCTTACAGATGGGTTTAAGTCAGCTGGCTTGGATCACATAGATAAATCTGAAAACTAGGTATGTTTGACTGCAAAGTTTTTGCACACTGATAAACAGCTTCTGGGATAAACTTAAAAGAATCCTATTACTGGTTTTTCTTTATACCCTTTTCTCGTTGCTTTCCATACAGATTTTGAGCTTCAAATATACTTTCATTTCATGGCTTTTATGTTGGTTGTTCTTGCTGCCCATTATGGTAGCCCAAGCCACAAATGGCTAATTAAAATTAATGTGTTTTAAAAGGAGTTATTTGATAACAAGTAGGCACATTCCTCAGCCACATGACTACCACACTAAACCTTGTACTTGATAGAGTGCTGTACTCCTGCTACCCTAGGGGTTACTAGCGATCAGCATTGATTCTGGAAGCCAGTGAACAGAAGTTCATGCTCCATTTCTGGAGCAGGTTTCATTTCTTTTTTTTTTTTAATGGCTCTGCAAGATATTTGTATTCTCGTTTTACATTTTTGAAAACTAGAACTTAGAAATTTTGCCCCCAAAGCACCTATCTAACTAAGTAGCCACACTAAAAATCAAGCCCATAGCCGGCTGCCTTCACAGGTCGTTTCTCGTTGACACCTTATCCATCAAGTCTATGCTTACATTCAAAGTAGGTTTTGATTATATTAACATGTACTCTTAAATGTATTACAGCAGGAGAGCTTTGTACATTTTATTCTTTGGAATGGTCAAAAACATACTTTGGCTATTTGATATTTTTCCCTACTCATTTGTCGATATATGCCAAAGCTATAGCCATGCAACCTTTTAAATTCTACTGAAAAGGAAAAGGCCACATCAGTAGCCCCGTGGAGCTGCCTAATAGGAGGTTGGGGAAAGGAGCCCATGAACCTAAATCCTTCCCCCTTTTAATCTTGTCTTCAGTGTGTTAATTTTTATTTAACATTTTAATTTACAAAACTGTGGTTTAGCAAGAGTTGCAACATAAGGCCAAACCCGACCTGACCTACTGCTGCATGGATATGTCCAAGTTGTCACAATTCAGCTGTCATCACAGGTTCTTGCTTTGAAGCCAACTAGGTTTGTTGTTTGGCCTGGTTACCACATGCATCTTGTTCGCTACCAGTAAGATAAAGGGGACCAGCAACAGTTTCTGAAGTAGCTAAGCATGGTAGTGCACACTTGTAATGCCAGCACTCTTGAGGTAGAGGCAGGAAGATGGCCTTTAGTTAGAGGATAACCAGGCTACATAGTTGAGCTTCAGGATGGCTGTACTGAGTTCCTGTCTTGAAAAAAGCAAAGTCCAGAAGAGTTTTATATTGTGCTGATCATTACTATAATATTGGTTACCTGTTCTGAATTCTGCATTATTGCATTGCTTTTAATGTTTTAGAGAACTGTATTGTGTTAAATACTACAACAAATTAAAATAACAAAATTGAGAACAGAAAATGCCAATTGAGATTAGAAGTAAGGAACAGAACTAGTCACATGTACTTAGCTGTTCAGATGCTTCTCAAGGCCCTTTGGGCAATCTGGCATAGACCATTCCTCCCCATATGCCTGTGGCATACATCACTATATAAGTCTTGGTGCCTGTATCCTTTCTCAGGATCTTTAATATGAGACTTCATCTCCATTTTTAAATACTGAGAAAGGAGCACCTTAGATTTCACTACAGTAAGACTGTGAGTAAGGTGATTTCAGAAATGGAGTTAGTCTTTGGCACAGACCAGTCCATATCTGTGGACTTGACATTGCTTGAGGACAGGCAGTAAGTATACAAACATACCTCAGTATGTAATTATACTCTGTTAAAAAATTAGTGCTATGAATGAAATTAGGGTTATGATCAAGGGGCTTACTTGGGTATTTAGAAGTACCTTATTTCTATTAGATGTCATAAAGTGAAGGTATGACTCTTTAGCTGTGAAGGGGCCGGCTATACAGAGATTGTTCTGAAATGGGTTATTATCCTTACCGTACAGTAGGGTGAGCACATAGAAGCCATCTAATCAGACCCATCTCTTGTCATCTCCATTGATAGTTCAGGTTTGGTTTCAACCTTTGGTTACTTGTAGTTAGTTCGGGATTTATTACTACAGCCCTTGAGACCAAGTACTGTTTTGTTCTTGTAAAAAAATATATAACTAGGCCAGGAGGTGGTGGAGCATGCCTTTATCCCAGCACTCGGGAGGCAGAGGTGGGATTCTGTGAGTTCAAGGCTACAAAGCGAGTTCTGTTCTACAAAGCGAGTTCCAGGACAACCAAGGCCACATAGAGAAACCCTGGCTTAAAAACCCTAAAACATAGAACTAGATTTTGAACTCTCATCAGCATTTTATGTTCTCGTAGCTCAGTCTGGTTACATTTTTGTGAGTACTGTTGTGTTTTTGTCTCCACCATCTTATTTAACCGTCTCTGGCCCACCTTTGTGACTGGCAGTGCCCTGAATGCAGTTCAGTTCAGAAGAAACTTTACCCTAGGTCTTCACTTGCTGGTTCTTCTTAGAGTTTACCCCTCCCCTTCCTCTTCTCTGCCAAGGTGGGTAAATCTGTCTAGTCTTCTGGTGGTTTTGTTAAGATATGGTTTAGATGTTGGCTTGTCCTTTGGAACAATGGAAGATTTTAGCCAAATATCGTTCCATGTAAATTGGTAAAGCCTACCTCTTGAAGATGCCTCACTGCCACTTGACAGGTTTTTCTCCCTTTTAGTGCTTAGATGACCTGGGCCTCAAGCATTTAGGCATCTAGGGCAGATGCTGGACTTCTCACCTATGCCCTAGCCCTGGACATTTTTTTTTTTTTTTTTTTTTTAGGAAACGTGTGTATGTGTGTGTGCAGAGCCCAGCAAAAGGAGTCAAATCCCCCATAGCTGTCCAGTGTGGGTGCTGTGAGTGGAACTCGGATCTTTGTAATGTGGTTGCTTTTTTGAAAATTAATTTACTATTTCTTAGCCAGGTGTGGTGGTACACACCTTTAATCTCGGCACCCAGAGAGGCAGGGCAGGTGGATCTCTGAGTTTGAGGCCTATCTGGTCAACAAAGTGAGTTCCAGGACAGCTGGACTATTACACAGAGAAACCCTGTCTCAAAAAAAACAAAACAAAAAAGAGAGAGAAAAGAAAATTGACTCTGTCTACGGTCCTGATCTGTTGTGTGCATGTGTGCACACTGCAGGTGGAAGGCAGAGGTGGACATCAGTGTCGTCTTTGACTTCTCTCCACCTTCCTTTTCCAGACAAGGTCTCACTGAATTTGGAGGAGCTCACCAGTTGAGCCAGGCTGCCAGCAAGCTCTGAGGGTCTGTTTATACCCATGCTCCCATGCCAGGCTGGAGTTAGAGGCACACACCTGGCTTTCTGTACAAGTACTGGAGATCCAAACTCGGGTCCTTCCATTTGTGCAACAAGTACTTGACTGGCTAAGCTTCTCTTCTTCCCCTAACTGGAGCATGCTGGACTCTGCTAACTGTCCATTTTAGAACATTTAGACCTGACTTTAAATCATTGCGTCCTCCATTCTCTCATCTTCCCCCTGGAAGATAGGTAGATGTGTGTTAATTTCCCATGTGTTCTTCATGACTGCCTTTGTCAACTGGAGTCTGCCTTTGCTCTTCTTGTGTTAGTTATCTTGGGGCACGAGTGTGTCTGCTCCCCCACTGGTGCTTGTGCATATGGCTTGTCATTTTTGTTGTACCTTCTTTCCATCAGTCACTGCATTCTTGGTTTCTTGTCCACATCCTGGAGTGTTTCATCAATTGTCAATTGTGGATGTGCTACTGTAGGGTGCTTTGAAGCAGATCCCAAAATAAGGCCTTGTGTGTAAGGTTTTTTTAATGATGGCATTTTTAAAAGGTGATACATGCTCAAGACTGAAAACTCCAAAGGATTTACAGTGAAAAGTAAGGCTCTTCCCAAGAGCCCCCTCACGCCACTGTGCAGTGGAAATGGATCAAGGTTAGTGTCGCAGAGCTGTGCTGTGAAGGTGAAAGTCTGAACAGGAGTCTTATTTCCCCACACTCCCGAGGGCCTTTCGTATTATTCCTATCGCATGGAAGCTATCTCGTTAACCCTGTTGGTGAGCTTGTGAGTTTTACCTGTCTCTTAGTAATGATGCTGTGAGAAACAGCCTGTACCAGTGCTCTATATGTAAATAAGCTGTGAGTCCTAGAAGCAGAATTACTAAGGCTGATGGTGTGGCCATGCTTGGTGTGGGGACTTCATTTGGAGTTGCCCTCCAGAGAGCTTGACCTATATGTACTTCCTGACGATGCTTGTTTCTCATCCTTGTCAAAAATGTGATGCTTTAAACTGCTTGCTTTTTGTTGGTCTGAGGTTGAAACAGCATTCCAGTCACTATTTAAATTTGCATTTCTCTTTTTCTGAATGAGTGTGTGTATGTGTGTGTGTGTGGGGGGGGATGTAGACAGGTGCAGGTGTGCATGTGTATGGAAGTCAAGACGCCAACCTTGAATGTCATTCCTCAGTTGCTGTCTACCTTTCTTTTTTTGTCAGACAGGACCTTTCTCTAGCCTAGAACTCAGTAAGTAGATGAGGCTGACTGGCTAGTGGAACCCAAGGGACAAACCTTGTCTCCACCCCCTCCATGCTGGGATTGCAAACATGCCACCACACCACCTTTATCATTTTCAGTGTTGATTCCAGGGATTGAATTTAGGTCTTAAACACTTATTTAGAGAATGTGTGTGCATGTGCACACAAGAAGGCACAGCACGGTGCACATGTAGAGATCAGAGAGCAACTTGCTGGAGTCGTTTCTTCCATGTAGTGCTCTGTTATCGAATTCAGGCCGTGAGGCTTGGCGCCAAGTGACTTCCTGCTGAGCCATCTTGCCAGGTCTTCTTGCTTACAGGGCAAGCATTTTATTTAAAGATTAAACAATCTCCCTAGCCCAAAATTTCACATCTTTAAAGAAAATCTGAGTCTTTTTGTTTTCTTTTCTACATACATTTGTTCATATGTTCTCACATTTTCTTCAATTGTGATACTCATCATTTTAATTTTTAAGTTTATTTTGTGTATGGTGGGTGCTTTGTGGAGGTCAGAAGAGAGCATCAGATCTCCTGGAACTAGATAGAGTTACAGACAGTTGTGAGCCATCATGTGGGTGCTGGGAATTGAACCCATGCCCTCTGGATCAATAGCCAGTGCTCTTAACTGCTGAGCCATCTCTCCAACCCTTGTTGTTTTGGTATTTTATTATTATGTGTATGTATGATGTGTGTTCATGAATGCTGGTGCTCAGTGTATGTATGGAGGTTTCTAGGTCAATTTTCAGGAATCCATTCTCCTCCTGTCATGGGATCTGGGTATCAAAATTCAGGTCATCAGTGTGCTTGGCAAACGTTCATGTCTGCTGAGCCCCTCACCAGCCCTGCATAGCATTTTTACCTGTGGTTTTGTGTGTGTGGTACTAGGGATTGGCCTCTCTCATACTCGACAAGCACTCTCCACATAGCATGGCATCTATCCCTGTATAGTGTTTTAAACCACAAATTGTGGTTTTATGTATTCAGATTTAGCTTCTGTCTTGAGTTATGTCTCATACTTAGCCTTCCTTCCCCTTCCTTTCGCCCTCATTCTACTCTGGGGTGTGTGCACACGTGTGTTTTAATCTACATTCACCATGTAAGCCATGCATGGGCTCTTTGTCTTTTTGATTTGAATATGATGGCTCTCCAGTTCGCCCTTTTCCTGTATGCGCAAGCCTTCGAGTTGGCCATTCAGAAGCAAGGTGGGGTTTCAGTCAGGTGAAGCAGCAGTGTGTTACTTGGTGGGTGGCCCCTCCAGCATAAAAGTGTCTTGTCTTCTTAACAGCAACCTTCTTCTGCTTTACTGTCCTGGCTCTAAAAGTCCTGGAGCTTCCCAGATCAGAATGCAAAGTATCTCTGTACATTTACAGTAGCTTTATAGATACCAGTTTCAAGTCATAAAAATAACTTAGGGAATATTTCTCCTTTATCATCCTACAGTCAAATTGTGTTTTTATTTATAAAATAGAGTAGCTATTAATAAAATAATTAAGATTTTATTACTTACCACATTTTCTGTTTATTATTTTTATATCGTTTCATAATGAGCATATGTATATGCCCATTATATGCATATGGTTTATTAACATTTCAAAAATATGTCACAGCACTCTACGCAGTTGTATCAAAAATAAGTAGTTTTAGGGTTTAGAAGCTAATAAGTTGATTGACTTTCATCTCAGACGTTTTTCTTGTTTCTTGTTTTATTTGTCTCACTATGTAGCCTAGGCAGACCTCAAACGCACAGGGTTGTATCTGGTGTAATTTATTGAATTCTTCATCCCATTGCTGCTTGGGAGCTGCACTGAGTGTTCTACCCTTTGCTACTCCAGGGAACGGTCAAAACTCCAAGTATTGTCACCAACACACAGTCAAAAGCTGTTAGGTTAGCCAGTTCCTTGGTCAGGATCATTGAAATAATGTCTAAATAGTCTTGACACTCAGAAAAGAGCATTTGCTTTTTTGGTAAATCATACCATAGAGACTTAGCACTAGATGAACTTTGCTTTTCTTGGGTAGCTCCCATTTTGTTGTTTTTGTTTTGTGAACAGCCATGTGTAGTTAGCAAAATGCTATTGCTGATAACATTGTTTGTTGTGGAGGGTATCTAAGAGGGGAAGGAATGCTGGTTGTGTTACAAATGAAGGAAGACATCTTTTTGTCAGACCTCAAAGCCTCCCTTGACAAGCTGCCCGATTCCAACCCTACTTCTTAGTCTCCTTAGGTTCTTCAGTGGCCTTCCAGCATGGAGCAAAGAGCATGTGCGCAAAGGCCTCTTCAGCAGGAGATGCTTCCACAGAAGCGTTTGTGAAGAGGACACTTGAACATAGTTTAAGGAGTAGAGGAATATATTACTCATCCTTTTCCTTGAACGAGTTGACAGAACCCAATTTTATCTGGAATTTCTTTAGCAATAAAAACATTAGCAGATTCTTTCAAAATGGACCCTTCCTTAGGGAAGTAGACAGAGAAATTTACTTGAGAACCCCCTGGTGTGCATGTTAACATACTCAAAGGCGGAGGGTTTCTGTAGCTTGCTCATTAGTTTGTGTGGTGCTGAGGGGTGCGGTGTCACACGTGTGCTGTTGTTCTAAGCACTGACCTTCATTCCCACCTTTGCATCACTCAGATAGGCCTATGTTTACAGTCCAGGCAAGAGGGGTGCAGGGCCAAGGCCTGTTAGAGTTGCACAGGGAGTTGGGGGCCAGCTTGGGCACTTAGTGACACTGTCTGAAAAGTAGAAAGTGAGTGGTGGAGATTGTTCTCAGTGCCACTCTGCCCTGAGTGTTCTCAGTGTAGACGCTCCAGTGTGTGGACCCTGAGTGTTCTCAGTGTAGACGCTCCAGTGTGTGGACCCTGAGTGTTCTCAGTGTAGAAGCTCCAGTGTGTGGACCCTGAGTGTTCTCAGTGTAGACGCTCCAGTGTGTGGACCCTGAGTGTTCTCAGTGTAGACGCTCCATTGTGTGGACCCTGAGTGTTCTCAGTGTAGACGCTCCAGTGTGTGGACCCTGAGTGTTCTCAGTGTAGACGCTCCAGTGTATGGACCCTGAGTGTTCTCAGTGTAGATACTCTATCTAGTGTATGGACCCTGAGTGTTCTCAGTGTAGACGCTCCAGTGTGTGGACCCTGAGTATTCTCAGTGTAGATGCTCCAGTGTGTGGACCCTGAGTGTTCTCAGTGTAGACGCTCCAGTGTGTGGACCCTGAGTGTTCTCAATGTAGACGCTCCAGTGTGTGGACCCTTAGTGTTCTCAGTGTAGACGCTCCAGTGTGTGGACCCTGAGTGTTCTCAGTGTAGATGCTCTATCTAGTGTATGGACCCTGAGTGTTCTCAGTGTAGACGCTCCAGTGTGTGGACCCTGAGTGTTCTCAGTGTAGATGCTCTGAGCATGTGGGTCCTCAGCTTTCTGGAGACACAGTGTTTGGAGTGGTGGGAAAAGTGGAGCTGCTGCCCGTTCTGTCAATAACTTCAGGCTAGCCTCTGTGTTCTGATTTTTTTATGATCTGCCAAGTGGAGGAAGAAAAGCAAAATCTGTTCCTTTTCATGAACTCCTGAAGGACCGAAGTGTGAATTTGCTGGGAAAATCTTTAAATAGAAATCATTTCCTCTTCAGAGTTGTCGCTCTTGTGTCATTTTTTTACTCCTTCTTTGTTTCCAAGAGACAAAAAGCCCACCTTCATTCCGTCGTCTTTGTCTGCTTACATATGTTTCTCTCTCTCCAAAGCGGGTACAATTCTGCACAAAGGATTGTTGTTGTTGTTTGATTTTTCAAGACAGGGTTTCTCTTTGCGCCTATCCTGGGACTCACTCTGTAGCCCAGGCTGGCCTCGAACTCAGAGATCCGCCTGGCTCTGCCTCCTGAGTGCTGGCATTAAAGGTGTGCGCCACTACTGCCTGGCTTTCTTGCTAACTTTTAAGTTTACATTTCCTCTAAAATAGTTGACTCCAATTTAATGAACTTTTGAATTTCACTCTGTGAGTAGAAACTATATTAAATTTATTTTTCTAAAAGCTTAATACTCCTTGAATTTCAGTTGAGATTGTAGCAAAGTTTCAAAGTCATAATTGTTGACCAGTGATAGTGTCTATTTTCTTATATAGAAGACACATTTGAGGGAACAAAACAGTGTTTGTATTATTGGGAGAATATCAAATCATGGGTATATCCATTCAGTGAGAAAAAAATTAGCCAATTAGTTGTAATTTGTGATAGTCACCTAATGCCTATTGATAACATGGAGAATGCTTAATAATTAAGTAAGCTGGAAGCACTACACAGCTGTCACCTTCAGGCCAAACCTAAAAACGCTGTTTTAGTACTCGTGGGAGAGCCATTCTAGCTCCATGCTATAGACCTTTCCAAGAATGAACTTTTTACCCCAGTCATGTTTCCAGTGAAGTATAGTCAGTAATTCAGATTACTGCTCATAGTGCTGAGGTGTTCTTCTGTTTAGGTGAGGTTTAATTTCCTGTCTCAGAAAGTGCAGGTACTTTCTGATTCTTAGGAGTTTTCCAAATGCTTTCAAATGAGAACAGGTGCAATTGTCTTTCACTTAGAAATCAAGGCATTTTCACTCTTGTTTTCTTGAAGTTAGGCAATACTTTATTCTAATAAGTCCCTTTGTTAATTAATAGTTTTCATGGGCCTGGGAAGTGGCTTAGTGGATAAAAGCATTTGTCTAACCTGAGTTTGGATCCCTGAGGCCCAAAGCAGTAGGCATTTTGTCCTTGGACTGCACTTGTGCTGTGGCATGTCTGTTACACACAAACATGAATACACAGACACAAAATGAGTCTTTTTAAAAGACTCATTCCTAAGCCAGTAATTGGCTGCTCGTGACAGCGAAGCCTCTCACTGTGGTTTGTTTTTTTTTTTTGGTTTTTTGAGACAGGGTTTCTCTGTGTAGCTTTGCGCCTTTCCTGGAACTCACTTGGTAGCCCAGGCTGGCCTCGAACTCACAGAGATCCGCCTGGCTCTGCCTCCCGAGTGCTGGGATTAAAGGCGTGCGCCACCACCACCCGGCATCACTGTGGTTTTAAAACTGTTTCCTCAGAATGAATTCTGCCCTCTGTGGAGGAGCTCATAAACTTGAAAGAAGTTGTCACTTGTAGAACTGTGTATTTGGAGAATCTTATTATCATTGAAGTATTTTTTGGAAACATTTTGAACACAGATTTCTTTGGCCCTTTCTGCAATGTAAGATGCAAGCAGTTAAATCTTAAAAGATTTCTGTAGTAAGGGTGGAGAGATGGCTCTGACAGTTCAGTATTTGCTGCATGTACATGAGGACTGAGTTCAGAGCTCCAGCATCGACATGAAAAGCACAGTCCAGTTGTGCACGCCTGAAAGCCCATGCTGGGGAGGTGGAGAAGCGGGGGTTCCTGAACAGTCTGACCAGCCAGGAGAGCCAGATCAGTGAGCTAGCTCCAGGTGTAGTGAGCCAAGCTGTCTCAGGCAATAGGGCAGAGACTGAGCCAGACGCCTGACATTGATGCACACACAAACACCAACGGAGTTTTGTTCAAGTTCAGCTTTTGTTTTGAGAATTTCATACAGGAACAAGATGTGTTTGATCAGATCACCCCATTGCTTCCTCCAATTCCTTCCCTATCCCACTGCAACTTTTTTACCCCAAGTTAGTGTGCTTTTGAAATACCCACTGGGTCCATGTGGTGCTGCCGGCATGGGTATGGGTATGGGTATGGGTGTAGGGCCGCCTACCGGAGCATCCCACTGACCTTCCTCTCCCAGCATACAAGTTTGGGGGTATCTGATTTGAATTATTGTCAGTAAAAAGCTTTACTTTGGTAAAAGGGAAATTTCCAACAAATCTCTGATTATCTCGTCCAGTATCTCCATATTTTGAAATTAAGGCTCTGTACCAAATGCACATCATGGAGAGGACCCAGATGTCTAGACACACTTTAAAATGGTGTTAGGCTCTGAGCTGTCTCTTTCTCTTTCAGCGGGCCCATATGGAATCTTTGCTGGCAGGGACGCCTCCAGGGGGCTGGCAACATTCTGCCTGGATAAGGATGCACTTAGAGATGAGTACGATGACCTCTCAGATTTGAACGCAGTGCAAATGGAGAGTGTTCGAGAATGGGAAATGCAGTTTAAAGGTATCATCATTTGGAAAACTGAACATATGCTATTGTGCATGCCTTAAAGGACACTTTCTATTTTCATTTCCATCATTATTAGGGTGTATTTTAATTAATAAGACGGTTACATGTGACAATTAGGTTGAAAGTCTATATTTGAAATGTATTTAGCACCAGGTGTGGCATGTGCCCATGAACCCAACAGTCTCAAATTGTGGTGCTTTCAGAGGTTTTCTAAGACTTGTTCATTAGGGAGTGATTTTGTTTTGTTAAATACAGGCTTGTATTTCAAACAAGCTGAAGGCTTAGGGTGTAGCACAGGAGTAGATTGTGCATGACCTCCTTGTGCCCTGGGTTCTGTCCCAGCACCTTGAGAACTACCACAACCGGGAACAACAAATGAATAAGTGATATCAGCACTGTAATGATAATGTATTGCAAAAGGATTGAATTGTTCTTAACTTTGAATGTTTAGTAAAGAAGGACTACTGTGCCCTCACAAGATCAGTTTCTCCCCTGTGCAACATTGCCTGCGCCATCGATCACCTGCTGGGTCTTTGGAGCAGCTCATTGGGCTTCTTGGCACTTGTCTTGGATCTCCTATGTGCAGAGCCCGCTGCTAACCCTTTCCACAGCTAATCCACTTAGTCTTGGTTTAATTCACTTAGCCCAAGTTTTACTTCCAGACAGAAAACAAACGTGTTTCACCTGCCTACAAGGTTCTAAGTTAAACACTTGACACATAAAAGCAAGCAAAGTAAAGATCTAAGGAAAGAGTTTGAGATGGGGGAGAATGATGGTGTGGTTGGTAGGGACCTTGCAGAGCCTGCAGAGAGCCCAGAGAAATGAGCTACAAGTTGCTTGTCCTTTTCTCTCCAGAATATTCCTCAGATCTGTTTACCCTCTTTTTCTCCACCTCATAGGCTCTGCTGCTACTACCACCCCATCTTCATTCAGCCCAAGAAAGTCGCCTTCTGCATGGTTTATACTCCAAAATATTAGCATGAAGTTTTATAATCCACATTTTAAATGACTTAGAAATTTCCACATATATATATATATATATATATATATATATATATATATATATACACACATACATTTGTGTGTGTGGCCTACATTGACATCAGACTCATAACAGACAAGTACTGATTGCATGTATGAACTACTAGATCTGATTATTGGAGAGAAAACTCCAGCTACAAATGGGGTCCAACGGGACTCCAGCTACAGATTATTATAATACTTTAGCTGAAATGTTTGAGTTATTAAGAGTTAGAAGAGCCCGGGGATGGTGGCACACACCTTTAATCCCAAGACTCAGGAGGCAGAGGCAGGCAGATCTCTGTGAGTTCGAGGACAGCCTGGTCTACTGATCTGAGTTCCAGGATAGCCAGGGCTACACAGAGAAACCCTGTCTTGAAACAACAACAACAACAAAGAGTTAAAAGAATGGGACTAATGGGGCACAGTGGCAGAGCTTAAAGCCTGAGGTCCAAACCCTAGCAGCCCAAAACAGAAGAGCCACATTCCAAGGCTTACTAATGCCGAGCTGGGCAGCTCTGAGATGGTCCATGCACGTACATTTTAGAACTGCAGATGAGACCTGCTAACACTGAACTCCCTTCAAAGAGCAGTCTAAACCTTCTCAGCCTGTTGCCTTCTGTTCAGGCCTTCCATGTGTGTAAATGAAGCATTGCAGGAGGGTAGCTTGTTCTGAGTGACTTAAGAGGAGAGTGCCTTCTTGCAGTACAGTGGAATTGTGAAACAAATTTAACCATTACTGACTGACTTTGTTTTGATGTATCTTTCAGAAAAATATGATTATGTAGGCAGACTCCTAAAGCCAGGGGAAGAACCGTCAGAGTACACAGATGAGGAGGACACCAAGGATCACAGTAAACAGGATTGAACTTGGTGAACAACCAAAGCCAGGGGCCTTCAGAACTGCAACTCTTCCTCCTTTCAGAGAACGTCCAGTCTTTGGGTGTGGTGCACCTGCTGTGAGAAACACTTCGCCAGAGTATACAAGATGACGTGCTTCACTATGCAGATCTGAATATGAGGCATTGTGTGTGCAGTTTGTACTGTCTGGTGGGCTTCATCATCCTGAAAAGGAGACAGGGCCTTCTTAACTGCAAGAAAGTCACCAGGTTACTTTGACCCTTCCCCTCCCTCCCTTCCTTCCCTCATCTCTCTTTCTTCTTCCTCCTTCTTCTCTGCCTTCCTGTCCCCCACCCTTCACTATCTCTCTTTTAAAACAAAACAAAAAGTATCAAAGACACCGGACCGGTATTTACTACTCAGTGTGCAGATCTCTGGAACCAGCAAGGGAGCCTGTTCACAGGCTGGGGTTTATTGTGTTAAGGAAGAGCCCTGTGGTTGCACATTCGTTTAAGAAGTTCAAGCTACTGAAAGGTTAAAAGTGAATTCCCAAATTTTTTTTCTGGGCTTTGTCAGGGAAGAGGAAGAAACTTCCTTCTAAGAAAGATTTGGAAATGAGAGGGACTTGCAGTGGATTGAAGTCGGCAGTCCCCAGCTAAGATAATTTGAAACCAATTTTATTTCCTTCCCTTCCTTCCGCTAGGTCAAATCAATATTAATTGTGCCTTATTTCACTTCCATAAACTTGAATTATTTTTAGGAAAAGCCCCTCTGTGAATTCAGAAGTCACTACAAGCAGCATGGAGACTGAGGTTGATGTCCTTCTGTGTGTAGAATGTAAAGGAATACTCAGTGTTAACTGCCATGTGTTAATACACAAACATAGCTAGCATTGTGATGGCCAAATGCATCCCCTATGCTTTTTTCTTTTCCAAGAAAAATTGAAAAATCAACAACTCTTCCCCAACAGCTGCCTACTTTTAGGAGTCTGACCCTCACATGTCTCTGGTGTGGGTGTGTGGGGCCGTGGTATGAATGTCTGTGTGGGTGAGTCTGGATGTGTGTGAGAGCACCTTGGGAGGGACTCTTTCTGCGATGCTGTAAATACGAGTACCGTTTTAATAAAGCATGTACAGTGAACCAAATAAGCTGGAGTTGGACTCTAAATGCAGAGCCGTGAGCCAGTGTGTCGTATGCTAATAAGACTGCATTTGATTCAGGATGAGGAGAAAACTCTGGGAAATGGAAATCGGGCACTGGTTAGCCAAGCTGTCCATGTACCACATTCAGTATAAGTGAGGCAATTCCACCTTGGTGGAACTCTCCCAGTGTGGGATCGTTCAGGTAAGAGGTGGTGTATGACAGTGTACGTGTTTGTACTCAGGCTTTGCTGCCACTGGTTGTGCCAGAAGCACTAGCCTTCCGAGCAGTAGCTGACATAAAACAGTATTACGGATAGCTATTAAATCCCTTCATTGTTAGTTGAAAAAGTTCTACTTCAGAGCCTGCTTAGGTCAAATTTTGGCTTCATCCTGATGAATTCTTGGTCAGGGACAAGTTGCTCCCACATGGAAAAGCCCAAAATGGGTGACATGGAAAGACTTGTGCCAGATGGGTGTATGCATGCAGAAACCGTCAAGATGACATGGTAAGCAGAGGGTGCAAAATGCTACGTTCCCATTCAGTCCTGGAATATTCTCTAGAAAAGTGTGGTTGTCACCAAATCCTGGCTGAAGAGCTCATGTGATCACTGAAGAGTGTTAATAAATGCTTTCTTTTTTATGTAAAATATTTTCTGAAACCAAATTGTTAAAGTATAGATTCTCCGATGTAGTAAATGGTATATCTGAACTGTTGGACCTGAAGGTTGAGACCCTGCATCTGTGAGAAGCCCCAGGTGTTCATGCAGTAAAAACAATGCATTTTGTTTCTAAAGGAAGTGGTTTTGTGTTTTGGACTTGAAATAAACTGTTGTATAGATAATTTCTTAACTCCAGTCAAATGTCTCATTGTCAGTAGCGTGCAGCAATCTTGGAGGGGTCTGTCTGTAACTGGCATGTTTCCCCAAAACGCCTGCTTGTTAGGGGTTTAAAAGACATGTATTCATTTTTCTTTTCCTTCAATGTTAGAGTTCAAACCCAAGGCTTCACACATTGCTCAACCATTTAGCTACATCCCAAGCTCCAAAGTATACACTTCCTCCCTGCTGAGCCTAAGTTTATTGTAATGATTCCTCCAATCATCCTTAGGATCGGGCATGTCTGAGAAACACTGCATTCATCTTTTCAAGTTGTGTGGGCCATATTTGCCATGCAATAAAAATAGAACTTAGAATTTTGGTCTGATTCCCTATATTTGTTTTTTGTTTTTTAAATACTTTCATGTGAATGGGTGTTTTATCTGCATGTATCTCTGTGCACCACATGCATGCAGTGCCCTCGGGGGTCAGAAGAGGGCATCAGATCCCATGTTGGGGTTACCATGATTGAAAGAGATCATGTGGGTGCTGGAATTGAACTCTGGTGCCCTGGAAGGGCATAGATGCTCTTAGGCACCAAACCATCTCTAGTTCCCTACACTTTCAGCTTCTTTAGAGTTCTGTGTTAAAAGTTGTTTTCTTGTCAAATTAAACCATGGGTTTAGAAAACAGTAAAATTGTAACATTACTTAGGTTTTGTCTCTTGTGGTCCCCTTCGAGTAGAAGCAGTGAGGTTCCCTGCAGGGGATAAACCCATTCAGATGAAGTTTACTAAACCTCGATTGGTGCACTTTCCTAATTCTTGCTGCCTTCCTTAGAGCTGCAGACTCTTGATCATTCAGCTCTTTCCACAGGCTTCAAGGCTCAAGTCAGTATGTTGAATTAGCACTTAGGAAATTTGTCCTCTAGGAAGCAAAGCCACCTTGAACCAGCCTCCTCATCTGCATATCCCACTTACCTCTGTCATGACTGAGTGTGGCAGCTTGCTGATCTTCTGTGCCAATAAGATGTTAACAATGACAGCTCTGTGAGGTCAGAATAGACCGGCAGTCCTCTACTTGGAAGACTATACATTCATTCCTCTGAGCTTATTGGAAGTAGAGTTGAGTACCGTTGCACTGAGATAAGAGTAATAGTTCTGATGCTTCTAAGGGAGTGTGTTCCACTCAAGTCAGCCATTGACTAGGTAAATAATACTAAATCAGACCATGAGCTATGGGGGAAAGGTCAATAATGACCAGCCCTTATTAGTCTTTATGCAGAAAATATAATTCCCAGCCAGTGTCACAGCTGAGACACTGAGGAATATTGGGCTAAACAACAGCTCTCCCATCTGCTCTGCCTCCATTCAAGGGACCATTTGAGGTGCTGTGAGCACTGGCTGAGCCTGCAGAGCTATCGTGTGCATGTAGGGCCCAGCCAACCCCTCAAGTGTGCAGTACTCAGCCTGGTGAATGTCTACGTGTGTCTTAAATGCTCTTTAACCACTCCCAAGTGAAAATAACAGTGCAGACTGTTCTGTGTAAAAGATAGATTCCGAATGTGTTTTTGCTGCTTATAAAAGTGTGAATTGACCGAAAGTTGTAATTCAGCAGTTAACTGTGTAAAGCCCTTTGCTCGCAACCTCCATTGTGTTCAGAATTCCAGGGTATCCTCTTACTCCAAGACTGGGGTTTCCCCAAACACTTCTGCCTAACTTGCTGGAACTTCACATGTTACTCTGCCCTAGGGAAGTCATTCCTCCTCCTCACTGTCCCCAGCTACCAGCAGTCCTTACAGGGCCTAGTTGATACCAGTGAGGAATTGAAAACCAAGGCAAGAAACCCTTCAGTTTGATCTACAGGGCCTGGAGAGATGGCTCACTGGTTAAGAGCATGTACTGTTCTGGCAGAGGACTCCAGCCATGTTGGATGGATCACAACTGCCTAGAACTCCAGCTCCAGAGGATCTGATGTCCTCTTTTGAACTCCACAGGCACCTGCATGCGTGTACACAACACACATCTACACATAAGTTTAAAATAATTTTTAAAAGGACAAACTGTAGTGTGATAAAAGTAAATGGAAACTGGCCTGGACCTGCTGTGCTTTCCCAGGGGTGGGGGAGCCTCACCTGTGGGAAGAGACCTTTGCCCTTACAGCAATGAGAAACGGGGAACAGGGAGAAGATAAAGTTAAGTCATGTCTCACATAAGAAAGTTCTTGAAGAAGGGAGCTGTGCTTCTATCCATGTGTTGTCTAAGCATGGGACATGCCTGGGCCCTGGAGTGAGGGATTTCATTTCTTGAGCCTTTAGTATCTTTAGGTGGCGAACACTTCACTAACAAACTGAACCATCCTTTGGTATTTAAACTGATAGTCCCAATAGGAAAACTGTTCTCTGACTTCCCCACAGTTCACCTGGCAGTAACCAATGGTGATGGTAATAATGTCAGATACTAAGTTCAGCAAATAGGCCTGAGGCACGGTTTCCACATTAATATTCTCAATGCTGGGATGAAGAGCTTGGAAGGCCTAAGTCTGAGCCCAACAACCCATGTAACCAACCGGCCTAGCTTACTGGGAAAGTCCCAGGCCAGTGAGACACCCTGACTAAAAAAGTGGATGCCACCTGAGGGACACCTGTGATAGTGTTGTCTGTCAATTTGACAGAATCTAGAGTCAACTGGAGACAAGTGTCCGGCCATGTCTATGGAGGATTGCCTTGATTGCACACATTATTTGATGTGGGATGACTCATCTTGACGGGGTGCGACCATTCCCTGGACACGGGATCCCGGTCTGTGTAAAGAAGAGAAAAAGAGAACCAAGCAGCGATACACTTTTTTTTTGTTGTTTTCTAATTGTGGTTGTATGTGACCAGCTGTGTCAAGCTCCTGCCGCCTCAACTTCCCCACCATGATGGACTGTCCCCTTGAGTTGTCAGCCAAAAGAAATCATTTCTCCCTTAAGTTGCTTTCAGAAGAGAAAGAAATTGTCTTCTGGTACACACACACAAGCACACGCACACACACATTCTCCTCACTTATAATTTATTTGGCATCTGTCGTTCACTCATGGTTGTGATTTCTAAAATGGTTTGCATAGTGGTGAATCTAGTTGAGATACCAGAATTGGAACTGAGAAATTCAATTGTGAGGTGAGCTCCTGGTGGACGTCTTCACTGTAGAAAAGCGGAACAGTTCATGGTATGCATTAACTAATTTGAACTAGCAGCACAATGGACAATGCCAGATGACAGACAGCACGGATCTTCGCTATCTCCTGTTTACCCTCACGGACTTGTTCGCCTTGTCTCAGCTGACCATTCAACTGCTATAAAACAACTCAGAATCACATCACAACCCAACTTGTGTTAAGCAAAATGAATGATTTAGAAGGACTAAATATAGCACACACGTGCTGCTCAGAGATTTCCCCAAAACAACTGAGTCTCTAAAGCCAATAAATACTTTGTCAGCCCTGAGTAAAAGGAAATCATGGAAACCAGTCTCACTAACATGAGCTTGAACAGCCAGAATCTAGTTCATTGAGATATGCTCTTGGAGGTTCATTTTGTGTGTTGCAATGCCCAGTTGTTTTATTGAACAGATGTGAAAGCATTTGTAGACATGATTACAATGTGGAGCCAGCAGATCAAACAACACATCACCTGCTTCGTGTGGACAGACTACTGTCAAATCCATCTAAGACCTTCAGAGCAATTCCATCTTGGCATTCAGCATAGAGCCAGCTTGTATTCTGCTTCCTGTGAACCTTAGAGATTTTGGACTCAAAATTGCAACATCACCTCCTACCTGAATGTCTAGCCAGCCAGCTCTGCAGATTTCAGAACTCACAATAGTGTAAGCCAAGTCTTTAAATTCTCTCTCTGTCTCTCCTCCCTCCCTCTGGCTCTCTCTCTCTCTCTCTCTCTCTCTCTCTCTCTCTCTCTCTCTCTCTCCCCTTCCCTCCCTCTGTCCATCCCTCTTTCATCCCCCCTCATGGTTTCTCTCTGCGGTTGCTCCAATATAGGGATACTTATTATTAGTATCCCTTTTAAAAATTTTTACTTCATTTTTGTAATTAGATAATGTGCTGGCTAGATTTATATCAACTTGACACAAATTACAGTCATCCAAGAAGGAACCTCAACTGAGAAAATGCCTCCATAAGATCGGGCTGTGGACCAGCCTGTAGAGCATTTTCTTAGGAGGGCCCACCCCATTGTGTGTGGTGACATCTGTGGGCTGGTGGTCCTGGGTTCTATAGGAAAGGGTGAGCAAGTCATGGGGAGCAAGGTAGTAAGCAGCGTTCCTCCATGGCCTCTGCATCAGCTCCTGCCTCCAGGTTCCTGCCCTGTTTGAGTTCCTGCCCTGACTTCTTTTGGTGGTGAGCAGCAATGTGGAAGTGTAAGCCAAATAAACCCCAAGTTGCTTTGGTCATGGCGTTTCATTACAAAAATAGAACCCCTAACCAAGACAGGTCACAAATGTCTTCTTGGCTTAGTTCAATACTTGATCTGCTAAGACCACCTGGGCTTCCATTCCTGAACTCTGAAGTACATCTCAGCTCTGGGAAAGTACATTTGCCAATATGCCTTCTGTTTTCCAATAAAAGCAGGCATATGTTTTCATCTCTGAAGCAAGTCATGCGATTGGCCAGGACTGAAGATGAAACTATCCTGACCCCAGTGACAACACAGTCATCTGACATTTACGATGAAAAGTATCATCTAGGTACTCCACTCCAAATCACTTGCATTGACCCCAACATTGATTTTTTTTTTAAGTATTCAGCAATTGTTTATAAATACATTTACCTTCAGAAGTAACATGAAACCATTCTCTTTGGGGAGGAAAGCACAGGAAACTTCAAAATTGCACCTAACGGAGCATTGGAATTGACTGCCCCAAATTCAAGTCTTAGTTCTTGCCCAAGACAACTGCCATTTTCAGTCTGTGAATATATCTGACCTTTCTTTGAGGGTTTATACTTCTATTACCCGAGCCATGCCCAGAGGGTAGGGCATGGAGTCTAGACTAACTGCTTGGATTAGAGCCTGGCTCCACTTTTTACTCTCTGTATGGCTTTGAGCAAGACACTTACCATCTGAACCTGACTAATTCGTAGGGCAGATTTGAGGGTCCCGAGAGCCCATTGTGAAAAGCAGCCAGAACAGTGTCTGGGATATAGCAAACACTATAAAGCACTAGCTATGATTATTTTACCCTCCTTTTTTTCCTAACATAAATGACCTCCTACTGGATGTTATTTTATAAATCCACTGAATTATTAATGTCCTGTAGATATCACTGCACAATACTACTTACTAATGAAGCCATCTCTTTCTAACCTCAAGTCTCATTCTCCATAAAATGATTTCAGTAGTACCTAGAAGAAATACCTACATTTACCCAAAAACTTACCTCTTGTTCTTTATGATTGAATGAGTTAAAGCATCTGTAGGGGAAATGTGTTTGGCAAATTACATGGTGAAGCTGGGAAGAACAGGTAGAAGAAGGCAATATGGGGAACTAGAGGGAGGTAGTGGTGGATGGATATGATCAAAATTGTTGTATATATGTATACGATTTTTAAATAATAACTTTCATTTAAAACGTTATGAAAACATCTGTCTGCAAGTCTCCATTGAGCACAAGCAAGAAGCTTCAGATGTTATTTGGGGTGATCGCCTCTCTCAGTGGCCTCTGTTGGTCTTTGAGTCTTGCATATTTGAGGACAATGGCTCACTGAGTATGAAGAACCTTCTGGCAAAGTTCTTCCTTGCTCCACAACTGCCTCACTGTGAAGAAAACCACAAGTGTGTTTAAAACGCAAACACATGGTGTGGTCAAAGGTGATGTTTATACTATGGCTTTGCCCTCTGAGGTTTCCAGTGGAGGTATTTCCTCCTTCCCACCCAAGAAGGATTAGGAAGTACTGGTGCCTCTGGCTACTGCTCTTGGCATCCAACCCTGCACCCTCACTGAACCAGAAGTGGTCCAGAAGAGAGAACTCACAGAAAGAAGACCAGGGGGCCGGGCTGTGGTGGCGCACGCCTTTAATCCCAGCACTTGGGAGGCAGAGGCAGGCGGATCTTTGTGAGTTTGAGGCTAGCCTGGTCTAGAGAGCGAGATCCAGGAAAGGCGCAAAGCTGCACAGAGAAACCCTGTCTCGAAAAACCTAAAAAAAAAAAAAAAAGAAAGAAAGAAGACCAGGGGACAGGTGCCTAGAGGAACAGATGACTGAGAAGTTAACAGTGTGCTGCTCCTGCAGAGGACCCACACTGGGTGCCTCGTACCCATGTCTGTTGGCTCTCAGCCACCTGTAACTCCAGCTCCAAGGAATCTGATGCCTCTGGTCTCCATGGGGACCTGCACACACATACAGATACATACAATTTAAACTAATAAAAATAAATCTTAGAAGCAGAAAGACAACCAAAAGGGAAGAAGGATGTAGGAAAGGTGTTTGGCTTTTTTCTATTTTGTTTTGTGGGGTTTTGTTTGTTTGTTTGTTTGTTTGTTGTTTTCTTCGCCTCTCATTTCTGATGTAGCAGAAGTGGGATGCACCCGAAGGGAAAGGCCCGGGGAAGGAGGGCATTTGCTGGGGGACAGTGGTGCAGCCTGCAAAGACAGCACTCATTTCCAGCAACCCTGTGCTTCCTGCAGCTTCTCACAGAGCTGAATGCACGATCTGAGTTCAAAACTAACCTAGACAGTGAGGTGGACTCTGGAAAGGAGAGCTCAGGCTGCTGAGCTCAAGCCAGCCCAGCCAAGACCCTTTCACACAGGCCGAGTGCCCCTCCTTTCCTAGCGTCCCATTCGTCCTTGGAAGAACTCTCAGCCCCCCATCCAGCTGTGTTTGCTTCATTATGGCTGCTCCCTCCCTGACCCTCACCACAGACCCTCACCACCTCTTCTGCTCCCGTCTCTGGTCACAGCAGCTTTTTTCACCAATCCTCCAGGGCCTCCTCTTTCCTTATCCAGTACACTACTGGATAATGCCATGGCTACTCTTGCCATGGAGGTCTGATGGATAGCATGTCCTGAGCACCTCCTATTGGAGGCCCCACAGGCTCCCCCACCCTGTTCCTCCTCCTACCTTGCGCACATCCGGCAATATTGTCCTTAGCCACCCATGCCAGAGCCTGGAGTCTTCCTAGGCCAACCACACAACCCTGCTAAATTCTCCATCCAAAAAGGCCCCCCTTTCTCCACCTCCCGTTCACTCTGTAGAATCTCTCTTCAAAAGCATGCACATCTCTTAACACTTTAAGATCTGGCCACCAGGAACTCTTTGGCTGGTGCCCTTTGGAGGCAGGCAAGCCTAGGAGATAGTTTTGTTCCCTAGGATCCTATTTGGTATTGGGCTGTGCACACTCACTCCTCCTGTCATAATGGACTTGGTAGCCATTCCTTCACCCGCATATACTATGCACATAGACCTCTCTCTAAACAATGTGCCTAGCAACCTCCGAACCCTCTCTAGTACACCCAGTGCACACATTGAGCTGTCATATGCCCATCTCTGAACAATGATATGTTCCCCTGCCCCTGGTAACAATCAGATTTAGACCATTTCTATTCAAGTGTATTCCCAATGTGCCCACATAGGAAGAACCAAAGGACCCATCAGGCCTGAACTCACTTTGGGTTCACAGTAAGCCCAAACTGTGTCCTCCCGTAAACTTTTAGGAAGAAGTTCCTGTTTATCATCCTATGCCTATGATTAAAATTAGATGCATTATGGAAACAAAAACATGCACAATTAAGAAAAATGAATGTATGCCAGGCGTGGTGGTATACACCTTTAATCCCAGCACTTGGGAGGCAGAGGCAGGTGGATCTCTGAATTTGAGGCCAGCTTGGTCTAAGTAGAGAGTTCAAGAATAGCCAGGGCTACATAGAGAGACCCTGTCTCAAAAAACAAGAAAAGAAGGAAAATGAATACATGATCTAATCTAGCAATCAAAAATAGAGAACTACTCAAACTGTACCCCTCAGTAAGTAACCCTCTCCTTCCTTTTGGACACTATTTTTTTTAAAAGTCTGTAGCCTGGGGCCTGAATACTCATGTGGCCTTGCTTCTGCAAATCTTCATGAGCCCTATTGTTGATCTTTTGGATAAGAGGCCAAGAACCTGGAAACACCTGGTCCAGACCCCGACCACCAGTACCACTTCCTTGAGGGTTGGAAGGTAAGCTGTTAGTTCAGCCTGCTCCTACCTCACACTCCAGGCTGGAGACAGTCCTCTGCGCTCTCTCCCCTCCAGACTTGTGTACAATTCTCCTTTGCCTAGCTAATTCCGATGGAACAAGTCCTTCTCTCTACAAAGGCTTGATTAACAGCACTCCAGCATGAGAGGTGCTCTCGCTGTGGCCCACACCCCTGTGGTGCCATTGCTTACTTTGACCACTATGACAGCAGGGTAATACCCACAAACTGCATAGGCCAGATGTCCTTCCCTCTTCTGGGACCTTCACTGCCCTGTAGGTAGGTGCCTTTAGGGCATAAATTAGATCTTTCCTGGCTGTGTGTGTGCTGTGGTCTGAATATTTGTGTCTCTCTGGTTAGGGGTCACCTGGCCATAAAGACTGCCCATGCGATTGGGTTAGTGCTTAGAAGAGCTTGTGGGAGGGCAGTTTTCTATCTTGCTGTAAGGATAAGCAGACCTGCCATTTATGAGCAAACCTCTTCACAAGACATCAACCTGCCAGCATTTCAGCTGAGAACTTCCAACCTCTATAACTGAGAAAAATACATTTCACCCGTGTATGAATTACTCCATCTCTGACATCTTGCTGGGACAGCACAGACATTATCTCTAGCCCCTCAGACTGTATCTGCTCATAGATGAATAACTGAACTGAGTTAGCTCTGTCCTAAAGCCACAAGTGTACCTCAGATTAATCCAGAAATGCAGCAGCCCCTGACAATGTTCCCCAAGGCAAACAACCTAGGCTTAGACCCCACTAGCCTATGCCAGAGCAGACCCACTTTTATAAGTCTGTGTCAGAACTCATGGGTGTGGATATTTTAGAAATTAGGGATGAGGCAGATCCGCCTGAGGCACCTGGGCATGGTGCCATCCACCATGCTGAAGGATCATTCTTACCAGATGGTCTTCTAGCTGGTATTTCTTCCCAGTCACATGGCTGAGCTGATGCAATTGTGTTTCAGAGGTTATAAGAGAAAGGTTGCTGGCATTTGCTGGCACTCAGATCTGCAAGAGTACGTGTCTTGTTTCTGTTTATGTGGCAAAGGTTTTCACAACAATCAGCCCTCTCTGGGAGAGTGCACACAGCTTGTATGACCAGCACAGTGGGACACAGAGCACAGGCAGAGAGCAGTGAGTTCTGAAGGAATACCACCACAGTCAGCACTCAGAGGACACTGGGGTACTCAGAGGACAGTCATCTCCCTGGAAGACCAGAAATCAGGGCCCTGTGAGAGTTCCCGCATGCATCCCAAGGTCGAATGGATGGCCATTTTCCCTTTTATCACAGTAAAGAAATGCGACAGGACATCCCAAGGGGCCCAGGCAGCCAGGTATATAACCTTTTCATTGTGAGCAGGATAAAAGCATAAGCAGGACCATGACCCTTGTGTCCCTTGTTCTGAGTCCTGTTCATATTTACTAACCTAGGCAGGTGGCAGAAAGGTCAACATCAGGCAAAGGATTCCAAGCCATCTCCTAGACCAGATCCCAGAGACCCCAGAGTCCTGGGGGAGACAGGGGTGACCTGGATTTTTTGCAAATCAGAAAGTGGGGTGCTTCTAAAAGAAAGAAGTCAAGAGAGATTTTTTTTTCTTCATTAAAAAAATTTTTGTCGTTGTTGTTTCTTGTTTTTGAGACAAGGTATCAGTTGCCCAGGCTGTCCTTGAAGTTGGAATCCTCCTGCCTCATCCTTTCAAGTAGCTAGATTCACAGCCGTGCTCCACTAGGCAAAGCTTCAAAAAGCACTTTTCAAATGAACTCTTCTTTCTCTGCCTTCACCCACAGAAGCAAGGGATTTCCTTCACTGGCTGCCCTCCCAGAGAGGCTGAGGCAGACCTCCTCAGAGTTCAAGGCCAGCATCCCTCCACATGGCCTTCATTTCTGACTCTGCTTCCTCTGCATTTAAGTTCAGCTTAGGCCTTGAGCATGCACCCTGATGTTCATACTGAAGGAAAAAAATAAACAAAAAGAAAGGACATGACTGCTCCTAGGTATGGCAGAGGAGAAGGTTTATTATACACAAAAGGGAGAGCACAGCCACAGGCAGAGACATCTGGGAGAGTCCAGAGTGGACATAACCAGACTGAGCTAGGCCATATGAGGAGAGGGGGAGGGGAGAGGAGAGAGCCTGGAGAGTAAAGGGTAGAAGAAAAGGGCAGATAACCAAAATGGCTGAATTATATAGAGAAGGGCAGCCCAGCCCCTAGGCTGGAGAAGTTTAGGGTAGGGAACAGGGTATGTCAGCCATACCCTATAACAGGTAGGGACTGAGGGATGCTGGGAGAACCTGGAGGCCAGGTCCACTTTGATATGTTAAATAGGTACCTCAGTTAGCCATTTGTCCCAGGTTTGAGACCTAACACACACAAAGAAGGGATGTTTTCAGATATGTTCCCCTTGAGGCCTTAGATAAATTGAGGGCCTGTCTTAGTTTGCTTTCTATTGATGTGATAAAGACCATGACCAAAAACAACTTGGAAAGAAAAGGACTCATTTGCCTTCCACTTCCACATCACTGTCTATCACCAAGAAAAGTAAGGACAGAAACTCAAGCAGTGACCACGGGGGAAGGCTGCTTACTGGCTTGCTCACCAAGGCTTTCTTGTACAACCCAGGAGCACCTGCCCAGGAGCTCACTTCCCCCAGTGAGCTGGGCCCTCCCACATCAATCATTAATCAAGAAAATGTCCTACAGACTTGCCCACAGGCAACCTGATGGAGACATTTCCTCAGTGCTTCCTGATGATTCTAGCTTGTGCCAGGTTGACAAAAACCTAACCAGGACAGGACCCAAGCGATTCAAAAGTTATGCTCTTTGGCTGCGACGGTGGATAAAAAGCTCTCGCGGGCAAGCCTGGTGACCTGCGTTCTGTCCTGGAACCCCATGGTAGGAGAGAACCCAAGCCCTAAGAGCTGGTCTCCGACCTCATGAGTGTGCTACGCACATGAGTATACTCTTCATGGGCCCTGTCTGCACACACACACACACACACACACACACACACACACACACACACACACATTCTGTCTTCTCAGGCAGAGCACTGGAGACTCTGTAAGGGATCTAAATTGGATTTCTTTCTTTCTTTCTTTCTTTTTTTTTTTTTTTTTTTTTGGTTTTTCGAGACAGGGTTTCTCTGTGTAGCTTTGGTGCCTGTCCTGGAGCTCGCCCTGTAGACCAGGCTGGCCTCGAACCTCCCGAGTGCTGGGATTAAAGGCATGCACCACCACCGCCCGGCCTAAATTGGATTTCTAACTAGGCATCCAGCAGCCTGTCAAGATAGCCAAGAAATGAGTCCCCAGAGTCTGACAGACATGTGTCCCCTGAGAATCAAGTTCAGCGAGGACTGATGACCTTGTTTAATGCGTACTTTGCCTTTCGAGCACGTGCGCGAACTGTGTGGATGATAGAGGGGAAACTCCCCTTCCCTATAATTAAACATGGTTTCTACTATGAATCTCACTTCCCTTTCAGAGGCATTAAAATGGCCCCAGCCATTCCTCACATCAAGAGGTGAAATCCATTTCCCACCCAGTCTGAGCTGGCCCTGGGACCTGCTTTGATTGACCTGTGTGATGACGTAACAAAAAGCCTGTGTGTCTTCTGATCTTGGCCTTAAGAGACAGCAAAGCTTCTCCTTCTTAGAAAGTGCCTCACAGGGTGTGAAGGACTTACAGGGAGAGAGAAGCCCATCCCATTTAAGTCATTGAGCACGTGACAAACCCTGTCTAGGCAATCCACAAAAAAGGATGATCAAAGGGACACTGTTCTTCAGTTTACTAACTTTGGGGGAGATTTACCACGCAACAACAGGGACCAATACTCCTGGCATTTGAAAACATGTTAATCCCAGGATGTGAGTTTGGTTTAAATTAGGTCCATTCAAAAGTACCCATTCAAGCCTTCTCCCTACACACGCAGGTTAGATCTGTAGCCCTCTATATGCTCACAGCATCAAAACTACTCCGAAGTCACCCTTCTTGTGAGCATTGGGAAAGACCAACTCTCACTTAGGGCTTGCTCACTGTCACTCTCTCCTGAATTGCATCCTCAGCCCTGGAGCCTGCACAGTAGTCGCCAACGCTGCCTTAGTTTCTTTCCTACTGATGTGACAAGAGTCCCTTTAAAGGAACTTCAGAGAGGAAGAGTTTATTCCGGCTCACAATTCAGGAGTACGGTCCATCTCACAAGGAGCTTGAAGCATGTGTCACATTCGTTGTCAAGAGCAGAGAGCAGGGGCTAAGCAACGTCTCAGTGTTTTAGATCACTGGCTGCTCTTCCAGAGAACCTGGGTTCAGTTCCCAGGGCCCACATGGCGGCTCACAACCCTCTGGGACTCCAGTTCCAGGGAATCTGATTGTCTCTTCTGGTCTCTGCAAGCGGTAGGTACAAAGGTGCTACACAGACCGACACACAGACAAAACACTCATATACGCAATTTTTATAAGTTAAAAAAAAGAGCAGAAAGCAATGGGTGAGTGAGTGCATGCCCGTGCTCAGCTGGCAGGGACAGCTGAGAGCTCACATCTTGATCCACTAGTAGGGGGGAGGGAGAGGGAGAGGGAGAGGGAGAGGGAGAGAGGGAGGGAGAGGGAGAGGGAGAGGGGGAGGGAGAGGGGGAGGGAGAGGGAGGGGGAGAGGGAGAGGGAGAGGGAGGGGGAGAGGGAGAGGGAGAGAGAGAGAGGCTGAGATGGCTCCAGTCTTTTGAAATCTCAAAGCCCTCACCCAGTGACACACCTCCTCCTTCAACACCACACCCCCTAATCCTTCCCAAACAGTTGCACCTACTAAGAACCAAATACTCAAATATATGGGCTGACAGGGCCATTCTCATTCAAAGCACTGTAAACAAATCCTTCACCTTCATTCTGACACTCCTCTAGGTCTTCTTTTTGGGGTCTGATCAGCCATTCTTGACTGTTCTTTGTTGTTTCCAAGCATGCTGAGCACACAAGACACCCCCAAGTTCGGCAGAGTCCCATGTGCTCTTCCCTGCCACCTGAGTATCAGAAGTGCTCTGTGTGTCTTGCCGCCTCCCGAGGCAGCCACATCCCTTCTGTCCATTTATAAACTGATCCTAGATAAGGGGATGAAGTGGTGTAGGACTCTTCCTTTGGCATCCCAGTCAATAGTCATACTGTTATCTCTCTTCTCTTCATTCCCCAGCCCAGCAAGCTTTTGGATAAGTCAGGTAATGAAGGGTAAAGAGAGCACTAACGTGTTGTTCCACATCTGCTGTTTAGACAGGGACTCTAACTCAACACTGCTCAAATGATCCCAGGTCTTATCATTCAAGGGTTCTGTTTCAAGTGTATTATTTGTCTTGAGTTTCAAAACTTGGGATTTCCTTGCCAGGTGGTGGTAGTACACACCTTTAGTCCCGGCACTCGGGAGGCAGAGGCAGGCAGATCGCTGAGTTTGAGGCCAGCCTGGTCTACAGAGCAAGTTCCAGGACAGCCAGGACTGTTACACAGAGAAGCTCTATCTCAAACAACAACAGCAACAACAACCCTCAAAAAAAAAACCAAAAAACCTTGGAATCCCCATTTCCTAGATTGTACATGCATTGTATGTATACGTGTGCTTGTGCATGCACGTGAAGGCTAGAGGTCAATCTTGGACGTTATTCTTAGGGTGCCATTCCCCCAGCTTTCAGAGGCAGGGATCCTCATTGGCCTGGAACTTGCCAGTTAGGTTAGGTTGGCTGGTCAGTGAGACCCAGGGATCTGCTTGTCTCTGCCTACTCTGTGATGGGATTGCACCATGCCCCGCTCTTTTGTGAGAGCTCTGAGATCAGACTCAGGTCCTCATCCTCACACAAGCGTGTCCTGACTGACCATCCCTCCAGCTCTATCTGCATTTTGAATGTGTATTGTTGTCTTCTGTGCCTGCATCCTGCGGATAGTTCTCTCATGTCCTGCTCACTACTGTTTCCACTTCTTCTTTTGTTACTCTGTGTATATCCAATATGCTGTGTCTAATTACTACAGGATACTCCTTTCTTTGGGGGGTGTGGTCTCTCATGTAGCTTCAAACTCTTGAATGATGTTAAACTCCTGATCCCTCCAGTCTCCACTCCCAAGTGTGGGGGTTACAAGTGTGCCTCATCTGGTTCCCATGATGCTGAGATTTCAACTCCACCTGTGTGTGCTAGGCAAGTGCTCTACCAACTGAACCATATCCCTGGGGCAACAGCCACACCTCTTTCTCCAGCTGACAGAAGAGCATGCTTCCAGCTGGTTGTGGGAGATTTTTCCTTGGGAGACATGACATAAACGTCTGTTCATTCCAGATGGGAACTGATGGCCTAATGAAGTAACCATTACACTCAAATCAAACCTGGTGAACCACTGAGTGTATTGGGGTGACTTAGAGTACAGGTGAGGGGTACCTCACAGGAGCAGGTATGACTCAAAGGCATCACCAGAAACCCCACCCCAAACACAGGTGAAGACTTGGGAAAGCGGCAACCCTGGAGCTCACGGGCAGCTCCATAGGTAGAGTGTCCTCGCCAGCAGCTGTTTATGCTCCCATAACCTTGGGGAGAAGCCCTGGGCATCTTGTGAGTTCCACAACAAGTCATTTATTCCCTGAGTCTTGTGATGCTCAGTCCTCTCTCCTGAAGGCAATGCTTTAATTGGAAAGAAGCAAAACTGCTACACAGCACAGTTCCAAGTCCTTGTTGCAACAGACACCCTCCTCCAGCTTCCCTTGTGTGTAAGGATGCCTCAGGAAATGTGATGCCTCGCTTGACACTGGCTAGTGGGTACCAGCATCTCAGTGTGCATTCCCTTTAAATTAACTCTAATCACTTCTTTACGCGTGTATTTGGGAGAGTCTCCTCCTTATTAAATTGCCTCTCCATGTCCTTTTCTTACAGGCTTCCTGACTTTCTTGCTGACTTGTATTTTCTCCATCTTCCTCTTCTCTGCCCTCTCTTCCCATTCCTTCTCTCCCTCCTCTTCTTCCTTCCCTTCCTTCTTTCATTTTGTATTGTTGGAGTTAGAAGCCATGGCCTTGGGCATGCCAGGCAAGTGCTCTACCATTGGGCTATGTCCCCAGTACCCTTGTCAGTTTAAAACACTACAAAGTTTTCTTCCAATATGTCAGTACCTAGTACCTATGTCCATGATGACCCTGGTTGTATAGAGACCCTTCACTTTATGCTGTCAATATTTTTTGTGTTGTATGGCTTGTATTTTTGAAGTTTTTTTTTAAATAGGAAATGAACCCACACTCCTCAAAAAGAAATTATCCTACATTTTTGACATCATAGTATGTTTGTGTTCAGATCTTTTAAACAGGTGTGTGTGTGTGTGTGTGTGTGTGTGTGTGTGTGTGTGTGTGTGTGTCCCTTTGTGGGCATGTGCATGTGAGTGCAGTGCTCAGGGGCCAGGAGAGGCCAGGAGAGCCTCTTCAGGAGGACAGGAGCTGTGTTGTGCAGCAGTTTCCTCTGAATTAAAGCATTGCCTTCAGGGGAGAAGAGGGGGGAGGTTCAGGAGCCTTGGGAAGTGAACAATTCATCGGTCTAAAGAAGTGCTTGAACTGTGAGCTGACTGTAATGCTGGGAACCGAATTCGGGTCTTCTGCAAGAGCAGTGTGTGCCTTAACCGCTCAGCCATTTCTCCAGGCACTTACATTCCAGACCCATCTGGATTGAACCTTGTATGGGGCACTATGCAGAGATGATCATGTAAAGATCTCAATGACAGAAATGAGTGGCTTACTCTGGTTTGGAAAACGGCATTCAACAGACCATAGACTTTCTTTTCAAGAGCACAAGAAAAACTTATAGAAGTAGTTTAATGCATTAGTGCCAATAGCTGAGGAAGTGCCAGGGAGAGTAGTACCCTTTTGACCTTGCCACAGTGTAATAAGATGGCGGTTAGCACCAGAGGACACCTAGTTAAATCTCTTACACTTGGAAACTGAAAACAGCACCCAACACAGGAGGCGAGCAGTAATAGAAACAGAACACACACACACCCGCCCCACCCCCAGGTACCCAAATCTGTGGGATTCGTCCAAGCACCGCTCAAGGACATCGCTAACTTTAAGGAGACTTGTAGGAAACAAAGACTGAAGGATCCAGGTTTTCATCCTCTTTGAATTGGGCTTTCTGGAAGTTGCAGGAGGCAGCATCCCTGAGGTATTAAGCCTTCAGTTTTGATAAAGGTACCATTCCTCCTGTCCTTATTTGGTTCTTAGGGTTTGTAGATCTTCTCTTACCCAACTATGGGGTAGCTGACTATCACTCTCATATAGAGCAGCATGCTGGTTATTCTCTACTGTTCAAAACTCTTGATCAAAAGTTTAAAGGAAATTCACAAGAAGATATCTAGCTAGTCCGTTCGCTATACGGTGCTTATTTCCTGATTGTCCGTGTTATGTAGGCCGTCCAATGTGGTACTGTCTTTCAGGGCCTTTGGTTTGCTGTGTGCTATTGTACCTTTGATTTATTCAGAGAAATGCTAGAGAAACTGCAGACAGACCCCGGCTACTCCTTCATTCACCGAGGACTGCTGTTCAAGGGGCCCTGCTGCTGCCCTATCTATGCCCACACAGGACAGCCCACACGAATGCTTAACAGACAAAATGATGTTTTCTTTCTCTTACGGGACTGAATTATGTTTTAATGGGTGTGAAACTTTAATTCCTCATGCTTCCTTTTTTACATGGCTATCATCAGCCCTGGAGTATTGTGGTACGTGCTCCTATCTTGAAGTCATTTAGGTTTTATTTGTTCATTTGTTTTTTAACTGCTGTTGTTGAGACAGGGTCTCGTGCAGCCCAGGCTGGTCTTCATCTCACAGTGTGTGAGGGTCTGGCCTTGAAATCTTTTTAAAAGTGTATTATTTTATTTTATGTGTATGAGTGTTTTGCCTGTGTGCTATGTCTGTGTAGCATGTGTGTGTACATGTGGAGTCCAGAAGAGGGCAATGGATCCCATGGGACTGGAGGTTCAGGTGGTTGCGAGCCACCATGTGCGTACCGGAATTGAGCCCAGGTCCTCTGGAAGAGCAGTCATCCCTCCAGTCCCTGGCCTTGAACTCTTGACCTGCCTGCCTGTTGGCACCTTCCTAGTGCTGGGGTCACAGGAGTACTCTCTAATAGTCACGTCTAGTCTCAAACAATTTGTCTTCAAATTTTCTATTTAACATAAGATTAAACTTCTTGTAAATTGCTGTGGGACGTCTTTCTGTACACTGTGAATATGTGTTGCTCTGATTGGTTGATAAATAAAGCTGCATTGGCCTATGGCAGGGCAGGATAGAGTCAGGCGGGAAAATCCAAGAGAGAGAGTGAGAGGCGAAAGGAGAGTGGGGGGAAGACACCCAACCGCCGTCCAAGGAACAACATGTAACAGGATGCAGGTAAAGCCACGGAGCATGTGGCGATACATAGATTAATAGTTATGGGTTGATTTAAGTTATAAGAGCTAGCTAGCTAGCAAGCCGGGCGGTGGTGGCGCACACCTTTAATCCCAGCACTCGGGAGGCAGAGGCAGGCAGATCTCAAGGAGTTCAAAGCCAGCCGGGGCTACAGAGTGAGATCCAGGACAGGCACCAAAACTACACCGAGAAAAACCCTGTCTTAACAAAAAACAAACAAACAAAAAAAAAGAGCTAGCTAGCAAGAAGCCTGAACCATAGGCCATATAATTTGCAATTAATATTAAGCCTTTGGTGATTATTTTATAAGCAGCTTCGAACCGCTGGGCTGAGCTGTACCTGAGAAACACAGGACCATGGGGTCGGGTGGGACCGGAGAAACTTCTGGCTACAGTAAATCACCTTGATTCTTTTATGGAATAAAGCATATAATTTTAAATAAAAATACAAATATTGATATTTTAGGGAGTCCTTGAATTAAGTTATAATCGTTACAGAATGAACTGACATTATTGTCCATACTGGCAAGTTGGATGTGACAGAGCATTTCCATTCTGTTTCGTGATTCCCTATTTCAGGTAAGGATGTCAGCTAGGAGAGCAAGAAACACCTCCACATGGGCTGTTCTTGAGACCTTTGTTAGCCTTTAGGTTGGGGTGACCTGAGGGTAGCTGGGAAGGATAGGTGCTCCCCCAAAGGATCCATACTTTTCCTCACCTTATTTTGGGAAGGGCAGTGTCTGGCTGCCTCAAACTCACACTCCTGCATCAGCCTCGCACATGCTGAGGTTGGTTACACGCTGCACTTGGCTCTCCTTCTCCATGATCACTAGACATACTAATTCCTTCTTCTCAGTGCCAGGATGCTCTTAATCTTACTATAGATCAGACCATTTTGATAGCTACCCCTCTAAAAGGAAATGAGAATTACCAAATCTGGTGAGAATTTAAAAAAATGGAATTAATCCTTCTAGATACACACAACATTGCAGTAGGATTCAAACATTGTATGATTGTCTAGCCTTTTTTTTTTTTTTTTTTTTGGTTTTTCGAGACAGGGTTTCTCTGTGTAGCTTTGCGCCTTTCCTGGATCTCGCTCTGTAGACCAGGCTGGCCTCGAACTCACAAAGATCCGCCTGCCTCTGCCTCCCAAGTGCTGGGATTAAAGATGTGTGCCACCACCGCCCGGCCTGTCTAGCCTTTTTAAACATTGCATTTTTAGTGTTCTGTTGATTTTTATTGTTATTTTGTTAGTTTTAATGAGATGGTGAATTGTTATCTTGTCAGGCCGGCCTCTAAATTGGGTTCTAACGAGCCTCCCACCTCGGCCTCCGGGGTTCCTAGGTACAGGCCTGCACTACCCAGCTGTGCCATGCCTGGTTTTGTTGTTGGTTCTGGTTTTCAAGATGGAGTCTCATTCTGTAAACCAAGCAGCCCTGTAACTGCGTAGCCCAGGCTGGCCCTGAGCTTGCAGCGGTCCTCTTACCTCAGCCTCCAAAGCACTGGGTTACAGGCATGGGCCACCCATGGCTTTGCTTGGTCTTTAAACACGTGTGAATTCGAGATCTTCTCCACTACTTCAGTAAGCAAACAAACAAAGGAGAAGAGATGAACACAGTCATCCAGGAGAATTTTAGTTCTCCTCCTGGCTTCCTTGCCCTAAATACTGAATCTCATTCCTTTCCTCTGACTAATGAACAAATCATTATTTGTATTTGTATTTGGAGATTTGGGATCTAGGGGAAAGTCAGTGACTGAATGGTTGAAGGACACTAACAGCCTACCTTAAAGCAGGCTGGTGAACCTGGGACCCTCTGTATCTGCCCCTGGACTGCTGACATTATAGGCATGCACCAAGTCCAACTTTCCTTCTCCTTTTAAATGCATTCCAGTATTTCATTACACTCTGGTTCACATGTTCCTAGTGTACATATCTTCTTTGGAGAAACGGCTGTTGAAATCCTTTGTGTACATTAGCGTTGACTCTGCTGTTGTTACAGTTCTCTCTATATTCCGGATAGTAACCTCTTATCAGATGTGTGATTTGAAAATGCTTTCTACCGTCTGTGAGTTTTTTGTTGTTGTTTTGTTTTGATTTTTATTTTCTTTATGTTGTCCTCTGATACTCAGATGTTGTTTGGATCTGGTATCCCACAGGTTCATACACTTGAGCAATTCTTCCCCAGATAACAGCACTATTTTGGAAGATTGTGTCTCCTTAGAAGGTAGGGTCTGCTGACAGAAGCCGATCACTGGGGAAGGGCCTCCAAAGGTGGGCTTCGCTCTGCTCACTGGTCCTCTGTGATGTCAACTGACAGTCTCCTCTGCACGCTCCGGCAGTCCTGTTCTGCCATATCTTCCCACCCATGATGAACTGGAGCTCTGAATGGCAAGCCAAAGTCATCCCTCCCTCCACTGGACTGCTCAGTTTAGGTATCAGATATGGCACAGCAGCTAACACGCTCGTCACAATTTTGGTGAAGTCCAGTTTACCCGTCATTTTCCCCCCTTTTGTTGTCTCTGCTTTTGTTAAGATACTATTGTCAAACCTAAGGTCATACAGATTTTCCTTACGCTTCGTTCCAAAGGGTTTATAGTGTTGGTTCTCAGGTCTTCAATCCATGTTGAGTTCATTTTGTACATGATGTCGAGTGTCCGGCCTCATTCTTTCACACGTAGATCAGCTTTCCTGCCCCACTTGTTGAATGTAGCTGTTTTCCTACTGGACAGTCAGCACTGTTGCTAGAATTCATGGAGCATGTGGACATTTACTTCTGGTTATCTGTCCTGTCTGGATGTATGTCAGGCCCACAGTTTCAACGACTGTACCTTTACAAGTTTTGAACTTAAGGATGAGAGTCAACTTTGCTCATTTTCAATATTTTTTGGTCATTTTTTATGTATCTAGACTTGAGAGTGTGGTGAAGACATACAAAAGAAAAAGGGGAGCCCCAAAGTCACGCTTTCCTGTAGCTCTCCATCCTGAGCTTTTTATCGATTCACTTTATGTATACGGGTGTTTTATCCGTATGTGTGTCTATGTGAGTGTGCCCGCAGTGCCTGAGAAGGCTCAGGAGGGCACAGGGGATGGTTGTGAGCTGCCATGTGTGTGCTGGCAATCAAACCCAGGTCCTCTGGCAGAGCAGCCAGTGCTCCTCACCACTGAGCCATGCCTCCAGCCCTGAGCTCTCCCTACCTTTTGGAAGAGCCAGTCAATGTCTGTTCTCAGTGGTTCACACTGTGCTTCTGGACAAGTGAGGCATCTACGTAATGTGGTCACACTATGGACAAAGGGACGTGGCATAAGGAATGTGTGAAAACCCACTAAAGGGTTGCACAAAAAGTGAACACGCGTTCTAGCTAGCCCCGGCAGTACATGCCTGTCATCCCGGCTCTTCAGGAGGTAAGGTAGGAGGGTTGCAAGTTGGAGATAGCCTGGGGTACATCGAGCTACCAGGTCAAAAACAAACAAAAAACAGAAAATGAGGACACGTCCCCATTCTGCCCTGAAAGCCACAGGCACAGGGCTGGAGAGAGGCTCATCCGGTAGAGACTCTGCTACAAAAGCGCTCAGATCTGACTTCAGAATCCTGAGTTCAGAATCCTAGCACCACATAAAAAGCCAGGCACAGTAGCATACATCTGTAGCCCCCAGATCTGGGGACGTGAAAATGTGGAGATCTCTGGAGCTTGCTGACTAGCTGGTGTTGCTGAATCAGTTCCAGGCTGTCTCAACAAATAAAGTGGGGACTGACAGAGGATGACATCCAACATCCATTTCTACCTCCACACGCATGGTCACATGTGTGCATGCACACACCCCTGAACGTACAGATGAACATGTGCACGTGTGTGAACACACACACACACACACACACACACACACACACAACCAGTGTTACCTCTCTGAAGCTCTTCCCTCATTCTTTTATTTTCATTGATCTGTATGTGGGGCTTATATTACCTGCTCTGCCAGCCTTCCCGAGTTACTGAGGTCCCACTGACATAAAGCATGTGACAGTCCTTGCAATACTGAGAAGCTTGCTAACTCAGAAGCTGTCATCATCCATGTTGTTATGATATATTGCACGGGGGACCCTGAGGGTATCCTGCATGTGCAGGGAAACATGCTGGCATGCTGGGCAGATGCAGCAGCAGGCTGGTGGGTGACTCACACCATGTGGGCGTGGCGGTGGGGCAGAGGTGGACAGTCGTTCATGACCCAGATGCTGCATCTGCACAGAAATGGTTTATTATAATAGACAGACGAAGAGAAAGATAGGAAAGAGGGAGAGAAGAGAGAGAGAGGGGGGGGGGGGGGTCAAGGGTGCACACCTCATGGGAGGAAAAGCAGAAGAGAGAGGGGAAGGGAAGGGGCCTTTCCCCCAAAATGAGGCTTTTACATCAGGACTCAGGGCGGTGCCAAGGGGCGAGTCAGAATACTAACATTGGTTTCCAAGGGGCGGGTCAGAATATTAACATTCCTCCATTTTGATTATTATAAAAAGGTGAGTTATGGATAGCGAGTGAGGGAACAAGGTCACTGAATTCCCGAGACTGCTTCAAGCTGACAAGGGGTGAAGTGGGGAGGGGGAAGCTGGGAGTCGCACACAGCAGGAGGTGTGACTGAAGAAACATACTTGGCTGTCATAGTGGAGATCTCTCTATTATAACAAACCATTTCCACACGGATGCAGCATCTGGGTGTGAATGACTGTCCACCACCACATCTGCCCAGCATGCCAGCATGTTTCCCTGCACACCTGGGATACCCTCAGGATCCCTTGTGTCTGTATCATAACATTGGTGCTAGTGACCTCCTGGCTCATTTCTCCTGCCTGCCAGCAGTCTGAGACACACACTAAGAGCCCTGGAACCTTCAACACTCACTTCATCCAACACTGGCATAATCAGTAAGCCCGCCCACCTTCGGTAAGCCTCCCTTTTGGCCATTTCCCCACAACTAAGGATTCACTCATCTCTCAATTATAGTGCCAGCACCACGTGTCCTTCAGGCTTTAAGCCCTCCAGCCCCTGTCCCTATGCAACAGCATATGGAGACAGCTTGTGCCCATTCAATTCTATGGCCCATAGTCTTTGTTACGACAGTCCATTAGCTATCTTGCACCATTATCTAAGGTCCTCGCTGACCCTCTGGGATGCTGGAGGTCAGTCTTCTGGTCCTTATACCTCACCATGGGAAAATGCATCTATGGTCTCCTACCCCCACCACTGCCACTGACCCATGGCTTGGGTTCATTCCTCTGCAACTGCTCGTACCATGTCGCAGCCCTGGGGGGGGGGGGGTCCCTCTCTCCCACATGGTTGCACTGCTAATCTGCTTCCTGGTCCCTCCACAGTACTGCCTCCCAGTTCCAATGCATTAACTGTAAAAGTTTCCCAGAAAAATTTCTGTTTCAGAGTCTATTTCCTATGTGTAAATGGAAATGTATGATAGATATGGCCACCTATATTTCTTTCTGACTGACTTTTAAATGCTTCAATTTATCTGCTAAGTTTATTTTTTTGGGGGGGACCACATGAACACGGGGTCAGGTGCCATATTTGATAGGGGAAATCATGTGGTCAGGTGGCACCATGTTAAATAAGGGCAATCACATGGTCAAGTCACCATCTTAAATAAGGTCAAAACAGACAGGTCATATGGCCTCACCGCCATCTTTACTAAGGGCAGCAAAAAGTCACTCCCTGTCCATGGGTGGGGCACCCAGCACTGTATGGGGGAGAGGTCAGGAAATTGTCTCATGCTGCACATTGTTTTACCATTATTTTCCAGGCTAAGAAAAGTCTTGTGGTCTTGGCCTGGCATTCCTCAGCAGCAGCTCTCAGGCTCAAATGGGAGGGGCCCAGAGACCATCTCCCCAACATGCTAGCGATATAGCCAACTTGCCAGCCCATTTCATTGCCTGACTCAGTTGTGGGTGAGGGCAGCATGTCCTATGCCAGGATAATGTAGCAATTGTAATGCTTAAATTTGAGAGATCTTGAACCTTTTCTTGGGAGCAGTTTTTAGGAAATGATTCAGGACATAAGTACCAGTTATACATACTTTTTAACACAAATCTGTAATTCTGCTAGAACTCCAGGATATGGGTCCACTTCTGCTGTTTTACAGATATCCATTGTCTGCTCTTCTACGATATGGATTTCAGTGTTGATTGATAATACTAATTTATCTAAAACTTTTATTTCCTTTTATAAAATAAAAATTTATATGTCTCAAAGGATCAAAAGAAGCCATTGGATCCACTTCACAGAAGTCAAACAAGCTCCAGATAAAGGGGTTTCCTTACGTGTCTATTCCTGAGGATGGTTATTTCTCTCCCTCCTTGGTCTCCCTTTCCCAATCACTAAGACCATGAGCCAAAAGGTTCCAGATGAATTTATAAATTTTAACTCTTGTCTCTAGTCTGTATTTCAACAGGCTGAAAGAAATGTTGAGGCAGCAGTTGTGGACCACAACCTGTAACACTTTCCCTGCTACAGATGCCAGCAGAAACTCTATGTGATGTGGACCAGCCCAGCCAAATGTAATTGTTCCCTGTCTCCACAGCCAGGTCGGATGACCACATGCCTGGGTTCCTGCCTTACCTTTAACTAGCCAGAGTCCTGACCACCTGCACTCTGTTTCAGCTTGAAGCAGCTATGGAGAATATGTCATCCTGTGCTCCCTGTCCCAGGACAGGCTGGAGGGCTAGGTTAAGGATGGAACCCCTGGCGTAGAGTCCATCAAGAGGGTCCTTTTCCTTTTCTCAGAGGCTCCTTTTCTCAGAGTTGGGCCATACCCTGACTCACAAGCCCCTTTTCTCCTGTTCTCAGCCTTGGGATCTTTCCCCGTCACTCTTCTTTGCCTCCTCAGGAGACAGCTTAAGAAAGAATTGTTTCTATATAAGTCATTCAGGACTGTAGTCTGGCTGTACTCAGGAATTAGAACTACAGCTACAGGGCATTAAAAAATGGTGGTGGATTCAGATATCACTGCCAACACCTTAGAGAATGTCTCTCTGTGGTGATATATTGTGTACCCTAATAAAGCTTGCCTGAGGATCAGAGCACATAGCCAGCCACTAGATTAGACATAGAGGCCAGAAAATGGTGGCACACACCCTTAATCTTATCACTCGGGTGGCAGAGATCCCTCTGGATCTCTGTGAGTTCAAGGCCATTCTAGAAACAGAGCCAGGCAGTGGTGGCACACGCCTTTAGTCCTAGGACTAGGAAGCACACGTGCCTTGTATATCATTCTCCACCTAGCCATGTCAGATTTTCTGGGCCTATCAGCTGAACAAGTGTTGCCTTTGGTGCTCCTGCCCCCCAACAACCACAGAGAGACCTGGGATTGCTGCCTAGGTAGTTGGAAAGCTGTGTCACTTCTTAAATTTATCCTTCTTGGATCTGATGATGTTTGATGACTAGGGTACCAGTTTAACAGCCCCAATCCCAAGATTATGTGTATGTGCTCTCAAACTACAGACAGGTATGCCTCATTCACAAACTTCATGGTACAGGATAGACTGGTTTCAGATATAACTCCAGAGGTTCAAAGTTTTAGTATTGATAAATGCAGCTTTGATAAGCTTTGATAGAACATTGACTACAAAGAGTTCTTAAGAGTCCTTAAATGGATTTTTAACCCTTTTGGTATGGTATGATAAAAATCTATCCCAGTTGTCTTACAGATACCTATAGGCTCCTGTGAAAAGTTCTGCTACTGTAGCAAGAAATCTGGTCTGAGGAAAACTAGCAATCTCCAGAGCCCATTTTTGACCTCTCCCATTTTCATGAATATTTTACAGTTTCCCTCCCGTGCCTGGGCCAAGGGCCTCTCCAGATACACCAGCCCCTGCACCAGCTGGCACCAGCTCTGAGGACACCAACTGGGATGGCTGCACTCCCACCTCCAGAGAAACGGCAGATGTGATGGCTCCTGCACTCCTAAAGAACACGCCATCCCTCAATTCACTGCCGGTACCTCCTCTCCAGGCTCAGGCGTGCACCTGCCCAGCAACTGGAACCTGGTTTTCCAAGCTGTCCTAATGAAGGACATATTTGCTCTCATGTCTCCCTCATTCACTCTTGCCTCTTCTGTACAACCAGGGCACTTATCTGTTCCATTCTTTCTGACGGTTATCACTCTTCCCATAGCTAGCCCAGCTCATAAGGTCAATGATAACAATCTATTTTTTCTCCTAGCAGCCTCAAGGAACAGACACCTGAGATCTCCATGCCTAAATTCTCCATGATAACAGCCAACTAATTTCTTCACTCATGCCTCCCACCCTGTGCGACTCCCGGCTTCCCCCTCCCCACTTCACCCCTTGTCAGCTTGAAGCAGTCTCGGGAATTCAGTGCCCTTGTGCCCTCACTTGCTATCCATAACTCACCTTTTTATAATAATCAAAACAGAGGAATGTTAGTATTCCGACCCGCCCCTTGCAAACCAGTGTTAGTATTCTGACTTGCCCCTTGGCACCGCCCTGAGTCCTGATGTAAAAGCCTCATTTTGGGGGAAAGGCCCCTTCCCTTCCCCTCTGTCTTCTGCTTTTCCTCCCATGAGGTGTGCACCCTTGACCCCTCTCTCTTTCTCTCTCTTCTCTCCCTCTTTCCTATCTTTCTCTTCGTCTGTCTATTATAATAAACCATTTCTGTGCAGATGCAGCATCTGGGTCATGAATGACTGTCCACCTCTGCCCTGCCCCCATACCTGCATGGTGTAGGCTGCCCGCCAGTCCAGCATGCCAGCATGTTTCCCTGCACATGGGGGATACCCTCAGGGTCCCCCTTGCAATAAATCATATCACATGTGACTATCCATCTTCCATCTCTCCAGAGTCATGAAGCATTCTCGGTCAGGCCCTTGACAACCATTAAGTAAGATTTTCTGGGCATGAAAGTTCATAGATTCCCCCAAAGTTCATTGCTAAGAGTTTCAGCTGACAGCATCTTATGGGATCAGCTCAGGGGGACAGCCAAGAAGCCACACTGTCACAGACTGCTTTCACTCTTCTCACACAGCCAAGGAAAGACCCTGGAGAAGCTGGGAAGCCTGGGGGAGAGGGAACTCCTGAGCATCTGGGGGAAGCTCCTTTTCCCCTCCCGAGTTAATGCTGATTCACCAGGCTGCCACTGTGCTGACTGGTGAGCACAAGGGCCTGTCCCAACAGCAGGTCTTTTAAAAAGACACAATCAGCCCAAACAGCAAACACCTTTTCTTTGGCTGTTGGCCTCAGAGCAATTGCCAGGGCTCCTGACAAGTCACTCTGGGCTTCTTGATAGGATTCACGCCACCCACAGACATACAGAGAAATCTCTTCATCTCTGCGTGTTAATTAAGGAGGACAGATGGCCCAGTGATTATTCAACCATATGTAGGTCAAGACTAAATGAATTAATAAGCAACTTAATTCTTAGCTGCCTGCATGAGCTTATGGGGCATCTACGAATAAACAATTGCTGTGGTTTCCTGGGAAACCGGCATGGTGGGCAGAGGAATACATCTCCCTGTTGCGCACCAAGTACCATGGCCTAGGAAGGGACATCCTGGCCTCTGCACTCCATGCTGCCTGTCACGTAATATTTGGGATACTATGGTGAGCCCAAAGTTCCACATTTTAGTCGTCCACTTGTACACTGTATAACTGCAGCTAGCAGGGGGTCTCCGTCTCCCTCTCTCACCTTCCTCATTTTTTCTTTCCTGTCTCTACGTTAAGTTTCCCTGAACTGATCACTTTAGGACTAAAAACAGAAGTCCCAGAGGCATCTGAAACAAAACAAACAAACAGCAACAGAACAAAAACTATTAAAAGGCGGCCCGAAGGAAGGTGAGACAGCTCCCAAAGATGGTCACAGAAACAGGAAGCTGTCACAGCTGGCACTGCTGAGGGCAGAAACCAACCTGAGCTCCACAGGCCCATTTCAGAACAGGGGGCCACAACTAACTCTTGTTTTGTTGATTTTCAGACAGATCTTGGGATATGAGCAAGGCTGCTCATGACTTTGGATGTGGAAGGCAGAAGGCTGTGCCAGACACTCAAGGGGAAGGAGTGAAGCCCCTCTGAGTGTGGAGCTGAGACAAGGGACGGTGTGGACTGGATGGGGCTGCTCAGCAAGAGGTGCCCGCATGGCTGCGAGACTGTGCTTAGCGGGGATGCAGCTGGATTCCACAAGGCAAAAGTTCACACACACCTCAGTGTCCTCTGGGACAGGAGTCTTTGCCAGTATCATCAGGTCATGCACGCATCTTTTATTGCCTTGTGCTACATGCCCTGAGACGATGCTTTCTATACCCCTGTTGCCAATTCTCTTCCACCTGTACAAACTCTCCTTTCATTTTCAAACACATGGGATCTGATTAACTTTTACCTGAGTAGACTATATTTACCTTCTAAAAGGACCAACAGTTTTTAATACTGGAGTCACTTTGTGTGTACTTTTCTAAAATTTGGAGCAGAATAATACCTACTGGGGTAGCCTACCATGGACACAGCGCTTCTCAACTCCTGAGTTCCCACTTGCCCTTTGCTGCTACTGTGCCCCAAAAGAAACCCAGCACTGTTTAAAAATAATGTACTTTGTAAACAGACAGTAAAAAAGATGAAATGAGGATTCCCAGTAATCAAAAGATACTTAATATGGCTTGATTAAAACATGTTTTGCCCCCCCCCATCCACAAAACTTTCTCTTCCACTGAGATATTCACACAGAAGAGAAACTCATGGACTCCTCTGTGTTGGTGGCAGTCCACCTCTGTGGGGCCCAGGGAACTTGAACACTGTCAGAAAAATCACGTTAGGAAAGCTGAAGCTCTAGAAATGGTCAGGTTTAGAATAGTATGGCCACATAATCTGCTCTACAAAGTTTTATGCCCCCATGGGCAAATCGTCCATTTAAAACCCTCTATTAAACCAAACTGACTTGACAACCCACAGTGGTAAAACATGGGCCTTTCGTTGTGGCTGTTATCACTGTTTCTGAGACAGGGCTGCTGTGGATATCACTCTATATAAATAAAGCACTGATTGGCCAGTGACCAGGCAGGAAGTATAGGCGGGACAAAGAGAGAAGAGAATTGAGGAAGGAGGAAGAAGAGGGAGACCCGCTGGAGCCACCGCCAAGACAAGGAAGATGTAAAGTACCAGTAAGCCACGAGCCACGTGGCAAAGTAAAGATTAATAGAAATGGGCTAAATATAAGAGTGAGAGCTAGACAATGATAGGCCTGAGCTAATGGCCAAGCAGTTTAAATAATGTAAGATTTTGTGTGTTTATTTTATAAGTGGGCTCCGGAACTGTCGGGACTTGGCAATGGGAGCTGGAGAATTTTTCTCCAGCTCCACAGGGCCAGGCTATGTTGCCTGGGTCATTATGGAACTTGCAACCCTCCTGCCTCAGCTTCCTGAGTTCCAGGATTGAAAGTGTGGCCAACATACCAGTACTAAGTGGGAGGGTTTTATTACACTGACTCTCTCCTGTGTGTGTGTGTGTGTGTGTGTGTGTGTGTGTGTGTGTGTGTGTGTGTGTGTGTGTGTTAGGGTGCAGGCATGTGGGCATATGTGCTGTGGCATGCATGTAGGCATACGTGCTGTGAATGCATGGGGAAGTCAGAGGACAACATGCAGGGAATCACTTCTCTCCATTCACCATGTGGGTTCTAGATTTAGAACCCAGGTTGTCAGGTTCTGTGGCTAGTGCCTTTACCTTTAGCTCGCTGGCCCCCCCAAATGGGGGTTTGACACACCCGTGAAGTATTCTGATGTCTTCCTTTGGTCCTTAAGTTACACTGTATCTTGAGTCCACTCACCCAGCATTTGTTACACAGTTCTAACAGAACCACAAACCAGGTCCTGGTTAGAGGATTCTCCAAACTTAGTACCACAGGTTTGTCACATAAAACTTTAAAAAAACAGAGCTGCTCAGTACTGCACATGCTTGGCAATAACCAGGCTTGGGTCTCGTGAGTGTTCCATCTCCTGGACAGAGACCGAAAGGATTTCTGCACACACACTCTTATCTCCGTGCCACTTAATTCTGCCCTTTCCACATTTGCTGTTTTTCCACTCACAGTGCTGCTTAAAAGACGTCACATATCCCCCTTTGATAGTTTAAGAATTTATATAAAATAAGGCTGTGTATGTGGCAGATGGATTTCAAGTGTTCTCTTCCTTCCCGTCTTCCCTTCATGCTTCCTGGAAAGAGCCGTGACCACAGACAACATTCTGGCCCTTATTTGCAGTTAAGTGATCAACTTCGATGGAAAACCAAGTTTTGCCTGGACCATAACTTCCCAATACATCTTCCTCAAAACACCCTTGTTGTGACTACCTGAGCTAGCACTATGTCAGCTCAGCATGGTTTAGGCATTAATAGCTCAAACACAGTCAAGATGGGAACAAAAGTTTCAGGAACAGTCATTAAAAATGGTTGTTTCTGGGAAACTGATATTTGAAAATGAACACGCTGCCACCAGCACACTGCACACAAGGTTGCTTGTTTTATGTACTCTATAAACTTTAAGAAGTGAGAAAACTATTTATTAAACTAGGTGTGGTGATGCATCCAATAAGCCCAGCACTCAGGAAGTAGAGGCAGGAGGATCAGAAGGTCAGGGTCATCTCAGCTACACAGCAAGTTCAAGGCCAAACTGGGCTGCGTGGGACCCCACCTCAAAAAAGGACAAGACAATTTTTACTATTTGTCAACAACCATAGGACAGAGGAGAGTCACCTGGGCTCCCTTCAAGTCTACACTGTAATTCTGATCTTAACAAAAGTGACCCTTACTCAAAAGTACAGTGAGAACAAGCAGGCTGGGAGTGTCATGACTGGGGTGGTTCCTGCTCACTCAGGGTATCTGGTAAAATTGGTCTCAACCAAAGTAGAGGAGAAAAGCAGTAACATGCTGACCTATAATAAACCAACTTACAGAGGATAAAAGACAATGTATGTGCCAGGAATCAGCTATCGCTAAAGCTGTTACATAAGTTGTAAAAGTTATGGAAGAATTCCTGGAGCAAATTCTCAAGAGTGAACAAAAATATGGTTTCTGAAAAGCTGACGTCCAAGCTAGAAATGTGTGCCATACAGAGGGGCCTCAGCTGGCGGGCAAGGCCATCGCAGGCAGTCGTGTCCAGCTCTGGATCTGAAGGGTCATAATGAGGCCAAATAGCTCCCAGGCATGGAGAGGGGCAGTGTTTCAGACCCATGGAAACTGCCCTGTGGTCAGCTGTTCAGTCCAGTACCAGTGGCTGAGCCTCCTGTTCTGACAGGCAAGTGAACCTGACACAAACAAGGCTGGAAACCAGTCATAACTTACCTGTAGGCAAGTACAAAGAATGGGAGCTTTAAGTATATTGATTTCATAGAACACGTTAAAACAGTGGTTCTCAAACTGTGGGTCATGACCCCTGACTCACATAGTGGACATCCTCTATATCAGATATTTACATTATGACTCATAACAGTAGCAAAATGACAGTTATGAAGTAGCCACGAAGTAATTTTATGGTTGGGGGTCACCACAAAATGAAGAACTGTATTAAATGGTCACAGCGTTAGGAAGGTTGAGAACCACTGATTAAAGAGAACTTCAGTGACTTCCTATAGGAAGTGAGCCTGGCCCAGGGAGTGCTTAGTCTCAGCTGTTTACATGGGGCTCCCCATGGGCATCAAGTGCCCTGGGTTCTGACAACACCCTGAGATAAACAGGGCTTTGTAGCTGAAGGGCAGTAACTTAGCCTGAGGAGCCTGAACTCCACAGATAAGCCAAGCAGTTTCCCAGTAACAGCTGTTAACTTCCCACCTCAAAACCTCAGGAGTATGATAATTTATGTGGACTGTTCTCATCAAAGAACCTCCAGGCCTGTGGGCTTCCACAGGCCTTCAAAGCCCATACCTTAGATTATACTTAGGGATATGCAACTGCAAACCAATTTGGACATTAAACATGACAGGACTGAGATATTTATGTTATAATAAAAATCAACACCTCTTAAAACACTGTGGGAGTGGTGGTACACCTGCAACCCGAGTGTCTGTGTGTGTGTGTGTGAGTGTGTGTGTGTGTATGCCAAAGCAGAAATTGGTTAAATTCAAGTCCAGTTTATACTATGTAGGAAGACCTTGTCTCAAATAACATACAAAATACCCATCCTGCAAAACATAGTGTGTAAACTCAGAATCACCTGGAAGAATAAAAAAGCAATGGTATATTCTGGTTTAGATTTTCCTGCAGTAATGTGTGTTCTTAGCATTCTATTAGGAAATCTTTCTTCGGTGGACAAGGGGAAAACAGAATCATTGGAAGCAGGGCTGGGGATGTAGCTAGAGGGGGAGCGTTTGCCTAGAAAGAGAGGCCCTGGCCCAATCCTTGGCACCACATTTTTAAAAAATCAATAAAAAGTCAAACTGGCAAACAGTAAAAAGCTACAGATGATTCTTTTAAAGCAGGATTTTATTCTCATTACTGTGCATGTGTGCAGGTAACCACAGAAGCCAGAAGAATGTGTTGGATACCCTGGAGCTGGAGTTTCTGGCAGTTATGAAAAGCCTGATGTGGGTTCTGTTCATCTATAAGGATAGCTTCTACTCTCAACCACTGCAGCCTGACATGGTTCTTCTTATTAACCTTGGAACATAAATTCTTCATACCTTAAGACCAGAAAAATTATACTTCTGAGTAGTCCGGAATCCTCAGTTGCCAATAACAATGGAATAAAAATGGTCATTTTTGGTTTGTATTCTACCTTCTCTACTTCTGGGAAAATAAGGATTCTATTCCTTCCCAATCATTATTCCCCCGAAGAGGACTTATCTAAATACCGGACAAGTCTCTGGCGGAAGATACCAAACACATAGAAAATAGTCTTACCCATGAGCACCCAATCTTGACTTCCAGTTGTGAGACAACACTGTGGTTAGGTTCACACTGTTGAAAGGCCATCAGGCTACAGTCTACAGCTTGTTTTAGAGTCCCACGCCTAGCCTGGCTATTTACCTAGCTAGGTTCCTCATGTTCCAGGCAGGACCTATTTACCAATGATTTAAATACATAGCTTATGTTGGCCAGACATTTAAATGCATGTATCTGATAATCTCCTTGCTTTGTTTCCATTCTAAGAGAGTTAATCATAAACTTTTAAGCGAAAGGACAAAATACCAAAGCAAAAATTTAATCTGTTTTCTCTATCAATAATGAAATAGCTCAGAATAATTTACTAATAACAGGGAAATATGTGTGAATATTAGGAATTCAAGTCATTGGTAATTCTGTATCACCACAAGGTGGAGTAAGAGCTCAACACACACACACACACACACACACACACACACACACACACACACACACACACGCTCCCATGTCGTAACTCTACAACTCTGACTTATTCTATTCTGCCATCTAGTGGTTATACAATTAGGCATTCTTCTACTGAATCTGTCTCCCACGCAGGAATTAGTTGGGGGAAAGACTGAGCACATAAAGGAGCATGGTAACACCATAGCATAACAGCAAGATGCAAAGAAAATGCCAGGTTGGAGTTTCAGCTGCCAAAACAAGTTCAGAACAATCCAAATAAAATCTACACCAGACATGGTAGTCCAGTAATCATCCTAGTACTTGGAGGTAGAAGAGGAAGCTCAGGACTTCAAGGTCATCTTTAGCTACACAACTTGCTGGGATGACAGGTATGGGCCTCATGCTTGTCCCAGGGAAGGAAAGGGATAGGATCTCAAGGGACTTGAATTGTGGCTCCAATCACTTCAATTTATAGTCAGTTTATAGTATTTTCTTTTCATCAAGCACCAATGCCTTTATTTGCTGGAGCTTTACATTTAGAATTAATTTTAACTGTTATCAAAACTGTACTCAAATGTAAAACTAGACGGGGTTAACATTCTTGGTAAGTATGATGTCGGATAAATTAATCAAAGAAGGTAATCATTCCCCTAAGAAAAAGAAAAGGACACAGTCAAGCAGTCTACAAATAATATAATTCATAGGCAATACAATTTACCACTCAGACTTCTGCAAATTGTCCTCTGACCTCCGCATGTTTACTGCAGCATGTTTCCCCCAAAAGTGTAAAATATGACAACAAGATGAAAACAATCCATCCCCCCTCCCAGTTTAATGAGAATAACAATTTGTAAATGGTGCTTACAAAGATAGAAAGACGCTCATACTGGCACCAAAAGGTGTATGTTGACACTGAATGTAAACCTCTGGAGGTGTATTCTAGGCAATAACTCCAAACTTATACACATAGATTGGTGCATAAAGGTACTATAAATTAACTGCTTGTCTATAAAAGCCAAACCCTGGCCACAGAGGAGTTCAACAATTGACAAACAGTTAAATAAAATGTGTGAACAATATATTGGGATACTGTGTAACTAGTGAAGATTACTGTACAAAAATAGGAAAATCATTAGAAGTCAACTTCTCTGAGTAAAAACTAGCAGGTTATAATTACATATGTATAACATAATACCAATTTTGTTTTTTATTATTTTTTAAAAAGTTGCTTTACTTTATTTTTGAGCTTTTCTGAATTTCTCAAAGTACATGTATACACAAAATAATATAAAATATGCATTGCAAACCGGCTGCACTGTTATAGATAATACATCATTTCCTGAACAAATTTACTGGCTCAGAACCCCCCCCCCCCCCCCCCCCCCCCGAAGAACAGAACAGCATCCTCTTGAGTCTACAAGGCCACAGCTTGTTTTGTACCCTCCCTATAACATAGGTGAGTGAAAATGCTGTTTTGAAGACTCAAAGTTAAGTCTTGACTCAAAGTTGTTTTGAAGTTTCTAAAGCTGAAACTTCAAAATTGCCTTTGTAGTAAACATAAATTGCATATAATTATCTACACATGACAACCTAATGAAAAGGTATTTCTGACCAACAGCCTTTTCTCAAAAGATGCTATTATTTCTGTCTTTTTCCTTCCTTTCTTCTTTGTTTCTCCCCCTTCCTTCTCTCACTTCCCCCTTTTCTGCTAGGGATGCAGTCCAGGCCTCACAGTGCCAAGCCCGCATTTTACCCCAGCTAAATCACCACCCGTGTGTGTTAGACCCCCCCCCCCGCCACTTCCCGCCTTGCAGTGGTGAGGACTGAGGCCTTGTAAGTGCTCTACCACTAAGTCACATCCTCAGAAGTATCTTAACATTTAACTTAGGAGAACAAGGTAAGATATCCAGTCTGCTTAAAGAAAATAATAAATGCAGTAAATTGAAACTAGCTGTTTCTGCCAGTGCAATAGAGTACTTGTGAATCACACTATCCTCAGTACAAAGGAACCTAAGAACTTTATAACTAGAACTTCATTAATAAAACACAATGACAATGCAATCCCCATCAAAATCCCAACACAATTCTTCACTGACCTGGAAAGAACAATGCTCAATCAACTTCATGTGGATAAACAAAAATCCTAGGATAGCTAAAACAATTTTGTACAATAAAGCAACCTCTGGAGGCATCACGATCCCAGACCTCAAGTTCTACTATAGAGATATAGTTAAAAAAAAAAAAAACAGCTTGGTACTGGCATAAAAACCAACATGTGGACCAATGGAATTGAACTGAAGACCCTGACATTAACCCACATACCTATAAACACATGATTTTTGACAAAGAAGCCAAAACTGTAAAGAAAGCATCTTCAACAAATGGTGCTGGCATAACTGGATGTCAACATGTAGAAGAATGCAAATAGATCCATATCTGTCGCCATGCACAAAACTTAAGTCCAAGTGGATCAAAGACCTCAACATAAATCCAGTTACTCTGAACCTGATAGAAGAGAAAGTCGGAAGCAGTCTTGAATGCATTGGCACAGGAGACCACTTCCTAAATATAACACCAGTAGCATAGACATTGAGAGCAACAATTAATAAATGAGACCTCTTGAAACTGAGAAGCTTTTGTAAGGCAAAGGACACAGTCAACAAGACAAAACAACAGCCTACAGAATGGGAAAAGATCTTCACCAACCCCACATCTGACAGAGGGCTGATCTCCAAAATATATAAAGAATTCAAGAAACTAGACAGCAAAATACCAAACAATCCAATTAAAAAATGGGCTACAGAGCTAAACAGAGAATTCTCAAAAAAAGAATCTCAAATGGCCAAAAGACATTTAAAGAATTGCTCAACATCCTTAGTCATCAGGGAAATGTAAATCAAAATGACTCTGAGATACCATCTTACACCTGTCAGAATGGCTAAGATCAAAAATACTGATAACAGCTTTTGCTGGAGAGGATGTGGAGCAAGGAGAACACTCCTCCACTGTTGGTGGGAGTGCACACTTGTACAGCCACTTTGGAAATCAGTACAGTGGTTTCTCAGAAAATTGGGAATGAATCTACCTCAAGACCCAGCTATACCACTCTTGGGCATATACCCAAGGAATGTTCAATCATTTCACAAGGACACATGCTCAACTACGTTCATAGCAGCATTATTTGTAATAGCCAGAACCTAGAAACAACCTAGATGCCCCTCAACTGAAGAGTGGATAAAGAAAATGTGGTACATATACACAATGGAGTGTAGATGAATTTCTAACTGGTCTCATCAAATAAGAAACACAGAGCCAAATACAGAGTTAAAGCCTAAGAGATCAGAGTAAGAGCCAAGACTCCCTTTAACTTACCACTTGCTGTCATCCTTCCCCTGAGAGAGAGATTCTCCCTGTGTGACTTGTGTTTTATTGCTTTCCTGTTCTGCCTTCTCATTGGCTCTAAATCCAGCCACATGACTTCCTCATCACTACCTGTCTATACAGACCTCCTGGTCTCTATGATTGATACTGGGATTAAAGACTCAAGGGTCACCACACTTGGCTGTGTCCTTGACCACACAGAGACTCTGCCTGCCATGTGATCGGATTAAGGGCGTGGGCTACCACCACCTGACTTCTATTCCTGGCTTGATAATGACCTCTGAGCTCCAGGCAAACTTTATTTATTAACATACAAATAAAATCACATTTCAGCACAATTAAAATATCACCACAGTAGAGTACTACTCGGCAGTAAAAATACAGTGACATAATGAAATTTGCAGGCAAATGGATGGAACTAGAAAATATCATCCTGAGTGAGGTAACCCAGACTCAGAAGGACAAACATGGTATGTACTCACTCATAAGTGAAAGGTAAAGGATAACTAGACTACGACCCACAGCTCCAGAGAGACTAGCTAGGAGGACCCTAAGAGGGATGCATGGATCACCCTTGGAAGAGGAAATGGATGAGATCTCCATCAGTAGACTAGGGGTAAGGGGGGCAATGGAGGGTAGGGGATAGGGAATGAGAACATAAGGGAATAGGATGGTTGAGCTGGAACAGGGACAGAGTGGGAGAGCAATGAAGAGATACCATGATAGAGAGAGACAGCATGGGGATAAGGAGAAACCGGGTGCTAGGAAAGTTCCCAGAAATCCACAAGGATGACCCCACCTTAGACTACTAGCTATAGTGGAGAGGGTGCCTGAACTAGCCTACCCCGGTAATCAGATCGGTGAACACCCTAACTGTCATCATAGAGCCTTCACCCAGTAACTGATGGAAGCAGATGCAGAGATCCACAGCCAAGCACCAGGCCAAGCTCTAGGAGTGTAGTCGAAGAGAGCAATGAGGGATTCTATGAGCAAGTGGCATCAAGATCATGATGAGGAAATGTACAGAGACACCCAAACCAAACTAGTGGGAACTCATTAACTGGACCAATAGCTGTGGAGCCTGCATGGGATTGAAGTAGGCCCTACTGATAGGCGAGACAGTTACATAGCTTGATCTGTGCAAGGGGCCCCCTGGTAGTGGGATCGGGATCCATCCATGGTGCATGAACTGGCTTTTTGGAGCCCACTGCCTATGGTGGGACACCTTACACAGCCTTGGTCCAGGGGGAGGGGCTTGGACCTGCCTCATCTGAGTGTATCAGGCTCTGCTGACTCCCCACAGGAAGCCTTGCCTTGGAGGAGGTGGGAATGGGGATTGGGATGGGGGGAAGGCTGGGAGGTGGGAGGCGGGAGGGGAGGGGATCTGTGGTTGATATATAAAATGAATAGAAAATTTTTTAATAAAAAAGAAAAAAAACCAAAAAAACATAATGACAATTGATGCTAGTAGAATTTCATACTACAGCTTTGTAAATATAGCATAAATAAAATTTAAAAGTCAATTCAAATCATTCAAAATAATTTATTTTTTAAATTTCACAAAACAAAACTATTATTTACATCAGTTGCAATAGCACTAAGTATTAGAAATCAATTTGTTTCAACTCTTGAAAACAATTATGAGCATAAGCAAAATTAAAAGAAACAAAAAGAAACAACAAAATGCTTGTTAGGTGATGATTATACGACTGCTCTGACACACCCACTTTCAGATATAAACAGCAGACACATTCAAAACAAATTAATTTATTTACACAAATGTTCCAACGGAACCCAATTGTTTTCCATCATATGTGCAAGTTTTTGTAGAATCACAAAAGTCAATCTGTCTGAATCTATATACCCAACTTGTGCCAATTCAGAAGGCTCCATATCGACATAGCACTGTGAAATCAGCAACGTCCGAAGCCCATAGGCTTCACGACAACTATAGTCTGCTGTGCATTGTTTTGGAAAAAATAATAAAAATAAAAAACAAAGAAAAAATTTCCTTCAAACTATGTATATACAAGAAAAAATGTATCTTTCATATCCATTTCTGAACTTAAAACCTATATACATAATTCTTCCTTGCTTTTGACATGTTCAGATATGGACAGACAGTGGGACTATTTGACTCTTTAAGAGTTCTATAGAAGAGATGAATACAACATAGTGTATCTTCTGTGAGAAGGATGAGCTGAAATGTTAGGTATTCCTTGTGTGGGTGTGTTTAAATGTATTAAAGGAATTTTGTTCTTGTAAATAATGTCCTTCAAGAAAACCTGAGGCCAAAGAGCATTACTACAGGATCTCCTAAGGTCAAACAGACCTTGTTTGTGGAATCAGGGTAAATGTGTGGAATTTATCTTGCTAGAAAAATAGACAACCATTTTTCTTCCTTTTTGTTTTCTGATTATCACAATTAAACATGAGAAGATGCTAATGCTGATTCCCAGGACACACACTTTCGTGTGATCATCTACTTCCCTGGTCCTTCACCCACGGGGGCCGAGGCAGCACTGTCCTGGTGTGAGTTGTCACTGGGTACCTGTGGCTTTCTCCTGCAGTTCACTGGTAGATGCAGGCTGAGCAGCACTTGGTGGTGTGGAGGAGTGAGGTGGGAGTCTATGGTGATTACTCTCCTCCCCAGAAGTAGATGAATGTCTTTTTCTTCCAAATTCCTCACTCATAGGGGGCTGCAAAGCATGAAAAGACACTTTCACTGCTCCCCTCAGCGTCTAAGGCCAGACTTTCCAACCAGGGGATTCATATTGGTGCTTTGAGCAACTCACGGTGTTAAGTTTACATTTCCTTGGCAGACTGGGATTAGCTTGTTCAGTCAACATAAACTTGACTCACATTTGGGGAATAAGCACAGAGGGGGTTCCCTCTTTCCAAGAAGACGCTTGGATGTATTGCAATTCTAGCCCCTTCCTTTCCACTGAGCTCCCTATTCTGGGCTTCTCTAGTGTCTAGTGTTTAACAGCTGAATGGAACCAGAACGGGGAGGTAGGTGCCAAGCCAAACAGCCTCAAGCCAGTTTGACATTTCACCCAGGATTCCCATGCTAGAGGGACTAGATAGTATTATGGAGGATACTAAATTAAACATCTTCAAACCCATTTAGACTGCAAGCAGGATGGGAGAGGATACTCTGTATTTAAATCAAGTGCATTGGAGTCTTTTTCAGTTATACAATTATTGGTCCAACTGTATGTATACCATTAGACTAATATTTTTGAATCTGAAAAACAAGTTAAAACAGTCATCTTCGGCTCTCTGTTGTACTTAGAACTGAGGGTCCACATTTGTGGCTTACATTGAGGCAGGAATGACATCTTTTCTACTTTCAGCCCCACTCTTATCCCCTTTCTACCTTTCAAGTTATTTTCTTGGTTTAACCTTTTTCTTTTACACTTGAAATCACAGCAATTAAAGTATCTACCAATTAACAGTCTTGCATTAATTTGCCAGGGATCTACCCAATCCAGAACTACACATACACACTAGGCTCAGCCCTTATACTAACTTTATTATGAAGAAACTCTAAATGCATATCAGCACACACTCTAAAAAATTATATGGGTAAAAGCACATTAAAAAGTAGAAAGTTGCTGCCAGGCAGTAATGACCCACGCCTTTAGTCCCAGTACTCAGGAGGCAGAGGCAGGTGGATCTCTTAGTTCAAGGCCAGTCTGGTTGATAGAGCTAGTTCCAGGACAGCCAGGGCTACACGAGGAATCCCTATCTGGAGCACTCCCCCCATGACCCCCCAAAAATATATAAAGTTATGGCTGGAGAGATGGGGCTGGAGAGTTAAGAGCACTGGCAGTTATGGCAGAGGACCACAGTTGAGATTCCCAACAGTGATATCATCAGGTGGATCACATCCTTTTGTAACTCCAGCTCCAGTGAATCCAAAGCCCTCTCCTGGATTCTGTGGGTTGCCTCCATATATACATACACACATGCACAAATAGGATAATCTTTGAAAGAAAGGGTAAAACGTTTGGGTGAGGATACAGCTCAATGGTGAACTCTTGCTCAGCATATACAGGCCCTCAGTTCAATCTTTAGCACAGAAAACAATTTAAAGCTAAATCAGACAAAATTTAGTGAAAAGGTTTCACATCAGAAAAACCAGTGGCATCTCCTTAGTCTAGAAGCCATCGAAGTGTGGCTGCGTATCCAAATTCAAATGCACTGATAACTGTACCATTATGTAAGATGTTCACATTGGGAACTCTGGGTGTGTGTTCATAAGTGTGCATGTGTCTGTGTACACATGCATGTGGAGACCAGAAGTTGATGCTGGACATCTTCCTCTGTCACTCTCCACCTGTCTTTGGAGACAGGGTCTCTCACTAACCCTGGAACTCATGAATTTGGATAGGCTGGTTGGCCATTGCTCGAACACCCTCTCCTCAGTGTCAGAGTTACAGATGCACACTCCACTGTGCTCAGCTTTCACATGGATGCTGGGGATAGCTGATGCAGGTTTAACAAGTACTTTACCAACTGAGCTATCTCCCCAGCCCCTAAATCTGGGAAATCTAAATGAAGAAAATAATGGTAATTTTCTTATCTATTTTTGTACCTGCTTTCAAAGTTTGATGTCAAAAGCAGAAAGTTAAAATTTCAAAATTAAAAATCAAAAAATTTAAGATTAACATTATAAAAATTTGTTGAGTTATACAGGTGATACAAACAATAGGGGAAAGAAATAAAAACTTACATCAATACGGAAGTCTTCTAACTTCTTAAAACTACAGAGGTATTCCTGAAGTTTTGGGTCAACAGACTGTGTCTTAGATTGAGAATATTTCAAATAGGCCCAAAATTTTTCCAGTCCATATAGATGGCCTTAAAAACAAAAGAATATATTATATGGAACTAACAAATCTATCATACATATGATCCCATCAGTAGTAAACGATCTGCAGCCCAATAAGACACACAATAAATTAGCAATGGTGGCAGCTAATATTCACTGATCATTTGCTATATAACAGGTATTATTTAAGTTTTATCACAGATCAAAATAATCTGAACCACACATAACTGGCCTGGTGAGATGGTTCCTCTTGTCTACATTACGGATGGGAACACGGGAGCTGGCAAGGTGAAGGAATTGGCCTAAGTCACATGGCTACTGAGCAAGGGAAGGGGACTCAGACCTAGGTATCTGGACCACAGACTACACTCCTCACAGTATAATTTTGCCTTGCCAAGCATACCCAATTATGCTCATGAGAAGGAACACTAGTGAGCAGCCATGTTTATCAAGAAGTTAATGTTGACATATACCTCCATAAGGTAAAAGCACCTCACAGACTAGGTGTGGTGGTCCACACCTTTAACCCCAGCACTCAGGAGGCAGAGGCAGGCAGATCTCTGTGAGTTTGAGTCCAGCCTGGTCTACAGAGCGAGTTTCAGGACAGCCAGAATTGCTACACAGAGAAACCCTGTCTCAAAAAAACAAAATCCAAACCAAAAACAACCAACCAACCAAACAAACAAAAAGCCCCATAGAAGGAGCCTTCTCATCAAGAACTGTAATAGTGGGCAGGATCTTAAATTATACATCCTGAAGATAAATTCTGCAAGTTCTTTCTTCTTTACTGAAGCTACATCTGTGTTTGTGTGTGCGCTCACACACACATGTGCAAGTGGGTGCGGGCCAAGTCGCTTGTTAGAGCAGATTCCTTCTGTTAACTATGGGTCACAGGTCTGACAGCAATGCCTTTCCCACTGAGGCATCCTGTCAGGCTTCCTTTCTAGTTATTGACAGTTCAAGTCTACAGTTTCCAAAGACAGTGTTTGTTTTTACCAGATTCGTAGTCTTTTTTGGTTTCTTCTTGAAAATCCTTAAAAATTTCTTGTCTGAATTTTTTTTCCAGTCCATAACTATAAAACCTGAAAAGACATTCTAACCCATACCTATGGAAAGGAAGAAAATGGTGTAAAATTGTGGCTTTGCTAGAATCCTGCAGGTACTTCACAGTGATATTTTATACAAGCAAACATGGCACAAACCTCAACGAGAGGTAAGTTCAGTGTGTTTCTTGTTTTTGTTTTCTGAGACAGTGTCTCACTCATTACTCAAGGCTACCTAGAACTCACAGTGTAGTTTTAGCTGACCCTGAACTTGACAGCCTTGTGCCTCAGCTTTGTTAGTTCTTGGATAGCGCACAAATTTTAACAGACATGCTAATCAGTGCAGGGCAGTGTTATTTCCTAAGAACTGGTCAAAAGATTCAGTGACATTGGAAATGGTTTAGATTTTTCTCAAAGTAAAGTTTAAATGGTGTACTCGTTTCTTGAATATAATCTTTTGTCTGGAAAAGTCCACAATTTTGATCTCAACTATAATGGCATAAGCTTAATTAGCTGGCCCCTGACAGTTATAGAGTATACTCACAGTGGATCTGTTGACGAGAGGGCTGTGAACTCACTTTACACATCAGAAAAGCATTTCCTTGTCTCTTCTTCTAAATACCTAGAGACCCTGGGATAAGGACTGAGGCATCTGCCTTGGAAGCTGCCCTTCTTTCTTAGGTTACTGCTCTGTGAGGAGCTACACTGAAAATACTCTATATGAGGCCACTTGTGGCTAGGAAATGATACCCTGGCCAACAGCCAAGGGAAGGAGCCCAAGAAGGTCCGAAAGGGATGCCAGCCCCGGAACTATGCTGAGTGAAGTCCTATGAGGAACCTTGGGTTGGAGCTACCTGGCTAGATGGCTCCCATAGTTTTGCCCTTAGGAGTTAACAACTGATTGTTTTCCTCTGAGTTTAGGGGTTGTTTACTATGTAGCAACAGAAAACAAATATAATCCTCATTCCAGTTATGTTGTGATTATTTTCAAAATCAGACAACTTGAAATTGTGGTTTTTTAAAAAGAATATTAGAAAAAGCATTAGGAAACGTTTGACCTGTAATTCTCTTTTGCATCTTCCCAAGCAAGTTGTCTAAATTCCTCATACATTTTCCTATTGAAGTGGTCTCTGAGGAAGAAGGACCAGAAACGAAAGAGGGTGTTCATTTCCTGTGAGTGTCCAATTCCCAAGCGTTTTCTCTCTGGAAAGAAATAATACCTCAAAATGAAAAAAACAAACAAAAACTAACTCTGAAATGGTAATTGAGATGTTTAATGGAGATGAGTAACTAGAGGACCAACAGTAAACCTCTGACACACTGTTCAAATTATAAATACTTGTCAACAGCACCAAGAATGTACTAAATTCACTTACTTATGTGTTTAAGCTATAAAAAAACACAGGAAAATATAAACTAAAGGTATCTATTTATAAGTATATAAAATAAAAGGCTATCTCAGCAAGATATGAAGTGACAGTCAAGTTTTAGAATCTCCTCTAACATCAATGCAGCTAGACAAAGGACAGACACTTGCCATTTAGACTGAGTTTCCCTATGATCTCAACACAGCTAGGCAAAGGACATGCATCTTACCACTTAAACACCTTCGACGATACTTGTGGTACACTTGTTGGGTAAAGCCGTTCTCCTTCAGCAGCTCATGAGATGGGTGCTGGAACTTTGGGAATGAGTGAGGGGTGCAGCTGCAGCTTCCTGCAAGCGGTGCACCTTCCGAGGGTGAAGCAGCTGAACTGCTGTTTGAGGAGAGGAAAAAGTATCAGTGGTGCACCCCAAACAAGAGGACTGGATTCTCATCACCAGAACTCATGTGAATGCTGGGTAAACATGGCAGCTGCCTGCACTTCCAGATTCAGAAGGTGGAGACAGGAGATCCCTGGAGCAAGCTGCCTAGCAATATCAGCCATATCAGTGATTCTGGGTTTGACTCAATGAGTAAGGTGGAGAGTAATTGAGGGACATTCCTGACATCAGCTTTCATCCTCTCTGTGTCTGTGCACACATACCCACATAGGTATGTGTGCATATATGCGTACATGTGCACATGTACACACATGAAAGGAAGAAGGAAAGCTCCCAAAACATAAAGCAATGTGTGCATCTTATTTCGTTACTACCTGCCTGAGCAGTGTAAAACCATCCTTAACTATTGATACATACATCAACAGAAGATATGCTATACAGGTCCAATATAGCATCACTCAGAACAATGTCACAAATTCACTAAAACTCTAAAAAGAAAATGAACAGCATATTTACTCTTCCAGATTGTTAATTTATTTGAGATTAGTTTGTTGTTGTTGCTGTTGTCAACATTATAGTACCAGAGAAAACCTCAACTTAACTAGATTAAAATGAAGGATGGAATGAAAGATAAAACCTGACAGGGAGAAACTAATAATCTCACCTTCTCAAAGTCATACCTGCAGGTGTCTAAACTAGTCCCCTCAGAAGTCCCTACCACCTTGGCCTTTCTTTCTTATGAACCCGCTATTCGAATTTAGGTCTTTTCTTCCCCTGGGTTCACTGTTCTTCCTCTACATTGCCACCAAGATCCTCCTAAGACAGCAGTCCACATGAGCAGTTCTCAAAGTGCAGGCTGGCCCTGGAGGGTACAGGAGAACCTTCCCAAAGCCAGCAAACCCAGACTGTTTCCATACAACACTAAGACACTCTTGGCTCTTTCTAGTGTTGGAGTCCACCCTACAGGACAAAAGTAATGGTGTGTTGACATAAGCTGGGGCTGTGGTCGAGGTTTATTACTAACTGTATTCTTCCCTACTATGTGCTTGCAATGAGAAACAAAAGTAGCTTCACTTTTGAATGAAGTGGAAAAAGTAACTTTATGACATCACAGTTACAGAGTGACAGAAACATGGAAGCCTCAGATTTGTATGGTGGAGATGTTCTGAAAACCTTCAACTGCACACTTAAAGCAGGATGGAAATGGAGAGAAGGCAGGAAGAGACGTGCATAATCTACAACCCCAACAAATCCTGGCTGCTCACTGACCAGACAATGTGGCCCAAATGGAGAGCTCCAGGTTCCGTTGAAGACATCTCAAACAGGAAAGGTGGGGTGTGACAGACAATATTAACCTCTGCCTTATACACCTGCATGCCTGGGGGCACATACCTACACACATGCATAGTTAAACTTTCTGGGGCATGTGTGTGTGTGTGTGTGTGTGTGTGTGTGTGTGTGTGTGTGTTTGCCACAATTTAAATATATGTGACAAAAACACAATGCTTCCATGGTCTACTAAAGATCAGATGTCTCGTGCTGAAGCACTCATGTGATTAAGCTGTGAGGTAAAACAGGAGGCTTTCACATGGAGTAAGTACTGTTTTTAAAAAAATCTTTATTCGTGAACTATCTTACCTACCACAGCACTGTCTGAATTAGAGAGACCAATGATTACATTCTCCAGGCTCATTATTTGTGAGATGTTGCCTTGACTGGGTCTTTAACATCAAGAAAAATTACTGAGTATTTTCAATGATAAAACTTGAGTTTTCAAGCAAAAATGAGATTTTACAAATTTTGTATTTGTCAGAACCTAATACCTAAAAAGACTTTTAGTGTGGTGCATGCCTTTAATCCCAGAATTTGGGAGGTAGAGGCAGGTCTCTGTGAGTTTGAGGCCAGCCTGGTCTACACAGTGAGCTCCAGAATAGCCAGAGCTGTTGTTTCACAGAGAAACTCTGTCTCAAAAAAACAACAAAAAGATTTTTCCCACTGGTACCTAAAGACATTTTTAATAAAATAATGGCCTTTTTGTGTGTTTATGTTAAGATATGCGTGATGTAAATTATCATGTTAAACACTAAGTGTAAGCATATCATTCACTGGCACTGTATATACAACGGTATGCAGTCACCACCACCATCCACACCCCAGACTCTTAGCACGTCCAACACTTACCTATTACCTGGGAACGTCTACTCTGCCTCTCACCCACAAAATGACCTCATTCTCCTTCCATCTCTGAATCAGTTTTACCTGCTTTATGCCAGTATGATGATACAATTTATCCCTCTGTATCCAGGTCATCTCAGTAAGCACTTTTTACTTTGTTTTCAAAGTCCATCCTTGTAGCAAGGATCAAATTTCAGAGTCCAGGAGTATGGACCAGCGGCAGAGTGCTTGTCTAGCACATCCAAGTTGCTGGGTTTGAACCAAGCAATAATAAATAATAAAGCAATCCCATTCTTTGATAGCTGAATAACATCTATACTCTGCTGTTCTGACATGACATTGTGTTTATTTAGTCATGTTGGTGGACATTTGAGTTTCTAACTTTTGGCAGTGAATATTGCTGCTATCAACATGGGCCTACAAATGTTTTTACAACTTCAGATAGGGCTGAGCAGAAAGCTTTTTGGCAAGGTGCTTGCTTAGAAGCATGACAGCCTGAATTCAATACCCAGAACCCGCATTTCTTAAAAAAAATCAAGCAGTAGCACATGCTTGTAATCCCAGTGTTGGGAGAGATGGATGAAGGTATATCTCTGGGTCCCACAAGGGAGCCATCCCAGAGTTCTAGGCAAGTTCAAGGCTAGTCAGGGACACTGTCTCACAAAAAGGTAGACAGTGCCTGAGAAACAACTAAGGCTGTCCTAACCTCGACATGAATAGAACACACTTATGAAGACCTGCATTTCACACAAACATGTACACATGTTTACCCAAATATACATAGGCATGTACATTGTCTTAGAGTTTCTATTGCTGGGACGAAACACCATTACCAAAAAGCAAGGTGGAAAGGAAAGGGTTAATTTGGTTTACATTTCAGCATTGCTGTTCATCACTGAAGGAAGTCAGAACAGGAACTCAAACAGGGCAGGAGCTGATGCATAGACCATGGAAGGGTGTTGCTTACTGGCTTGCTTCCCATGGCTTGCCCAGCCGACCTTCTTATAGAACCCAGGACCACCAGCCCAGGGATGGCACCACCCACCATGGGTTGGGCCCATTGATCACTAAATGAGAAAATGCCTTACAGCTGGATCTCATCTAGGCATTTCCTCAACTAAGTCTTGTCTTCTGGTTGACACACAAAACCAGCTAGAACTTATATACACACAGAATCCCTCTGGGTAGACTCTAGGAGTGGTATGTCTAGGCCATACAGTAATTCTACACCTTGACATTTTGAGAAAATGCTGAACTCTTCAACAGAGGCTTCAGCATTTTATGTTCCACTAGCAATACAAGAAGATTCCAATTTGTGTACATCCTCACAAACATTTTCAGAAAGTTTTTATACTTCTATAATCATCTTGGGCTACATAACAAGACAGAACAGACTTAGGTTGGCTTAAACAACAGAAATGTATTCCCTTAAATTCTAAAGGCTTTTAGAAGCCCAAAAACAAGATGGAGAGTAGAAAAGGTGTTCTGGTTCTTTTCTGTCAACTTGACCCAAACTAGAGTATCCTGGGAAGAGGGAACCTCAATTGATGAATTACCTCCATCAGGGCCTATAGGTAACTTTGTGGGGCAGGAGCCCCCAGCCCCTGGGATATTTGAAAGCAAGCCAGTAAGTAGCAATCCATTCTGGATCTGTTTCAGTTCCTGCCTTGAAATGCTGTCCTGACGTCACTAAGTGATGACTATCCTCTCTCTGCCAAGTTAGTCTTGGTCAATGTTTTATCACAACAGAGAAGTAAACTAGGACCCTCTGAGTGGTGGCATACACCTGTAATCTCAGAATGCAGGAGGCAGTGGGCAAACAGGTCACACATTTGAGGCCAGCATGCTCCACACAGCATGTTCCAGATTGGCCTGGGCTCCATCATGAGTTCTTATCTCAGAACCAATGGTGGGAAGAGAACCTAGTATAGTACACCAATTGTCTAGCATGCACAAGGCCTTGGGACTTGATTCTCAGCATCCTCCTCCTAAAACAGAGTTGATTTCTGGTGAAACTTCTCTTGACTTGCATGTGACCACCTTCTTGCTATGTCCTGTCTTCTGTTCAGGCACAAAGAAACATGCCTGATGTCTCTACGTCTTCTTATAAACCCCTTTATAAGGACGTATGTATTTTAGAACAGGATTCTACCCCTATGCCCTCATTTATTGCCCCCTTAAAGGCCCTATCACCAAAGACACTCACATGAGAGGTTAGGGCTTCAATATATGGGTTCTGGGGTACACAATTCTATTCATTTGACCTAGTGGTATCTTGTAAGTTTCTTCTTATTTTTTTAGTTTTTGTCTAACCAAAGACTATGTCACAATTCTTTTCGTGTGCTGAGTTGCCACTTGTATACCTTATCTTCTCTAGAGAAATGTCCATTTAAGTTTTTCACACATTCTAAAATCAATCTGTTTTTTCATTAAAGATATGTTTTCATTTAATTGTGTGTGTCCATGTGTGGGCATGTGGAAATGCAGGTGACTGGAGTCCAGAAGAGAATACTAGCTCCTCTGGAGCTGGAGTTATAAGCAGTTGTGTGCTGTGGGATGTCTTTCTGTATACTGTGAGAATGTGTTGCTCTGATTGGTTGATAAATAAAGCTGCATTGGCCTATGGCAAGGCAACTTAGAGGCAGGTGGGAAATCCAAGCAGATATATGGAGAGAAGAAAGGAGAGGTAGGGAGATGCCAGCTGCCTCCGAAGGAACAGCAAGATGCCAGCAGACCGGTAATGCCACAGTCACGTGGCAACTTACAGATTAATAGAAATGGGTTAAGTTTCAAGAGCTAGCTAGCAAGAAGCCTGCCGCAGGCCATACAATTGGTAATCAATAGTAAGCCTCTGAATAATTATTTTATAAGTGGCTGAGAGACAGCAGAGCCGGGTGGAGCTGGAGAAAATTTCGGCTACAGTTGTAAGTCACTCATCAGAATGCTGGGAACTGAACTTGTGACCTCTGTAAAAATAGTACACATTCAACCACTGAGCCATCTCTCCAGCCCCTCAGCCTGTAAATTGGTTTATTTTATTTTATTTTTTAGTTTTATTGTACTTGTTGTTGAGTTAAGAAGTCTTTAGATGTCCTGGACTTAAATTCTTCATCAGATACATGATATTGTAATTTCTCCACTCAAGGCTTGATCACCAGTGTGGCACTTTGGGGAGGTAGTGGAACCTTTTAGAGGTAGAATTAAATGGTGAGTCTTTAGGTCAGAAGCCTATAAAGGTGATGATGGGACCCTGGCCTCCTCTTTTCTCTCTTTTGCTTCATGGCCATGGGGAAAGTAGCTTTGCTCTGTCATGCACCCCTGCCATGATGTGCTTGCTGCCTGTGCCTACCACAGGTCCAGCACAGGTCCATAGCACAGGTCTGGCACAGGCCCACAGCACAGGTCTACAGCACAGGTCCAGAGCATAGGCCCACTGCACAGGTCCACAGCACAAGTCCAGCACAGGTCTAGCACAGGCCCACAGCACAGGTCCACAGCACAGGTCCAGAGCATAGGCCCATTGCACAGGTCCACAGCACAGGTCTAGCACAGGTCCACAGCACAGGTCCAGAGTACAGGCCCACAGCACAGGTCCAGCACAGGTCCATAGCACAGGTCCACAGAACAGGTCCACAGCACAGGTCCACAGCACAGGTCCAGAGCATAGGCCCACTGCACAGGCCCACAGCACAGGTCCAGCATAGGTCCAGCACAAGCCCAGTGCACAGGTCCAGCACAGGTCCACAGCACAGGCCTACAGCACAGGTGCACCCAAACACAGGCTGTGGAACGTCCAAAACTGTGGGCTCAGATCAACCTTTTCCCTTTCATCCTTATTTTTTGTGGATATAGAGCTGTGCTCAGTGCTCTCTCCTGTGTAACCTCTGAAAGATTGACAGCAGTGTGGTCATTTCCTTTTTAGTGGGGGTGAGTGAAAGCCAGGAGGACATCCGATGTGCTGCTTTGTCACTCTCTCCTTATTCCCTAGAAACAAGGTCTTTCACTGACCCTGGAGCTAGGCTGGCTGCCAGCAAGCTCTGGTGTGTCCGTCTCTCTCAGAGACAGTGCTGGGGCGACAGAAATGCAGCCATGCCCAGCTTTGCATGGGGGTGCTGGGGATTCAAATGCAGGTCCTCATGCATGTGAGGCAAGTGCTTTTACCCACTAATCCATCTTCGGAGCCCTTAATGTGCTAATTTTTTTTTTGGATATTTCTACTTTTATCTGGTCAGTGTAGCTTTGTTAGTTTGTTGACCTTGTTAAAGAGTTCAGGGCTCGGTTTCCTGTTGCTTTATACTCTGTTGCCACTCTTTGCTCCACTCTACTATTGTTTCTTTTTCTCTTCGGATTTAGCTGGGTCTTCTTTTTCTAGTTAAAAATACACATTTTCATTAACACTTTGAGAATTCCATACAATGTATTTCGATCATATTCACTCACCACTTCAGCAACGAGGGGGACGGGAGCAAATAGAACAGTGCAAGGGGCTGGTACTGGAACTCAGTTGACAGTGCTTTGCTAGCATGAGTGCACAGGCCTGGGTTCAGTCCTTTGAACAGCCCTGCAATCCCAGCACACAGGAAGTAGGGGCATGAAGTCAGAAGCTCAAGGTCAATCATTCTCAGCTACATATTGAATTTGAGGCCAGCCTGAGTTACATAAGACCTTGTCTTTAAAAAAAAAAAAAACCAGTAAAGAAAATTGAGTTTACATAGTATGAAACATTGCAAGATGGATACCAAAAGCAAAACAAAAGTCAGCAGTAACTATTTATGTGTGCAGTCAAAGTTAAAGACCTAATGGTAATGCAATAGCTCGAGCCAGAGCCAAGCTCAGGGTCACCACTGACACTATCATGAAATGGACTTTAAAATGATTGTCTGTCATTAAATATTGAAGATCTGTTGCCAGGTGGGAACACACACCTTTAATCTCAGCACTTGGGAGACTCTATAGGGTGATCTGAGGTTGAGGCCAGCTAGGTGTACATAGTGAGCTTTAGGCCAGTCTAGGCTACATAATAAGACTCAGTCTCTCTCTCTCTCTCTCTCTCTCTCTCTCTCTCTCTCTCTCTCTCTCTCTCTCACACACACACACACACACACACACACACCACCCAATGTATAAGGTAAGCAACACATATAAACAGAGAACTTGCTGAGGAGAAAATAGTATGTATGTTTAAATACAGGTCAAAAGTATTCAAAGCGAGAAAGAGTAGGGAAGTTAAACACCAGAGATCCAAGAGCACTGAGACATTACACGTTATGACGTGTGTGTATTGTGAATCTAAAATAAAAGCAACAAGAGGAAGAGGGTCTGAAGAGACAGCTCAGAGATTAACATCATTTACTGTTCTTGCAGAGGACCCAGGTTCAGTTCCCAGTACTCACATGGTGGCTCACAACTACCTGTTCCAGGTGAACCAAGCCATCTGCTGGTCTACAGGGGCTCATGAACATACATGGCACACAGAAACTCACTCAGACACATATACATATAAACAAAAAATAATTTTAAACAGTACTGAAGACAGTAGAAATTTTTCCTAACTGAATATAACAAACTAGTACTAAGACTATCAGAGGAATATAACAGGATAAATATTGTGTGCATACAAATGTGTGTTTGACTGTAAATACCATGGAGAATCTGACAGACTCAGGTTTGGTGGTTCATAACTGTAATCTCACACATGGAGGCTGAGGTCTGAGGATAGCCCGAATCACATAGCAACACACAAAAACAAAACAAGAATCTTGACTACATAAAGTGACACTGTTTCAAAAAACACAGCAAAACAGCCCAAATATGAAAGAAAACCCTCGTAGCTACATTAGCTACTGACAAGGCGGCTTTCAACAGGAGATACTGCCAAGGACAAAAGGAAGTGTACCTAGTGGGGACACAACATGGTAGTGACCTGTATTTAAGTGTGTATAGACGTTAAATTCATCATCACCATCCATATTTGTGGCAAGTTGTAGGGTGGGACAGGGAATAGACAAGTTATGAATGTCAATTATTAGCAAGAAAAATATAACATGATAAAATATGACTCTTAGGAACTCTTAGGAACCTGGCAACACACCCTTTTAATCCCAGCACTCAGAGGCAGAGGCAGGTGGATCTCTGTGAGTTCAAGGCCAGCCTGGCCTACAAAATGAGTTCCAGGACAGCCAGGGATACACAGAGAAACCTTGTTTCAAAAAATGGGGAAAAAACAAAACAAAACAAAACAAAAAAACACATTCTACCTAAATTAATTGTCACTGACCATTCCCTACTGATCTCTAAACCTGCTAAAACAAAGCAACAAACACACACCAAACCAAACAGAAAAACAAATAAACAAACAAAAAACCAACCCACTCATGGGTTAAAACAGTTCATGGAACAACACACACACATTTTATCTGTTAAGGACAATGCATTTAATGAGAGCAATGTAAAATCACTCTACATAGGTATTGATAAAATAAGTTTAAAGATTGTGAATTTAGGATGAACTCTCTAGCATTTTTTTTCATAAAATTAATCTATTCTGGGTCCCGCCAAATGGCTCAGCAGAATTTAATGTGAAACAAAAAATGATCAGACAGTAATTCTGAAAATATCTACTACAAACAGGAAATAGGCTTTAATTGTTTTGTATTTATTGTGTGTGCAGGCACACCTATACACATGCCATGATACTAGAGGACAGATGATGAGGGATTGGTTGTCCTCCCACCACATGAGTTCTGGGGGCCAAGCTCTGGTTGTCAGACTTCATCGCAGGTACCTTTACCAGTGAGCCATCTCAGGGGCCCATGAATAGGTTTTAAATAAACAGCACAGTAATGATTTATATTTTCACCTATTTTTGAGGTAAATAATGGTCTTTTTAAAGCTAAAGCTAAAAGAAAAAAAATACATCCTGCTAATAGATTATCTAAATTGTTCCTTCCCAAGAGGAAAATAAAATCCAAAATATTTTGTTTCTATTCTGTGTATGTGTTTATGTATATATATGTATAATACATATATATGCACATATACATTGGCTTTTCAAGATAGGGTTTCTCTGTATAACAGCCCTGGCTGTCCTGGAACTCATTTTGTAGACCAGGCTGGCCTTGAACTCACAGAAATCTGCCTTCCTCTGCCTCCCAAGTGCTGGGATTAAAGGCATGGGCCACTACCACCCAGATCTGTTTCTATATTCTTAATGTAGTTTGAGTAGACCGTTTAATACAAAATTCTTAGCACCTCTCAGGAACCTTCTAAATATTATGAAGAATCTAGGCTCCTTGTAAAGAAACTTTCCAACACTCATACCATTTCCAAATCTAACGATTCCCATTTATAAGAAAGAACTGAAATGGAAAGCATGCTCTGTACCACTGGAGTCTTCTCTGTGCACCCCTTGGAGAACCATCTTGAAGTCTCTCCTCCAAGTGCTCCCTTCAGAGCTGTGCTTCCTCCCCCCTCTGTGATTGCTCATTGTTGTATAATTTTCTATATATTAATTTTCAAACCCTTCCAAACAGCAACTTAGTACCCTTTTCTGAAAACTTGAAATGAGAGCACAAGACAGTGGCTAACAAGCAGGTACCTGACAGAGGGTGGTCTTGGCCCATGGTCCCTGGAATCCATCACCCACCCAACGTGACACTCTAGAGGGGGGTTTGTGCTGTGACTCGTCTTCCTCTTTCGTGGACTCTAAAGAAAAAGTCAAACATTGCAATTTCTTTTGGTAGTATGAACTTCACAAGAAAATGAAACCCTCTGACTGCAAACTAACTCACACATTTCCCTACTGCAGATGGCACATTGTGAAATCACATGAAGTCACAAAACCCAAACACCTTACACACAAGTTAAAAAGCTTAACAACGAGGACCCTGACTTGGTTTGAGTACAAGGCTAAAGGAAATCAACACAGAATAATTCACTACATGCCCATTGTTTTTTATCACATGACTCTGTAAAAGAAGGTGCTTCTCAGTCTGAGAAAACACCACTGCGGTAAATACCATTTTAAAGTGAATTGTTACAATTTAGAAATGCACACATTAAGAAGCCTTCTCTTGCACTGTTAGAGGACATACAATGCAGGCCTCATATCCCGGTCCTTTGTACCTTTACATCGAAGGCACTTGGTTCTTTGACCACAGGATAAAATCTCAGTGTTTTGTTAGGATCTTGTGACCAAGTCATTCGATGTGCTTTAGGAGTGCACGCAGGATGAATCCTGAGAGATGATGGAACTGCAGAGGGCACTGTGTGAGCCTTTGTTGCTGAAGTCATTTCTGAAAGATCTAACAGCTTCTAAGCTCATTTATCAATCAAATCTGCAAAGTAGCTCTTGAAATTACTTTAGATGCTAGGAAAAGACTTTACTTTGAGAGTAAAGACAAATCTGAAATTGTCTAGGCACAACAGTTTTTCATTGAAACATTTCAAATATCTTAAAAAGAATTTAAAAAAAGTACTTGGTAACTGTTACCTAGTTTTACAACATTCTGTTCTGTTTTCTAGCGAGAAGGCAAGATGGTTCGCAGGTCAATGTACCTTCCACCAAAGGCTGATGACCTGCATCCTGCTGCAGAACTCATATGGTGCAGGCAGAGGACAGATGACTGCAAGCTGTCCTCTCACCACTGTGCATAAATTGTGGGGAGTGTGCACCCACACATGTGCACAAACACATAACTAATACAACTTTTAAAGGAAGGCTTACATCCCTGTTGTCATTTAGAATTCAATTTCCTTCTTGCTTACCCCCCACCTCAGAGATATCCAAGCTCTAAAACTCGGTATTTTAATGTTACTCCATACATACAATAATGTTTTCCCTAATTGACTCTATACACAGGACATCAATCTTTGTTTCATTCTCTAAATTGAACATGTCTCTTGTACTGGTGTACCTTTCTCCGGGGTTTATACGAATGAATGGAAATGCCATCGCAGCAGGTCTTCTACTTTCTCAAGGCGACCACCTCCCCACTCTCTGCAGTGGCTCACCAGCTGACACTCACCGGCAAGCAGCACATCAGACTTCGGTCAATTTCACAGCCAGGTCAAAACCAGTTTTTCTTCAGACTTAGGAACTTTCACATCACAGGATCTGAATGCTATTTACACTTCCTGAGTAGTTACAGTGACCTTGAGCGTGTTAGCACAGACCTACTTAACCTTCCAGAATTCCCCTTCTGTAAGCTTATCACTCACTATCCTTTGGCTGTTTTTCTATTGAGCTATTTGCCTTGTTGATTTTTTTCATCAAAATCTTATGGTAAGACAAGTGAGCCAGAGATGGACCAAGAACCAGTGGCCAACATGCAGGCTCTATTTTTGTGTTTCTTGTGATTCACATGTTTCTTCTTTCATTCCACAAATAATATCAAGTACTTGCTATCTGCATATACTCTGTAAGGCTGTCAAGTCAAAACTGAACTTACCCACATGCCACTCTTCCTAAGATTCCTCTCGTGTTCACCAGTTGCTCTGAAGAACCCAGGAGACTAACCTCTACTCAGAACCACGCAGTCCAAAAGCCTCTCTCTCCTGATTTGCTCCACCTATTTATTCCCACTCTCCACTTCAATTATGGTTTCCCAAACAGCCATCCTGCTTCCTTGATGCATAGTTTTTTCTTCTCTCTGTAAGTTCTGTTCTTCATCTGTGTACAACCAGTTGGCTCTGTCTCTTGTCTGAGACACTGCCCCTCTGCACTTTATCCGGTTGTTGCTTCTGCTATAGCTTGGATCTGGAATACCTCCCAGAAGCTCAAGTCTGAACAGCTTCATACTCAGATTGGCACTGTTGGAAACCATGCAAACTACTAACGCAGTAAAGCTTAGAGGAGAGTCAGGTCACATAGAGGCATGCCTTTGTCTATCCCCTTTCTCTTTGTGCCTCCCACTCACCATGAGGTGGAAAGGCCTGTTTGCTCACAAGCTCCCACCACAGGTCCAAAGACAACAGCAAGTGACCATGGACTGAATTCTTAAAACTCTAAGCCAAAATAAAATTCTCCTTCTTATATGTTTCTCAAATATTCTATCATATCATTAGAAAGTTGAATCATAGTTTCAATTTAGCCCATTAACATTTACTCTTATCTATCATCTCATAAGGCCCCTGAAAACAGCAGCCACAGTCTTACTGAGTACCAGTGAGAAGGAATATTAAACTTCATTCAGTTGTGTTTATGCTATTTACTTCTGCCAAAATATCACACAGTCTTGAAAATAAGAATGAGCATATAGTAGAACAATGTCAAATCAAGCACTAAGATGAAAGAAATACCAAACTTCTAGGATCAACAACTTTCTGGAACAAATAAGCTCCCTAGCACTGGGTTATGACCTCTGGGTGATTTGCACTGATCAGCTGGGTTTGCCAAGGAAATAATGACTGAAGTATACTGTATAACATAAGCCTTGGAAATCCTGAGTCTAGAACCCAATAATACTAAATTATTAGAAACATATACAAGAGGAAATGAGAACGTAGTTAAATGATAACAACAAAGATCAAAGGACAAGAGCAAACTTTAGGAACCCCATCAATCATCAGCAATATGACAGCGAAACAATGGCTGGAGTAAGTCACAGGGAAGCAGGCTATGAACTCTATGAGCCCACAATGAAACGTTAAGACTCAGTTACACTCAAAGGTTGCTGGGATACAAACTCAGTATTTTGAAAACTGACAAAGTGAATCACAAGAAACAAGAGTTTGTTTACTTTCCTACAAAAATTTAGTTTTATTATCATTCTGAAACATAAGAAGAAGAATTTCCAGAAAAACAATGCATCTGCGAGACTGAGTATGAAGTTTCAGAAACAAATAGATGGTGAAGACCGGTCAAGATAAAGAAAGAATGTCAAACTACCAACAATGCTTGAAATCAGGTCAGGCTGGCACATGGAATCCCTTAAGCTAGCTCCTACATTTTATCTGTATCTGAATATTTCAAAGATCAAATGATAAAGGCCTTTTAATTACATTTATGCACTTCTGTGTAGGGGGTTTGAGGGTATGGAGGTCAGAGGACAACTTGGAGTCAGTTCTCTCTTTCCATCACATGGCAGTTTGCAACTATCTGTACCTCCAGTCCCAGAAGATCTGGCACCCTATTCTGGCCTCCATGGGCAGCAAGCACATATGTGGTGCATAGACACACATGCAGATCATACACACATACAGATAAAATAAATAATTTTAAGTATGCATATATAAATAGAGAACAAGCACATATTAACATTTTTATCAAGTACTAGCCTGGCAGAATAGATTAGCAGCAAGGAGCTTTCAACACTGTATAATTGTACACTGGAGGGGGTTGCTGATGTGCAACTATAACATTTACTGAAATTCAAATGATAGCCTTAAAGTGGTTAAATTTTTAAAAAAGATTTACTTACTTATTTTATGTATGAGTGCTCTATCTGCATGTACAATTTTATGTCAGAAGAGGGCATCAGATCCCACTAAAGATGGTTGTGAGCCACCATATGGTTACTGGGAATAGAACTCGGGACTTAACGCTGAGCCATCTCTCCAGCCCAAAGTGCTGTAAAAACAAATCAGGCCATCTGCTCTTCAGAACATCACAAGCCATCTACCATCTATCCAGATTTCACTAAAAGCTTATGAAGGAACGTCTCATAAGCTAAACAGTGGCTAACAAAATGTGGCCCTAACCAGCACTCTGAGATGGGAACTTGTTAGACATGTGCATTCCTGGATTCAGCCTATAACTTACTGAACCAGGAACTTGATGTGGACCCCCATTTTTAACTAGTTTCCCAGTGAATAACCAAATGCTTGCTAAACTTAAGGACCACTGAGCCTACTTTTCTACAAGGTGAGAATTTCCAAAATGTACCCACACCAACTCAAAGTGCAGCTCAGGATGATCCCTTCCCACACTACTAGCTGCTGCCCACAAGAGCTGCCTTGTACAACAGCAACACCAATATTCATGGGAGACAGAGACTTCAAAGGGTTTGTGTTCGTCACTTTGTTTTTAAATCAATAAAAGTGTCACTAAAGCCAAGTTCAGCAAATGCCAGAGTGTAAATATTTTTGGCTTTTTGGGTCAGGAGACCTTTGTTGAAACAGCTCAGCTTTGCCTCTGTGGCATGAAAACAGTCCTTAGTAATAATGAAAGGTTTGACCAACTACCATGGGTCAGAGTATGCTGACCACAGACTGAACTAGAACAGCCAGTCATACTGGGCTTGAACTTTTTTTGTTTTTACATCCCAGTGAAAGTTCCCTGCCCCACCCTCTCTTCCCAATACCCCTCTCCCTGCATCCCATCCATTCCTCTACTGTTTCTCTTCAGAACAGGTGGGCATCCCATGGATAACAACCAGCAATTGCAATTATATCAGGTTGCAATAATAATAAGCACCTCCCCTCCTATTAAGGCTGGATGAGGCAACCTAGGAGGCAAGGGTCCCCAAAACAGGCAACAGAGTCAGAGAAAGCCCATGCCCCCACTGTCATGAGTCCCACAAGAAGACTAAGTCACACAATTGTAACATATATGCAGAGGTCAGTCCCTTGCAGGCTGCCTGGTTGTCGGTTCAGTCTCTGTGGGCCCCAGGATAGTTGGTTCTGTGGGTTTTCTTGTGGTGTCCTTAACATTACTGAGTCCTGCAATCCTTCCTCCCCCTCTTTCATAGGATTCCCCAAGCTCTGCCTAATGTTTAGCTGTTGGTCTCTGCATGTGTTTCCATCAGTTGCTGGGTGAAGCTTCTCTGATGACAGTTGGGCTAGGTCACAATATGTGAATATAGTAGAATATCATTAAAAATTATTTCATTGACTTTTTTTTGCCATTCATGTTTGGTTCTATCCTAGAGCAATGGAAACTCCCAGGAAACTATGAGGGTGACTCTAGCTAAGACTCCTAGCAATAGTGGTTACGGAGCCTGAACCAGCCATATCCTGTAACCAAGCAAGACTTCCAGTGGAGGGTCTGGGACCCCAACCCAGTCACAAACACTTCAACCTACAATTTGTCCTGCTTACAAGATGTGCTGTGGTAAAGATGGCACAGAAACTGTAAGAGTGACCAACTAATGACTGGCAGAGCTGGAGACCCATGCCCAGAGAGGGAGCTCCCCCCTGAGTTCCAGGACTCAGAAGCAGGATACCCCAGAGACCTAGGATAAACTTTGCTTAAAAAAATTGCCCAGTGGTGGCACATGCCTTTAATCCCAGCACTCAGGAGGCAGAGACAGGTGGATCTCTGTGAGTTTGAAGTCAGCCTGGTCTACAGAGTGAGTTCCAGGACAGGCTCCAAAGCTATACAGAGAAACTCTGTCTTGAAAAACCAAAACCAAACAAAAAAACAAAACACACACACACACACACACACACACACACACACACACACACACACACACACACACGAGGAGGCAAGAATGAGGGACAAACCCAGGGCAAGAAGTCAGGCAGCCACCAGCCAGCTAGACATAGAGAAGTAGTGAAAGTAAGATATACAGAAGTAAGAAAGGTAAAAAGCCTGAGATAAAAGGTAGATAAAGAGAAACAGGTTCATTTAAGTTGAAAGAGCTAGTCAGAAACATGCCTAAGCCAGACCCAGCATTCATAACTAATAATAAGTCTCTGTGTCATGATTTGGGAGATGGTTGGTGACCTAAAAGAAAAAGTCTGGTACATTTTGGTGTTCTAACATGGGGTCTATATTTCAACACAAGGCCTGAGAAAGCTGGGGGAAGAAAACATACAGTGGAGCACTTAAACAGCCTTTTCACACTAAGTAGAAACAAAAAGCAAAGTGAAAACGCCTGATCACAGTGCAGGGCACCAACTACCGAGAGTTGGTGTGGTTGAATGCAGTTCTTGGTCACACACCTCCAACCAGGCCCTAGAGCTTGAGGCTCTGCTCTCACATATCCAAGAAGGGGTGGACCCAGCCGCCAAAGCTGTGGCAGAGGACCCAAAGATAGCTTAGCCATATAAGATTTTGCCTTCTTGTCGGGGAAAGTTGGGGGTGGGTTGGGGGGGGAAGACTGGGGGGGGCAGGAGGAGGAAATAAGAGGATTGTTTATTGGTGTGTAAAATGAATGCAAAAATTTTCTTAATAAGGAAGGAAGGAAGGAAGGAAGGAAGGAAGGAAGGAAGGATTATAACAATAAAAAAAATATTTTGCATGTGGACAGAAAAGGCTAGAAATACACAGTAAAGCAAATTCAGACAGAAGAAAACCTCTAAACAGGTTATAGTGTATTTAAAAATGTACATGGGCTTAAGAAAAGAAAAAGGATATAGACAGTCATGGAAAAAAAAAGTTTAAAAATAATAAAGCCTTTAAAGAAAGAGTAAGGTAATATAAAGGAAAAAAGCCACATTAAGATGAAAAAATACACAGGGAGTCTAAATCCTGTATGGTGTTGGGTTGTCTTTGAATTTTTTGAATGCCAATAAACAAACAACAGCTGCTGGGAGAAGGGATTGTGAAAGAGATTGCTGAATTAAACCAGCCTACATAATTTAGGGATGTCTTAACTTTAAAATGGAACTCAAAAAACTGTATTGCTTTGGGTAAGAGGTTATGCTTATTTCCACAGGAAATGAAAGGTTGTAGATTTATTCAAGGTTAATAGTAATCAGGTTTGATTGGGGAAGAACCCCCCCCCCGAAAATCCTTGCTACAGATATAAAGAAATAAACCTAGAAAAACTACAAGACAGGTGTATATTTTACCTGCTCAAACATAAAACAACAAAAAAAAATCATCTTTGGCTGGCTTGTGTACAATGCACAGTCCACACTTGGGTTAATGCAGATATGTATGTTACCTTTGAAAGTTTGTGTGTTTTCAGAACAAGGGGACCAGACATCAATGAAAACAAGTGGTCCAGGTGATCCTGACTCTCAGAGTGCCTCTGTTGCAGTTTCCTCAGAGTTCTGCATCCAGAACAGCTTCAAGACTGCTGGCTGAGATGGTCCAGCCTCATAGACTATTCCAGCGAGGACTGCAGATAAGCCTTGTGCTTCCCCATTGCACAGAGACTGGACAGCAAATGTTAAAGCTGGTTTTCCCAGAACTTGACCATTATTTCAGTTTTCTCAGGTTCCCAAAAAAGAAGTCTTCATCTACAGATAGCAGGAAGCAGTCTAGAGAACACAACACCCACATTCCCAAGAGGTGAGGTGGGTGGTTTTTGGTCATTTGCTGGGTTATGGATGTTTGTCATCATTTAGTGGGGATATAGGAACAGGATAAAAAGACAATTATTAACCCTAAATATTTTGCATTGGCAAGGATTTTGGTATATATACATATACCAAAATTAAATTAAAGTTATTTTGTTGTACTGTATATATGTTTCTGTTCTTGTTTAAGGTATTGTATTTATGCACCCCATTTAAAAATGTAATGTATAATTTAATAATGCAGAATAGTAGTTAGTCATCTATAATAAAACTTGTAGTCATATTAGGCATGTTTCCAAGGTTAAACAGATATATTTAGATAGATGGTCTTCAAACACTTCAAAGACCTACAGAATATGGCATTTAAGCTGTTTAATAACCTGAGGCTTTTCATGACAGTGAGATATGTCTGCTCTTGGCATCACTGATTTATTTCAGATAAGATGATGGGCATCGAAGTAACACCATATGGAGTTTGCTTTCATTGTAGCAAGGTTAGACACTGAGCAAAGAAACTGCTCTTGCCTCAACTGCTGACAAAATTCCTGCTTCATAGAAGAGTCTGCCAGATAGTCTAGGCCTGTAGGCTGAAGACTGGATGCCCCAACATTGCAGAGGAACCTTGGGTGACTGTCCAGGCAGCTAGATGTCTGTCATTTCTATAGTTTTGGAAGTGGCTTGCACTGCACTTTCTGTTTACTCGGGTAATATTATATCCTTCTGGTGTCTTTGATGGAGTTGAAGACTAGATAGTTGTAGTTAATGGTTTTCCTTAGTTATGATAGAAGGTAAATTAGTTACAGAACTTTGGGCTAATCAATATAGAATAGGTAATAGTGTGATTTCTCTGAATTTGTCAAATGCAAAGGGATTGGATATTGTAAATGTAATCCTTACTTAATAATTGTTCTTGTTGTATATAGTTTTACCATGTTAAAGTTAAAATTCTTCCTTTTTATTTAGACAAAAAGGGGAAAATGTTGTGGAATATTTATTTAATCAGGAAAAGATGTAAATGTGTTACACTTGTTCATGCTGCATTTGTTACTATGTAAAGATGTGTTTCATTTGCACTAATTAAATAAAATTAACCAGGACTCAGAGGGGCAGGATTAGCTGCTTCCTAGTTGACAGGAAGTAGCAGGGAGGAGCTTAGCATCAGTTTTTTTTTAGTTGGGGCAGTGTGGAAGGGAGTGGCTTCCAGGATGCCAGCAAAGAGAAAGTTAGCCAGTTGCTACTCTAACTCTCTGAGCTCAGAGGTTTTCACCCTAGCCTTTGAAACTCAAGTTTTATTAGAACTGTAGAGATTTAGTTAGAACTCCCTTTAGTGGCAGCAACAGGACCATTGTCTGGGGGAACAGGATTCCCCCCAGGATTTGGCCTTAGCAGTTGTTTAGTAGTTTCATTTAGTTGTTTAGTAGTTTAAAGCACAGCCACTGTAATGAAGGTAAAACAGCAGAAAAATACTTCTGGAGGCTCAGGTAATTCCCAAGATGGCATCCTGGTGACAGTGTACTCTCACTGAATGTGACTGGTGGTGCACACCTATCATCCCACCACTGAGGAGGCTGAAACAGAAGGATCACCCTAAGGCTAACCTGGGCTACAGAGGCAGCTGCTGCCTTGAAAGAGGATAAGGAAAGCTAGAGAGAAAGAATAATGTCTTTATTGAACAATGAGTGACTGAATTTCCATATCTTAAACCATGGGAGCTAGAAAGAACTGCTAACCCCGAATGCCACATCAGTGAAACAGAAGGAAGAGTTAGCAGATAAGGGAGATTAAGAGAAATCACCAAATGCATCAAACTGCTAAAGAAAGGACTTTAGTAATAAATAAAACATGATACCAGAAGGAAACAGACCACCAGAAATGGAGGGAGAGCAAGAGAAATGTGTGGACTGACATAATAGTTTATACTCTGTTTTAAGTTCTCTAAAACGTGTTTAATAGTTAAAAAGTAAAAGATATATACAGCCCAATGGGCTTTTAACTGTATGAAAAGATAAAGAGGAAAACTATGGTGTAAAGAAATACATGGGAGGGGCCTGGAGAGATGGCTCAGTTAAGAGCACTTGTTGTTCTTAAGAAGACCTGGTTCGATTCTCAGCACCCATGTGGTGTTCCGAAAAGATCTGATGTTCTCTCTGCTCACAACATGGTGTACACACACATGCAGGGCAAATATTCATACACACCCAATTCTTTTAAAGAAACAAAACTTTTAAAAAGAAATAGATGGGGAGAAGTGAGATGGCTCCATGTGTAAAAGTATTTGCTGTAAAAACCTGACCACCCAAGCTCAATCCCTGGAACCCACATAAAAACAAAACCAAAAAGCCAGGCAGTGGTGGTGCATGCCTTTAATCCCAGCACTTGGGAGGCAGAGCCAGGTGAATCTCTGTGAGTTCGAGGCCAACACACACACACACACACACACACACACACACACACACACACACACACACACACACATACACACACATCAAAAACAAAAAAAACAAAAACAAAAACAACAACAACAAAAAAAGCACCCAAACCCAGATATCAGCAGTCCTAAGATGAGGTAGAGACCAGAGAATTGCCTAGAAGATGGTAGGTCAGCTAGCCTGGAGTACACAGGATGGCAGAGTCAAGAGATACTCGGTCTTAAAGGCAAGCTGAACAGAGAACCATTTCCCAAAAGTTGTGCTCTGACAGACCTCCCCTTGTGTGTCATGGCAGGAATGTGACTGTACACACACACACACACACATACATACACAGTGGGGGAAGAGATGGGTGAGGGAAAATGGAACAAGTGGGGGAAAGTTTACAGACAATCTTACTGCAATAGTAAAATACTGATTGTCTATAACCTATGAAAAGCTGTTTCACAAATCCTAGAACCACCACAAAAGCCAATAAACATATACATATACAAAGGTCTCAATTCAAAATAAACTAAAAACAAATGAAAATTAAAAATAACCAACAGAAGGCAGAAAAGGGGAAACAAACAAACAACTCAGGGAGCAGAAACAAACCACAAACCTAATATTAAGCAGAAAGATACAGTGCAAGCACTTGATATGCCATGTTTGGTTGATATCCATGGGAGGCCTGCTCTTCTCTGAATAAAAATGGAGGAGTAGATGGGGTATGGGAGCAGAGGGGAGGTGGGGGAAGAGACTGGGGGGAGAGGAGGGAGGGGAAACTGGGGTTGGGATGCAAAATAATAATAATAAATCATTGAGAGAGAGTACAAGTGTGCACACACATGAATGTGGGAGGGAAAGGTAGGATCGGGAGAGGAGAGGAATTGAAGGCAAAGGATAGGGGATGAATTGGATCTAAACATGTTATATGCATATATGAATATTAAATATTAAATAAAAATGTAACCCTAGATCCCAACATATTTATTATGTTAAAAGTAGTAAGGATTCCAGGCCAGTTGGCACATGACTTTAATCACAGAACTCAGGAGATATAAGGAGGAGCTCTGTGAGTTTGAGGCCAACCTGATCTACATAGTGAGTTCTAGGATAGCCAGGGCTATGTAGAGAAATCCTGTTTCAAAAACAAATAAACAAATAAAAAAATTAATTAAAAGTAAGTAGTCTAAATATACCAACTAAAAGGAATTATGAGGTTGAAAAAAACATTACCCAATTATATGATATAGCAACTTTACTTCAAGTATGATGCAGGAGGTAAAAGGATAGAAATAGATGCATGGAGTAGTTTAACTGAAATCAGACAAATTCCAGAGCAAAGAAAACTATTCAAGATAAAGAAAGATAACACGGATCAATAGGAGGGTCAATTTGCCAGCCAGACACAATGAGCCATATATGTTGTGCACCCAACAGAAGAGCTCCAAAGTAAATGCATCAGAAACACTAACAAATGAAGATAAAGAGACCTCAACTTATCCTCAGAAATAAACAGAACAAACAGACAGAGAAATCAATTAATCAATACCAACAGCCAACTGGATCAAATAGATATCATAGAGCATTCCACTAAACACAGCATGTAACTCCATGATGGGCTGATTTCATAGCATGTGAGAGGGCTTGGATTTAACCCCCAGAAAACATATGCATGCACACAAGACATTGTCATGACCATGAAATTATTGAAATAATGTACAGTATGTTCTTCATAATCAAATAATGAATAAAAAAAAAGACTGTCATAAAAAGGAAAAGTTTTCAATTGCTTGGAAATAAAATAACACATTTCTAAATAAAGATAAAAGTTGAAATCTTAAAATATTATAGAAATCATTACAAATGAAAATTAATACACTATATCAACATTTGTGAACTGCAGCTAGTGTAGTATTGGGAAGAAAATAACAGGATTAAATGCTTTCATTAGAAAAGAAAGTCTACTCAGTATGTTAAACTTCTCCTCCAAAAAACATTCTTATGAAAACACTCAAACTAAGAAATTTTAAGAAAATTGAAATTGATAGGTCAAAAACATTTTTAATTACAAAAATTTAGGAACTGAATGAAAATGAAAGCATATGCTTTTGAAATTTGTGAAACGCATTTTGCTTAAAAGGAAACATGCAGCACTGGGTGCTCTCGGTGTCAAACTCAGTCCTCCATCCACTCGGACACATGACACAGTGAGGAACACAGCAAACCCCACTGGGGCAGAGAGAAGGGAGCAAGACCAGAAACTAACGGGACCATAAGAAAGAGCAAAATAAATCAGGAAAAACTAAAAAGAGGAGATTAACAAATAACAGGGATTCAAAGGAGACCCCCTGCCTCCTGAGACAGGAGCTGGGGCACAGCAGGGCAGTGAAGAGGCCTCCTGTTCACTCCCCCATGCTGCAAACCCAATGTCAGGAATGTCTTCACCAGCACAGTGGTGCACACCTGCAGCCAGCCTCTCAAGAAGAAGAGGTCAAGGTGAGCCTGCACAAGACAGTAAGAATCAATACATCACTGTGTATGGAGAAATTTTAGTGTCAAGCCAATCATCCCTCTGTATCAAACCTGTGGAAATAGAAAACAAGTTAAATGTGACCACAGTGACACAACTTGCAAAATCTAGCAGGTGGAAACTTCCTAGGACAAACTCCTTTGCTTCTCCAATAGTGCACTGAGAGAGACCGCAGACTTTACTACAAGAAATCTCATCAACGTTTCAACTAGAGAGACTTGCCATCCTATTACAGTGTTTGCAGCTTACATGCACACTGATTAAGACAATGTCATTGGGGCCATGGAGATGGTTCAAAAGTGCTTGCTGTACAAGCATGAGGACCCAGCACTGATGTAAATGCAAACTGGGTGTGGAGCATGCCTGTAATTCCAGTACCCACCCCAGAAGAGTCATGTTTTTAACCATCTTCAAGAAAGACTATCAAAGTCAATTGCACTTGCCTGGAAATGTCAGGTTCTATTTAAGACTACTACACGCATTCACATTTTCACACAGAGCAGGAGCCTCAAAACAAAATAGTTCATGGTGTGTCCTAAGAACTGAGAATTTTAATTTGGCTTAAGAAGAGAAACATTTTCAAGAAACTGAAAATTGCATCAGATACACTAAGCACCAATTGTGAGCAAGCACATAGCTCTAAGCACTGTGTGGTGCTGATGCTGCAACAGATAAGAATGCCGACACTATGAGATTACCTATTCATTGATGCAGAGTTACAACAATCCTACCCAGACCTCTGACTTTACCTCAAGATTGCCTCCTCCCATGTTTACAGTCTATATTTTTGAATCTTCATAAATGTGTATATACATATATATGTATATATATACATACAATATATATGTTCAGTTTTCTTCATTCTAGTATTGATTGATACCTAATGCATCCTTTAAAACAATGAAGAACTACTTTGAGAGTGCTCAAACACAAAAGCACGTGTATATACCTTGCCTGGACTGTAAAGGTGCTACAAGAACTCGGTTTAGCTCAAAAGGAAGTTCAAGGGTTAGGTTTTCAAACTGCGCTTTACTAATGAGACTTAGCTTCCTAAAGTTCTCAACTTCTTGCTGAAGCAGAATGGAGGAATCTAATTACTGACCTGGCTAATAGATTAACCAATAGACAACAATTGATACCAAAGGGTTTATGGACTCGACTGTAACAAAGATGTTCTAATCTAGCATTATATTTAACAATAATATTCAAAGCTTAAGAGGCATAGAGATCCCTAAAATATAAATATTTTATACTAAAAGCTTTGTAAGAGCATATACACTAGTCATCAGTTATTTGTTGGGCATTTATAAACAAGAATGCTGGGCATTATTGAATTTACATAGTAATCTAAATATGACCTGCCCTTTAAGAGATGTTTTAAGTTCAAAAGAAATGTACACACTAAAAACAAATGATTATCAGGTGAAATATGAACAGTGACATTTGGTATAAGATTTAAGATACTAGAAAGGTAAGGATGAGAATTTACAAGATGGGAAACAGTATTCTAAATAATGACTGTAAACAGACACAAGGAACTTAGAAAAGTCACATTTATTAGAAAATAATTAAGTGAATGAGAAAATGTGTGTACAACCTGGGCAATTAAAGGCTTGTTGAGGAGCCTGGAGAAAGCTACTAGAAGTTTTTGCTTTGTTCTCTAATTGATGGGGTGTGTGTGATGAGTGATATATCTAGATGTGCTTTAGATTCATCTCTAAACACCTCTCAGAAGTTCAGCGACAGGAGGGAGGAATGGACCACTCCCTGCCTCTGCTCCACAGGCTCCTCCTGCTACATTATCACTTACATGTCCACTGCACGGACCTCCAAACATGCAGAGCATTAATGGAGGCAGATTCCATTCACATCTGGAAGGTAGGCAAAGATCTGGAGTGACTAATGGCAATCTACTTCTGGAAGATTAACTGAACAACATCTATCCAGAGTGCTTAAGTGTTTGTCAGATGGAAGCAAATTAAAAGCATTATTATAGAACAGTTGTAGAAGTTTGCTTTGAATATCTAGCCACAGAATGTCATACCTTCAGTTATTAGTTACTACCAACTAGCATCATCCACCAAATCCTGTCAATATTTTAGATGATCTTATTTACGTTTATAAGGGAAATGTGCTGGAGCTATGAAATGAGGGGAGATGAGGATGACTCATATGATATTTCATGGTATACATAAAAGGAATTCTCAAAGTATTAAAATATGTATTTAAAGGGCATCTTAAGAAATTATGCCAGCTCCTTACTTTAGGCCAAAATTTCTTCTTCCAAAGCCTTTAACAGGAGCTGGGAGAGCTCACTTGGTGAGAGTACTTGTTTAACATGTGTGAGATTCCGGGGTTCAATCCCTAGCACTGGCGAAAAATTGGAGAGGGGGGTCTCTAGTTGTAGCCTGTAGTAGAGTGCTTGCCTAGTACATACAATGCTCTATAACTGATCCCAATACCAGAAAGAAAAAGAGAAAAAAGAAATTGCTCTTCAAGTCCTAATTCAAGTCAATAAACAATGATTCTATGCTTATAACATGGCAGACATAAAAACAAAACTAACCTGGATGGATACAGACAGTGTATGTTCTCTGTTCTAATTTTAAAACAATTGATATAAAAGAGAATTGGTTTAAAACTAGATAAGTGCAGGAATCAAAAGTGTCAATCTTGAGATGAAGTCTAGCCAGTCGGGGTTCTTAAGGCCGGCAGGAAGACAGCTATGGGCCCACCAGGCATGTGGGCCTTATTATGATAGGGAAATATGTGGTAGAGAAATGGGAGAGATAGAGAAGCGGAATGGTTCATGCGCTGTGGAAAGACACAGAAAGGAAGAAATGAAGACAGCGAGGAGTGGGCAGATGTTGGAGGCCTGCTTGCCACCTAGGGCCATGGTGAAGGCAGTGAGGAGTAGACCGAGGGGGTAGGTCTGCTTGCCACCCAGAGCCATGGTGATGTCCCGGCCAGGCTGCTGCCAAGGGCCATGTCTGGGTCCTGGTCCTACAGTAGCCAGGGTGTGCTGATGTCCATGGCTCCTGCTGCTGTCAAGTGCCATACTGATTCCAGTGGGCTGGGCCGCCTCCTGGGGCTGTGTTTGGGTCCACAAGCCACACTGTCACTGGAACCATGCCAATCTGGGTGGCCTTTGCTGCCACTTGAGGCCATGATGACAGCCAGGCCTAGGCTGTTGCCCAGGACCATGTCTGGGTCCATGGCCCAATAGCAGCCAGGGTCCAGACTGATGTACGTGGCTCCTGTTGTCACCAAGCACAATGAGGATGCTCAGGGTCAGATCAGCCATCTGAGTCCAAGTTGGTGACTGAGGGCTAGGATGCATCCAGATCAGAGTGGCCTGTGCTGCTACTGAATGTCATGGTGAAGTCTGGGCCAGAATTGCAGCTGAGGGCCATGTCAGGGTTCATGGCCCTACTGCAGCCAGGGTCTGTACTGATGTCTGATGATCCTGTTGCCATCAAAGGCTGTGCAGACACCCAGAAGGGCCATGTTGGTGTCTCAGGGCCATACTGCCACTGCAGCAGTGGTGACATCCAGACCTAGCTGCTGCTAAGGACCATGTCGGTCCCTACTGCGGCTGGGGTCTGTGCTGAAGTCTGGGTCTTGCATTGCCACCAAAGGTCACATAGAGGCTCAGAGTTGGAGACACAACCTGAGGCCTTGGTGGTGTCCATATAGCTGCCAGAACCATTCCCACCTGAGTGACCATTCCTTCCACCCAGAGCCAGGATGTCATCCCGGCAAAGCTGCTGCTGAGGGCCATGTTTGAGTCTGTGGTCCAGCTGCAGTTGTGTTGATGTCTGTGGCCTGTGACACCCCAGGAGGCCCTAGGAACCATTTGAGAAGAAATCAGAGGGCCATGAGAAGAAATCAGAAAGACCCTGCCTTTCCCTGGCCCTGGGAAAGCTGGCCTTGCCTCACTATGGCAAGAGAGCTGGCCCCTGCACTCAGAAGAGATGGCCTTCACCCCTCACCATAGGTGAGGGTACACTGACCCTGAGGGCAATCATGTAGGGGAGCTGACTCTGTGCCCTTGCTCGAGGCAGGTGGCCCCAGTGGCCCTGACTGACTAGCTTGGCTACCACCCAGGCCCACAGCTGGGCTTTAGGTTGACCCACCGCCCATCTACCCTATCTAGGACCTGCTGGAGATAGTGAAGGGATTGGTCCTGTGGAACAATACTTACAGGATCTCTAAGACTCAGGGCGGCCACAGGCTATCCCAGAGGAGTTCTAGTGAGACTCCAGTGAGGATGGTGTACCAGAAACCAGAGGCCTTGAACCAGACCAGTGACTCACTGCAATGAACACTTGCCAGTAAAGCTGATGGGACAAAGGGGTCTACTATATGGCACACCAAACCCTCCAATGACACCAGGACAAATGAAAAGGTTATAGAGAGGCAGGAAAGAAGAAGAAGCAAAGAGATTTTTCTGTTGTTGTTTTTGGTTTGGTTTGGTTTGCCAGAGGCCATAAGAATATCCAGCAGATGACAACTAATATTCAACAGGTGGATACACCAGATGAATAATTCTCTGATGGGGAGGCCTGTGGGAGACCAGCTCTCACATTTATTTACCCCAGAGACACTTGAGGAATGAGGGATTAGAGACTTAGATAAAAATAAAGAGGGGGAGAGAAACAGAAATTCAGGTGGGCCTGAATCCTTATCCACTGGCCCACAGCTTTATTCCAAAGGGGTATTTATAACTATGCCAAGAGGAGGGGCAAAGGACCTCCCCCTTGCTAGTTACAGCCAAGTGTAGAACCTTACAAACACCTGGTACTCGGGCCTGTGGTCCAATAATCCTCTTATGCAGTCCTGCTGGGTACAGCCATGAGGAGACCTAATGTGCTCCAACAGGTCCCTCTTCTTTATATTTTAAAAGAAAAAACTCCCCATTAAGAGCTCACAGCACTCTCCATAGCTGTCACACCTCCCAGTGTAGGAGTAGAGGATAAGGACAGCATTCTTTTTTTGGAATGGGTCTAAGGTGACAGCAGTCTTAGCTGCATCAAGCCCTTTCTAAACCAAAAAACTCTTCATGCAACTGCATCAAACTTAACTCCCCTTAGCTTCATCATTAACATTAACAATTTAATGTAATTCTAATGTAAATATTGCTGTACATAGTTACAAGTCTCTCCCTTACATCTTAAAGCAAACTCTTAATAGAACCATTTGAATTTCTTGCTAATAAAACATAGGATGAATTTCTGATGCATTCACATCAAACTTCACTAAATCATGGTGCATAAATATCAATAGGTTAACATAATAATTCTAACATAAACATTACTATTCACAATATAATTCCTACAAACCTACATTCAAAAGCAATTTCTTCACTCAAGAAAATATTTTTTAAATTAAATAGACTGAGAAATAGTAACTCTCCATTTTCTTTATAATTTCTTAAACTAAATATCAAACCCAGTTAGAAAAAACCCAAACTTTTCTATTTAAACAATTCCATTTTTAAGTAGTTTCATTTTTTTACACAAACAGTTCCACAAACTATCAGTGTTGATAGAGTGTATATACATAAGTAAATTTAAACTGTCCCATTGTAATGAAATCATTACTGCCCATTTCATTTCTTAAGTTCAAAAGTTCAAAAAGAGTTCTGGTACCATTCCTAAAAGTTCCTCTGAGTGCTCAAAACCAAGGCCTGGCTTGTTAGCTGCCCTTAAGTCTTTGTATAGCTGTCAGAGACATAATGACTCTGAAGCAAACAGCTCCAAATATGAGAAGTCCCATAACTGAAACTTTTTTCAGTTCAAGCAAGTCTCCCTGAAACTTTCGCTTTCAGCTACCACTGTGCTTTGCAGTCTGTAGCCTTCCATAACCAGGCCATTCCTGAACCAGGCTAGAGAGTTTTTAATCACCTCACAGCCTCATGGGCTCAAGGCTCCTTCAGCTGCTACGAGCTGAACCATGGCCCTCCCACAGCAACCCCAGCTCTGGGAGAGTCCCATTACCTGCTTTGTTGATGGTCCAATGCTGAGGACCCTGGGTCCTGGAATCTTACATAGCATTCAGCAGTTTCTGCAGAGTACCAGTCTGGCTGTTCAGCCTGGAGCATGGCTCTCACCTCCACAGCTTCTTGGTCTCCTGTGTGTCTCAACTGCTTATCTGGCACTGACACCACTTCTCTGCTACTGGTAGCAGTCTGCTCACTGTTGCTCACTGTTCACCTTTTCTGAGGCACAGCATCTCTACTGGGCTTTCCAAGCTGCTGCCTGCCATTCGCCTTTCTCGTGGCATGGTGTCTCCATTCTGCTCCTCATCATGACTTTTTCATAGCTGAAAGCATGCAGAACCTTGTACTAGTGCTGGCACTGTTTTTACTGGCTCTTGGGAAGCTATGAAATGGACACCTGGCTGCTACTTTCTGAAGCTAGCAGTCTCTGAAGTGGCTTTTTTTCTGTTATTGGCAGCTTTTGGAGTTTACTAAAGCCACTCAGAGTGCCAAGTTTGCAGTCTGCTATGGACACTGCTTTTTGTGTCCCAGGTTCCTTCACCATATATTCCTCTATTAAACTTTCACCATGTCCCTAGACCTAAACCCTATATTCTTATGCCTAAAGCTTATGCTACCCTAAATCTATATTTCTCAAACTAAAATTACATTCTATAGGACTACTTTATAAACCTTAACATTTAGAAGAGATTCCTTAACTATCATCACTTTACATATCACCTATCTCTTAGAAAAGATTTTAAAAGCACTATTTACCAAACTTGAGAAAACTATAGAACTATTAGAAGGACTCTTTTAACAAGACAGGAAGTACACAAATCATTTCTAAAGTTCAGAGTTTAAGTTCAAAGCTTATAGTCAGCTTTGATATTATTCTAAAAGTTCTTGAGAGTTGGAAACAAGAGTCTAATTTGGCAATGGTTCTGTCAACCCTGGGATTTAGTGAATACTGTCACTATGGGGTTGTAACACTTGTTGTTAGGGGGCTGAAACACTCAGGACAACAACACTCCACAGTCACCTTTCCCACGGAGTTCTCTCAGACGTTCTAGAACTGGCAGAGATGCTCAGTGGCAGATGGCTTCTAACCAGAGGCTGTCCCTTTACCCAAATTCATAACAGCTCCCCTAAGTGCTTCAATTCAGACAAACACTGTTGATTTCACTCAGTTGCTGCAGAAGCCTCGCCTCAGGGCGAATATGAAATTACCATATTGAACTGCCATAAAAGCTCTTAGCAAAAAATCCTTGTGCAGCTATTAGGCAATATAAGCCATTGTTTCAAACCTGCATTGATACTACATTTCCCAGTCTTCTTTTCCAAGCTGCCTTTTGGGTATGGGTATGCTAGCAAACTTCCAGTTCCCTTTACAGGGTTAGTTTTTATGGTTTTGCTTTTGTAACAGGAACTTTCTCTTCCCTAAGCTTGCTTTAGGATGCCTGTGCCACCGCTTAACAGGTTTACCTCTCTAATTAGATCTTTCACCTGACCCTGTTCCCAAGAGGTTTGTGTCCATTTGTCCATGCGCACTCAGAAAGCTGCTTATTGTCAGAGGAAAACACCGTTCAGGGCTTCACTCCGGGTCAGTGAGGGAAACCAAAAGCTTGAAACAAAGCTTTTCAGAAAGGTCTTTTTCATAGTAGAAAAAGAGAGGTTTTCTCCTGGATAGTTCTCTGTCCTGTCCTGGGTTGGCTCCTCCCACAAATAGTGTCCCTGACTTGGCAGTGCCACTGCCAAGGCTCAGCTTTACTGCTTCCTCCTCATCAGCAGCCCCTCCCATCAGGGAGGAATCTGCCTGCACTCTTTCATCAGGCCCTTGCCTGAAGGGATTTTCCCATCCAGGTGAAATTAATTTTGTCCTTACAGAACGAGAAACTGAGAAAGTTTTGAAAGGCTTTTTAGTTTTTTAGAGAGAGAATAAGTTTTTGAGAGAGAAAAGACCACAAGTTTCCCCAAAACTTCTGTTCTCTAAACTTTGGTTTCAATGGCCAAGAGGAAACAAATTCTGATGGTACTGTGTTTCCACACAGTGGGGGTGTCAGCAGAGTGAAAGTTTTATCTCACATGAATTTGTCTTTGCCTCAGGGAAAATGCTTTCCACAGCTGCTTGGACTTAGCATTTTCTGCTATCCCCAGGCCAAAAGCTTTCACTGGAATCTTTTTTTCTGCCTGTTAAGCTCTTCTTTAATAGATATTTCCTCTGATTCTTCCCAGTTTGCGTTCCTAAGTCTAGTAGCTTATTTTTATGCTATATTCCTTCATTCCTACTCTACCTTACTCTTCTAAGTTTTTCCTACACTACATTTCTATTTCCTACTTTCCTTAATTTTTATATATAGGGGGAGAGAGAGAGAGAGAGAGAGAGAGAGAGAGAGAGAGAGAGAGAGAGAGAGAATGAGAACCTAGAGGGAAGTCTACGCTGCAGCCTTGCGGCATTTCACCACCTAACCTACACACCTCAAAATAAAATACAGTTGCCTTCATTTTTCAATTTCTTATTGGCATGCCTACACTCATGACATCCCCTTCTTTGATTTCACAAAGCCCTAGGGTTATTTTTTATTTATTTATTTTGTCCCTATTCAGTGGCACCATCTGTGGGAGACCAGCTCCCACATTTATTTACCCCAGAGACACTTGAGGAATGAGGGATAAGAGACTCAGATAGAAATAAAGAGGGGAGAGAAACAGAAAGAAATGCAGGATAGACTCGGGTGGGCCTGGATCCTTATCCATTGGCCTAGAGCTTTACTCCAAAGAGCTGTTTAAAACAATGCCAAGGGGAGGGGCAAAGGACCTCCCCCTTGCTAGTTACAGCCAAGTGTAGACCTTTACAAACACCTGGTGCTTGGGCCCATGATCCAATCATCCTCCTATGCAGTCCTGCTGGGTACAGCCACTAGGAGACCTAGTGTGCTCCAACAGAGGCCCACTAGGCATGGACCTTGGGGTCACAGACTGTGAATACTGTTTGCATCTGTCTGTGATTTTCTCATGTGCTACTACAAGTCTTCTCTAAAAAGAACAGCTATGGGACTCTTCCCACAGCTTATTGGTAGTGTGTTTTTCACTTATTGAGTATATTTAATTTCTGTGGATTGACAGGAAGATAATTCTTCTTACACTGTGTAATTTTAGTGGATAAAATATACTTTCATGGGGCTGGAGAGATGGCTCAGTGGTTAAGAGCACTGACTGCTTTTTCAGAGGACCCAGGTTCAATTCCCAGCACTCACATGGCAGCTAATAACTGTCTGTAACTTCAAGATCTGACACCCTCACACAGACATACATGCAGAAAAAACACCAATGCACATAAAATAAAAATAAAAAATTTATATATATACTTTCATGGCCAGGCTTTTGTTTCATGGCTTCAAGACAATTACATACAATTAGCCAATTTAAGACCTCAGAGCAAATTCAAAGTAGACTAGCTGCCCCTGCAAATGAATCACACAAGGACAGATTCCCAGGTGTCTGGCTATTGAACCAAGATCAAGCATAAAGCAACTTTGGTGCTGGTTCCCCACTTGCTAAACTCTGGCTTGTAACATTAAAGACATAACTCCTGATACAAATTCCTCAGCAACTAACTCCCTGCAAGAACTCCTAATCTCAGTTTAATGATACAAGACTCAAGGTTCATCCAACTGTTTATATTTAGGTCTTGGAACACTTTTAAGGTCACTGTCCCTCGAGAAAGTGCGGAGCACTAGAGCTCTATGTACCTCACGCCCTCATTTTACAACCTGCACACCAGGGAGCCTGGCAGACAGCAAGAGCATTGCCATGGCTACTCATGCCCAGCCACATGGACAGCACTCTGTGCTTTCTGGTCAGCACAGCATTCTCCCTTGCAATGAAAACTATCCAAGTCTGAGAACAAATGACACTTTCAAATGACAGCTTAGAATGTTTATCACACTTAGAAATATAGAATACAATGCACAATTTCTCTGTTTTCAAGGCTCCCTAGTAGTTTAACTTTTTAACCCCCTTTATGAGCTATAAGCAAGACAGCAAAATAGCTGGATCTTCCTTCACAGCCACAACTGCCCTACTAATCAGAAAGCTGACAGGTTTATTTCATGTATGTTATCAGAATGACACTGCTTCTTATAATTTACCCAAGAGATGTGATGTGACCCTCAAAATGTAACTCTTTTATTGTCTAAAGCTCTCTGTTGGGAATATATATAACTGTGGAAAGACAAAGAAGAGAGAGATCTTTCAAGGTGAAGTAATAAAGAAAGTTCCTGTGCTTTTTTCCCTACCCCTCAGATAGAAAAGTTTAGTTCTCACCAACATCATGGATTATTTTGCAAACCCTGGGTGCAGTCTTGGAGCTGGTTCTCTGAGACTGCAATATTGATTTGGGGTTTTGTCTTGCTTTTGTTTGCTTGCTTGCTTTGTTTCATTTTCTTTTGTGGGGGGGGGCATGCAGCAGGGATGAGGACAGGATATGGGGGGACTGGGAGGTGAGCAGAATTGGAGTACATGTAAAACTCCCAAAGAGTCAATAAAGAAGGTAAATGAAAAAAAGTGTCAATCTTGATAGTAATCAAAGCAAACATGGGAGCTAGTGAAGTGGCTCAATGGTAGTTTGTCCAGTATCTATGAGAATTCAATCCAGTTCCCAACAACTCCCCTTATATATAAATGGTGAACAGAACTGGGTAACCACCTCTCAAAGAGACCACTAGCACCCTAAAAGTCATTCCATGCCTCTCCCTATCACTCTGCTTTTGGCTTCTCCTCCTCCAGTGATAGCCAGGTACAGACTTCATTACCGTAGATTCTGGCTGTCACACAGGACGGTGTGACACAGTTTACAATGGTACAGACCAAGTCATCGAGCTATATAAACACCTGACCAAGGCCAAAATCTACTATCATCATTAATTGGAATGTAAGCACACTCATTTGCTTTCTAGGAGAACTTCATCAGTGTGATTGCAGGACCTCCGTCCTGGTCTACTATAAAATATACCACAATTCCTTTCAAGACTTGTTGTACTGCTAATGAGTATTTAGTCCTCCCTGAATTATGGCTACTAAAACTAAGGTGCTATAAAGAAGCATGCTTCTTAAGAAATCCTGGCCGGGCGGTGATGGCGCACGTCTCGGGAGGCAGAGCCAGGCAGATTTCTGTGAGTTCAAGGCCAGCCTGGTCTACAGAGCGAGATCCAGGAAAGGCACACAGCTACACCAAAAAAAAAAAAAAAAAAAAAAAAGAAAAGAAAAGAAAAGAAAAGAAAGAAATCCTGTTTCATGAGTAGGGATACAAATTTGTGTTTGGTATTTACTTAGAGGAGGCACTGTGAAGTCAGGCAGTATGCTTCTCCTTAGGTTTTGTTTGTTTGTATTTTGTTTTTGTTTTGTTTTGTTTTTTGCTTCTCCTTAGTTTTAAGAAAAAAGGCCAACTGTTCTCTAGAGTGTTATCTACATCTCACTAGCAGTAAAGGTCTCAACCCTCTATCTTTGCATTAACACTTGGTAACACCAGTTCTTAAAAATCTAGCCACTTTTGGGGGGTGGGAGTGGCACATGTCTTTAATCCCAGCACTCGGGAGACAGAGCCAGGCAGATCTCTGTGAGTTTGAGGCCAGCCTGGTCTACAGAGTGAGTTCCAGCACAGGCTCCAAAGCTACACAGAGATACCCTGTCTTGAAAAAACAAAAACAAAAACAAAAAAAAAGAAAGAAAAAGAAAACTTTTTCCATGCATGAGGCCCCAAGTCCCAACATGCAGGCATGCATGTATGAACACATACGAGCCACACACACCTGTTTCCCTTAAGGTTCTTATAGTTTTGTCCTTCTTTGGGATAAATCAAAGTGACAATATAGGCATAGGCCTGTAATATCACTTCATTCTCAATACCATGTGGGAAACATCAACTTCCTTACTCACCTGAAATCTGATGGTCAGACCAGGCAAATGTGCCTGTACTGTGCTGTGACCACTCCACTACTCCCCTGTAGCAACTACACGTGTTCAAATTACTAATACTCTGCCCTACCTTTAGCTATTTTACTATTTTTAAAATTCATTTTATTTTTAATTATGTGCATGCATGTCCATTTGTGAGTATGCACATGTGAGTGTGTTATATCCCCTGGACATAAGCTGCCATGTGGGTCATGGGAACCAAATTCAGGGCTGAAAGAACAAGAATTGCTCTTAATCACTGAGTTCTCCAACCCTTAGTTTCTGGTTTTGTTTTGTTTCTTGGACATGCTATGTCTTAACCTTATGATTTTCCTATCTCAGCCTCCCAAACACTGGGGTTACAGATTTAATTTAGTGATCTAAAAAATACCTTCAAGAGCTGGAGAGATGGCTCAGTGGTTAAAAGCAGTGTCTGCTCTTCCAGAGGTCCTGAGTTCAATTCCCAGCAACCACATGGTGGCTCACAACCATCTATAATGGGATCTGATGCCTTCTTCTGGCCTGCAGGTGTACATGTAGAGCACTTATAACATAAAAAATAGATAAAACTTCAAAGAAAAGTAGAAATCTTAAAAAAATTATACATTCACATGAGCCAGGCATAATGATGCATGTCTTTAATTATAGAACTCAGGAGGCAGAGGTAGGTGGATTTCTATGAGTTCAGAGGCCAGCCTGATCTACACAGTGAGTTCTGGACCAGCCAGGGATACATAGTGAGACTATGGCTCAAAAAAAAAAAAAAAAAAACAGCATAATCTCAGCACTTAGGAAAGGCTGAGACATATGTAACACAATGAGTTCAAGGCAAGTAGTGTTCACGAGGCCATATCTCAAAATTCAATTTTCCCTTTATGTTTAATTTTATTGTTTTTCAAACTTAAAATTTTTAACTTTATGTGTATGAGTGTTTTGCCTGCACATATGTATGTGCACCACTTGTGTGCCTGGTGCCCTTGAAGGCCAGAAAAGGGAATTAGTTCTCTCTGGAACTGGAGTTACAGACAGTTGTAAGCTGCCATTCGGGTGACGGGAACTGAACCCAGATCCTCTGGAAGAGGAGCCAGTGGCCTTAAATACCAAGGTATCTCTTCAACTCATGAGCTTAATTTTAGACTTTTCAAAGTCTTGCATAATTACTACTCTATTGTGTTTGAAACACGTTAGTCAGCAAATTCTGCTAGTTTTCTCCAAATTTCCATAAGGTTTCACACATTGCAGATTTTTTCTCTAACTCCTTGATAGCAATATTACCTCAGTCTTTGCCATCATTACTAACTGCATCTACACTAGCTAAGGAAGAGTGTGCTATCTTCCTGTTGTCACATGGATTTTGAGAATATGCAACACCAAACCCACAAACTTAGTGACATGATTTACTCTAGCTAGTAAATGTCAAAAATATCATTAAAGTACATCAAGGTCTCAGCTCAGATGTAACTATAAAACATGGCTTCATCTTTTACCTGAGAATGAGCATAGGTTGTTAAGGGGCTGTGAGTGAGTGTAATCTCCAAGTGAGAAGAAGATGGCTGGAGCATCTCAGCCTCCATCTTTCCCATCCCATGTACTCAGAATCAAAATCAGCTAACTTGAATGAGAAATTTTTGTTTGAAGCCCTTGAGAATTGGATGCATTCAGTCATTGATTTATTTTTCCAAATAAGATCTTGCTACATAACCTACACTGGACTTAAATGCTCTCCCTGCCTCAGCTTCCTGAATGCTAGGATTACAGATATGTACCACCACATCTATCTGGGGGATAATTTTATGAGTCAAGAATAATAATGGAGGAAGATCTAACAGTCAGAGGAGGAGGACTCCAGGGGCCAGCCATCCAGTTACACAGCCAGCCATGGAGTAAGAGTAAGATTTATAAAAGTTAGAGAAAAGGAAAAGCCCAGAGGTAAAAGATAGATAGGTTAAGGAAAGATGGCTAGAAACTAAGTCAAGTTAAGGCTGGGCATTCATAATTAAAAATAAGCCTCTGGGCAGTTCAGATGAGATCCATTCAGGTGAGGACTCAGAGGCTTTCAGGCTGAGGAAACAAGATCAGCTGAGGAGTTGGTGAGCCAGACGGCTGGAGAGGTGACTCAATGGTTAAGAGCACTGTCGGGCCCAGTGTTCTGCCTGAGACTGGTCAGGACCTAGCTGTCAATCGTTCAGAACCCAACAACCTCATGGAACCAGGATCAGCTGAGGAGCTGCAGAACACTGTTGGCACACCTTTAATCCCAGCACTCTGGGAAGGAGCTGCTGTGGGACGGGACCAGAACAACCCGAGCATTCTGGTCGAGGCCGACCCGGGGCCCAGCTGCAGATCATGTGAAACCCAACAACTTGGAGGCGTTGGTGAGACTGCCCTACTCATCAACCTGTTCAGCTGAGATCCATTTGGGAGAGGTTTCAGAAGCCTGCAGCCTGCAGTCTGAGGAAACAAGATCAGCTGAGGAGTTGGCGATCAAACAAAACTCAACCCAAGAACGCAAGGGAAGGAGTTGTCTAGACACCTAATCAGATCACCAGAGTCATAAGCCCACCCTACACCGACTGGGAACAGGTAAGGCCCCATCTCTTGACCAGCAGACCAGGTCTCTAGCCCCTAGGCCCCAGCCATTGGAGCCCCAGGGACCAGGCAGCTCTTTCCCTGCTCCCTCGAAAAAAAAAACAACAAAAAAAACCATCCCCTGCAAACCCAACAACCATTGGAGCCATAAGCCCACCCTGCACAGATTGGGAACAGTTGCTCACTGAGACAGAACCCACTAACATCGATTGGACTAAGATGCTCCCGGAGAAACAGGGCCCAACAACACTAATTCAACCAAGAACTCCCAGTGGACCAAGACTATCAATTGGAACAAGAGAGGCACCCTCAGACACAGACACCACTGCACCGAGTGGAGGAAGAGATGAGCAGATGCCAGTGCAAAAATACAGGCAACAACATAAAGACCTATATGACACCATCAGAACCTAGTGATTCTACATCTGCAAGACCTGAACATACCAACGCAGAAGCAGAAGAAATCAATCCTAAAAATGACTTTAAGATGATGATATAGGCCCTTAAATAGGAAATGAAAAAATTCCCTTAAAGAAATGGAAGAAAAAAAAAAAAACAAAAAAATGGAAGAAATCAAAGAAAGCCAAAAAAAAAGAAAGAAAGAAAAAGAAAAAGAAAAGCAATTAAACAGACGAAGGAAACAGTTCAAGACTTGAAAATTGAAATCGAGACAATAAAGAAGACACAAACTGAGGGAATGTTGGAAATAGAAAATCTGACTAAACAAACAGGAACTACAGATGCAAGCATAACCAACAGAATGCAAGAGATGGAACAGAGAATCTCTGACACTGAAGACACAATAGAGAAAATAGATTCGTCAGTCAAAGAAAACACTAAAGCCAAAAAAGTCGTAACATAAAACATCGAGGAAATTTGGGACACTATGAAAAGACCAAACCTAAGACTAATAGGGATAGAAAAAGAATACCAACTCAAAGGCACAGAAAATATATTTAACAAAATCATAGAAAAAAAACTTTTCCAACCTAAAGAAAGAAATACCTATGAAGATACAAGAAGCTTAAAGAACACCAAATAGGCTGGATCAAAAAAAAAAGTCCCCTCACCACATTATAATCAAAACACTAAACATACAGAACAAAGAAAAAATATTAAGAGCCGAAAAGGAAAAAGGCCAAGTAACATATAAAGGTAGACCCATCAGAATAACACCAGACTTCTTAATAGAGACTATGAAAGCTAGAAGGTCCTGGACAAATGTTATGCAGATACTAAGAGACCACGGATACCAACCCAGACTATTATACCCAACAAAACTCTCAATCACCATAGACCATGATAAGACCAGATTTAAACAATACCTATCCACAAATCCAGCCCTACAGAAAGCAATTGAAGGAAAAATCCAACCTAAGGAAATTAAACACACCTATGAAAACTCAGGCAATAGATAATCCCACACCAACAAATACCAAAGAAGGGAAACACAACACTACCACCAAAAAATAACAAGAATCAGCAGGAATCAGTATCAATGGTCTCAACTCTCCTATAAAAAGACACAGGCTAACAGAATGGATACGAAAACAGGATCCATCCTTCTGCTGCATATAAGAAAAACCTAAACTTCAAAGACAGACACTACTTCAGAGTAAAAGGCTGGGGAAAGGCTTTCCAATCAAATGGACTTAAGAAACAAGCTGGTGTAGCTATCCTAATATCTAATAAAATAGACTTCAAACTAAAATCAATCGAAAGAGATTGGGAAGGACATAACATATTTATCACTTGGAAAATCCAACAAGATGAAGTCTCAATTCTGAACATTTATGCCCCAAATACAAAGGGCACCCACATTTATAAAAGAAACATTACTAAAGCTTAAATCGCACATATTGGTTGTAGTATTAAGGCAACTCCACATAGTTAAAAGGATTTATTTTGTGGGGTAACTTACAAGTAAAGGGATAGGTTACAGGGTCCAGGAAAGGTGTAGCACAGTCCAGCGGTGCTCTCTGGAAAACTCTGCTTGGTCTACCTCCAGCATCCAGGATCCAGGAACCAAGAGTGCTGGCACAATCTGGATCTCGGGTCTTAAAGGCTCCTGTCTCGGCCCCGCTTTGTAAGTGTGACAGTTACTGAAGCCTCAATAGGGGTAGTACTTCCAGGTCAAAGCTGGAACAGCTACCCACTACACACACATCAAACCCCACACACTGGTAGTGGGAGATTTCAACACACCACTCTTACCAATGGACAGATCTACCAGACTGAAACGTAACAGAGAAATAAAGGGCCTAACAAATGTTACGACTCAAATGGACTTAATAGATATCTATAGAACATTCCACCCTAACACAAAAGAATATACCTTCTTCTCAGCACCCCATGGAACCTTCTCGAAAATTGACCACATGCTCAGTCACAAAGCAAATCTCAACAGACACAAAAACACTGGAATAGCTTCCTGTATTTTATCGGATCACCATGCCTTAAAGTTAGATTTCAACAACAACAAAAACTATAGAAAGCCTACAATCTCATGGAAACTGAATAATGCCCAACTGAAGCACCAATGGGTCAAGGAAGAAATAAAGAAAAAAATTAAAGATTTCCTAGAATTCACTGAAAATGAAAGTACAACATACCCAAACTTATGGGACACTATAAAAGCAGTGCTAAGAGGAAAATTCATAGCACTAAATGCACACATAAAGAAGTTGGAGAAATCTCACACTAATGACTTAACAGCACACCTGAAAGCTCTAGAACAATTCAGGAGGAATAGACACCAGAAAATAATCAATGAAATAGAAACAAAGAACAATACAAAGGATCAATGAAACGAAGAGTTGGTTCTTTGAAAAAAGTCAATAAGATAGACAAACCCCTATCCAAATTAACCAAAAGGCTGAGAGAGATCATCCAAATTAACAAAATCAGAAATGAAAAGGGAGCTATAACAACAGACAATGAGGAAATCCAGAGAATCATCAGGTCATACTTTAAAAACCTGTACTCCACAAAATTGGAAAATTTGAAAGAAATGGACAATTTTCTGGATAGATACCACATACCAAAGTTAAATCAAGACCAGATAAACTATTTAAATAGACCAATAACTCTTAAGGAAATAGAAACAGTCATTAAAAGTCTCCCAACCAAAACAAGCCCAGGACCAGATAGTTTCAGCACAGAATTCTACCAGATTTTCAAAGAAGAGCTAATATTAATACTCTTCAAATTGTTCCACACAATAGAAACAGAAGGAACATTACCAAACTCTTTTTATAAGGCTACAGTTACCCTGATACCCAAACCACACAAAGATGCAACAAAGAAAGAGAATTACAGACCTCATGAACATTGATACAAAAATACTCAACAAAATATTGGCAAAACAAATCCAAGAACACATCAAAAAAAATATCCACTATGACCAAGTAGGCTTCATCCAGGGATGAAAGGATGGTTCAACATATGAAAATCTATCAATGTAATACACCATATAAACAAACTGAAAGAAAAAAAAACACATGATCATGCTGAAAAAGCCTTTGACAAAATCCAACACCCCTTCATGATAAAGGTCTTAAAGATCAGGAATACAAGGAACATCCCTAAACATAATAAAGGCAATTTACAGCAAGCCAACAGCCACCATCAACTTAAATGGAGAGAAACTCAAAGTGATTCCACTAAAATCAGGAACAAGACAAGGCTGTCCACTCTCCACATATTTATTCAATATAGTACTTGAAGTTCTAGCTAGAGCAATAAGACAACAAAAGGAAAACAAAGGGATAGAAATTGGAAAGGAAGAAGTCAAACTTTCACTATTTGCAGATGATATGATAGTATACATAAGTGACCCCAAAAATTCTACCAGGGAATTCCTACAGCTGATAAACTCCTTCAGTAAAGTGGCAGGATACAAGGTTAACTCAAAAAAAAATCAGTAGCCCTCCTATACATAAATGATAAAAGGGCTGAGAAAGAAATCAGAGAAACATCACCATTTACAATAGCCACAAATAATATAAAATACCTTGGGGTAACACTAACTAAACAAGTGAAGGACCTGTATGATAAGAACTTTAAGTCTCTGAAGAAAGAAATTGAAAAAGATAACAGAAAATGGAAAGATCTCCCATGCTCATGGATAGGTAGGATTAACACAGTAAAAATGGTAATCTTAACAAAAGCAATCTACAGCGTCAATGCAATCCCCATCAAAATCCCAATACAACTCTTCACAGACTTGGAAAGAACAATAGTCAACTTCATATGGAAAAACAAAAAAACAGGATAGCTAAAAGAATCCTGTACAATAAAGCAACCTCTGGAGTCATCACCATCCCTGACCTCAAGCTCTACTATAGCGCTATAGTAATAAAAACAGCTTGGTACTAGCATAAAAACTGACATACGCACCAATGTAATCGAATTGGAGACCCTGACATTAACCAACACACATATGAACACCTGATTTTTGACAAAGAAGCCAAAACTATACAATGGAAAAAAGAAAGCATCTTCAACAAATGGTGCTGGCATAACTGGATGTCAACATGTAAAAGACTGCAAATAGATTCATATCTGTCACCATGCACAAAACTCAAGTCTAAGTGGATCAAAGACCTCAGCATAAATCCAGTTACACTGAACTTGACAGAAAAGAAAATAGGTAGTACTCTTGAACTCATTGGCACAGATCACTTCATAAATATAACACCAGTAGCACAGATACTGAGAGCAACAATTAATAAATAGGAACTCCTGAAACTGAGAAGCTTTTGTAGGGCAAAAGACATGGTCAATAAGACAAAAAGACAGCCTACAGAATGGGAGAAGATCTTCACCACCCCACATCTGACAGAGGACTGATCTCCAAAGTATATAAAGAACTCAAGAAACTAGACATCAAAATACTGAACAATCCAATTAAAATATGGGCTACAGAGCTAAACAGAGACTTCTCAAAAGAAGAATCTCAAATGGCTGAAAGACATTTTAGGAAATGCTCAACATCCTTAGTCATCAGGAAATGCAAATCAAAATGACTCTGAGATACCATCTTACACCTGTCAGAATGGCTAAGATCAAAAACACTGTAAACAGCTTATGTTGGAGAGGATGTGGAGCAAGGAGAACACTCCTCCACTGTTGGTGGGGGTGCAAACTTGTACAACCACTGTGGAAATCAGTATGGCAGTTTCTCAGAAAATTGGGAATGAATCTACCTCAAGACCCAGCCATACCACTCTTGGGCATATACCCAAGGAATACTCAATCATACCACAAAAACATTACATGTTCAACTATGTTCATAGCAGCATTGTTGTAATAGCCAGAATTTGGAAACAACCTAGATGCCCATCAACTGAAGAATGGATTAAGAAAATGTGGTACATATACACAATGGAATACTACTTGCAGAGAAAAACAATAACATCATGAAATTTGCAGGCAAATGGATGGAACTAGAAAATGTCATCCTGAGTGAAGTAACCCAGACTCAGAAGGACAAACATGGTATGTACTCACACATAAGTGGATACTAGATATAAAGCAAAGGACAATCAGACTGCAACCCACAAATCCAGGGAGGCTACCTAGCAGGGAGGACCATAGGATGACTGTGGCTTATAATGAGTTTTGGTTTTGCCCAATTACTGGGCAAGTTTTAGTGAAACATTTCACTATTAGGATAAGAATTTGTACCGTATCAAGCTAATGAAAGAATATCCTGGCTGTACTTTCAGGAGGGGGGGGGCTAAAATCTTTTTAGATTATGGATTAGCCTGTAGAAAAATGTCTGCCATAAATTAAACAGTGAAGGGGAAGATGAATAGGAATCTCACTTACACAACTTAAGTAAAACATAGCTCTCTGAACAGATGAAGATAGGTTTCTTCTGTATCCCAGAATCTAATCTATATTTATATGTATAATTAGCTATTATTTGGCTTAAAGGGCTTATTAAGAAATGTTATCATTTTTACTATTTTCTACAGAGAAAATATTTTCCAGTTTCAAATAACCCTGGACTTTTGAATTATAACCTGTTTTTATGTTCAAGCTAACTGTGTATTATTTCCCCTGCAGTTGTACATAAAATGTTTTTACATTTAAAAAAAGGACAAATACAAAAAAAGAATAATACTGGAGATTGGCTTGTCAATCCAAATGCTTCTCCCAATATTTAAAGTTATGGCTTTGTTTGCTGCACCTCTTAACTTCAGTTGTGAACTTCATACTTCCTAAGTTCCACTGAATTCTTCCTTGAGCATTGAATTATCTTAAAACATTATTTTCAAGTAGAAGGACCAATCAATACCTTTCACTTTTACTTCTAATCACTAGTATAATTCCTAATCGAAACTTGCTTTAAAATCCACTATAGCCGGGCGGTGGTGGTGCACGCCTTTAATCCCAGCAAAACTACACAGAGAAACCCTGTCTCGAAAAACCAAAAAAAAAAAAAAAAAAAAAAAATCCACTATAGGTCAAGAAGCCATGGGTGGAGCCTGACAGATGGCTCAGTGGTTAACAGTGTAACCTGCTTCTACAAGGGAGCTGAGTTGGATTCCCAGCACCCACCTGGGCAGCTCAAAACTTGCTAAACTCTAGCTCCAGGGTGATCTGATGCCTCTGGCCTCCATGGGCACCTGCAACCACATGAACATAGCCACATTCACACACATAATTTGGAAACAAAAAAGTCATAAACCAACAAAACAACAACAACAAAAACCCAAAACAACAACAAAAAACCCAAATACTCTGCAGTTCTCAGGCATAGAACTGTTTCTAGATTTATTCTTTTTTATTGCATGATTATCCCCTACTTACTTATAGAAGTAATCACTTTACAATGGATTTGTTTTGTGAATTTTTCATTTATCCAAACATGTTATTATATATAATGAATTATGTTAGATCTTATTTGATGGATTTCACCTTAAATTTGCATTGATGGGGATTGAACCAAGGGCCTGGAACATGCTCGGCAAGTGCACTGCCACCAAACTTGTCAACTTGCTCCCCAGCCCTCAACTTGTTCCTCTGCCATTGCAACATGGCATATCCCAGCACAAGTAATGCTGTGTGTTTCCAAGTTACTTTTTAAGTACATTCTGACTGATCGTAAATTTTTTTGGTGATATTTCTTTGTGAAGTGGGTTTTTACATTTTAATCGGATTTTAAAATCATATAAAATTGATCATCTTAAATATTTTTGTGTGCACTTCATAACTGTTAAGAACAGAGACATTGTTATAACAATTCAAATACTCTCATCCAACAAAACTGAAATCATATATCCACTTAATAGCAATTTATCATCTCCCTCATCTCTCAGCTTTAATAGATTTTCATCTCTAGCTATACTCCACATAAGTGGAATCATATAGTATTCTCTTTTGTAATGGATATTTCTCATAGCATGCAGTCTTTAGGTTCACCCATGTCTATCTTGTAGCTATCTGAATAAAGTACTATCTCATGGGTTTATTTATATTATGCTTGATAATAATGTTGAACGGCTTTTAAAATATTTATAAACCATTTTACATCACCTTTAGGGAGATGTCTATTCAAGTCCTTTGACCATTTTGAAAATTAAATTATATTCTAAGTCAGTGGTTCTCAACCTTCCTGATGCTGTGCCCTTTAAATATCATTTCTCATATTGTGGTGACCCCAACCATAAAATTATTTTCGTTGCTACTACAAAACTGTAATTTTGTTACTGTTATACATCATAATGTAAATACCTGATATGCAGAATATCTAATATTTGACCACTGTGAAAGGGCTGTTCAACCCCCCAAAGTGGTTGCCACCCACAGGTTAAGAACTTCTTTTCAAAGTGTTCTGTAGTCATGGGTATTATAGTTAAGCATTTAGTCCAATTTCAACCTATTTTAAAATATAGTGTAAGATTTTTTAACACCCAGATTCAGAGTTTTCCCAATACCATTTGAAGAGATTTTGTTCTCCATTCAGTGTCCTTGGTACACTTGTTAAAAAATCATTTGAGGGCCAGCAAGATAGTTCAATGGGGGAAGGGCACTTTTGGTTAAGGATGACAATGTCTATTCAATCCTGGAACCTAGAAGGTTAAAGGAAAGAATGGATTCCTGCAGGCTGTCCTCTGACCTCGACAAGCATGTTACAAGCTTGCATCAAGCTGACATAAAACTATCCAGCACAACACTCAACATACATGACCACTTACATATGTGCACGTTCACAAACACTCATGCATACATGTATACACATAGGCATTCACACACGATTGTTTAAAATCTTTCGGTACATGCACGGAGGTCTCCTTCCAAGCTCTCTGTCCCATTGGTCGAGAAGCATTTTGGTTGCTGTGGTTTTGTAGTACATTTGGAAATCAAGGAAGAATGAAGTATCCTTCTTTCTCCTCCATCAATAGTTGTGTTTTTAAGTGTGAGTGCCTGCAAGTACATATAAGCACTATGTGCATGCCTAGAGGCAGGAGACCAGAAGATGGTAATGGATACCCAGGGCATTGTGAGCTGCTCAGAATAGGTGCTGGGACTGAACCAGGTCCTCTGCAAGACCAGCCTGTGCTCTTAACTCCTGACCAGTCTCACTAATCTCCCCTCCCTTTTAGACCAGTTCTCACTAGTAGCCAAGACCCCAGGACAGCCTCCACTTTCTCCTTCCTTAATCTGAGTGCTGGCATTATAGGCTTGTACCACACCCAGCTATTTCAACTTTATTCTTTTTTAAGGTGTTTTACAGTGTTCGGTAAGTTTTTGGTCAGTTATTTCTATTTCTGAAAGAAAAAAAAGCCATTAAGATTTTGACAGATTGCTTTGAATGGTACTAACATGGTAACAATGTTATATCATCCATCAACATGAGTGTTGTACTATTTGTCAATGCTCTTGTTCAGACAAGGTCTTGCTATGTGTGTGCTGCCCAGGTTGGCCTCAAAGAATCTGCTGCTTCAGTTTCCCAAGTAAAACAAGACTACAGGCACATGCCACTCCACCCCTCTCTGTTGTTTCATATAATAGCCTTTAACATGCATAATTCATACAACTAATTCAAATACACAATTCAGTCATTTTGCATTAATTTCAGAACCATTATTAATTTTAGAACATTTCCATGATCTCCAAAGAAACCCAGCACCCATTAGCACTCCCTCCACATTTCTTACATGCTCCGATAACCTGCATCAAGGAAACTACAAACTACACTCTGTCCATGGACACCCCTTACAAACAGACTCAAAACATATGGTCCTTTATGAGTGCCTTGACTCTGTCTCCATAATCTTTCATGTTATGCCATTCACTTATCATCAGTTCACAATGATTACCAAATACTCTATTGTATGGATACACCACATCTATAGCTGGTGACATTTGAGTTTTCACTTTTAACATGCTATTAGGAATATTTGTGCACAAGTAGTTGTATGGACAAGTTTTTATTTGTATTGGTTCACACATCTAAGAATGGAATTGCTGGGTCATGTGATAACCAAACTGTCTTCCAAACTGAGTGCTCTATTTTATATACCAGGGGCAGGAAGAGGGACTTCAATTCCTCTCCATCCTCAATGGTATACTTCCAGTATCTGCTTTCTGTGAATAATAATAACCATGCTATTGGTATGAGAAGGATAAGGATTTCTGATTTAGGTTTTCACTCTCCTGCTGGATTATACATCTTCTCTGGGAAAATATCTGTTTAAATTCTGCCTCAGTTTTTGAAGTGGGTTGTAAGACTGACTTGTCTTTATATACGCTAAACACAAGTCCTTTACTAGATATATATTTCTAAGTACATTATCCTCATTCGTGTTCTAATAGGTCTTTGTATTTAGAGTAGTTTTAGGAACAGAGCACAACTGGGCAGAAGCAGAGTTACTGTCACATATCTCCTGCACCCATGAAAACACATCCTCTCCACTATTGATGAGCAGTACCAGAATAATACAATGCTTAAAACTGATGAACTGACATCAACATCATCAAAGTCCACAGTTCATTCATCTTGGAGCACACTACATGTTTTGACAAACTAATGATATAAGTATTCACCATGACACCATCAGTGATACTATAGCTACACTGCCCTAAAAATCATCTGCAGTCTTCTCATCCCTTCCCATATCGCTGGCAATCTCTTTTTACTGTCTCCAGTTGATTTTCCAGAATGCCACCGCTAGAATCACATATATTGCGAAGCCTTTTCAGATTGGTTTCACTCAGAAACACGAACTTAAGACTTACCTTTGTATTTCCCCAACTTGATTGTTCAATTACATATAGTAATAAATAAAGAGTTCATTGTCTGGATGTACAACGGTTTATTTACTGACCTCCTGGGAGTTATCTTGGTTACATACAAGTTTAGGCAATTATGGCTAATGCTACTAACATCCATATACAAGGTTATTGTATGGCTATAAATTTCAATTTGTGTGGTAAATTTGCTTGATTTATTTTTGTAAAATGTATTACAATTTGTAAGAAATTGCTGAATGGCTTTCCAAGGTGACCGTGCTTGCTATTTTGCACCCCCACAACAAGTTGCCCTCTTCCAGTCTTTGCATTTGGTATGCTTACTAGATTGGTGCTTGGTCATCTTAATGGGGGTGTTACAGCACCTTGTGTTCTGACTGTAACTCCTATCTTTTCATAGTCTCCCTTGCTACCTCTTTTTCTCTGGTGAAGATAGTTTGGCTCTTGGGGCATTTTTGTTTCGTCGTGTCTTTTGAGAGTCTCATACACTCCCAGGCTAGTGTCAAAACTGTCATGTAGTGGAGGCTGGCCTTAAGTTCTTGATCCTCTTACCTCTTCTTCTAAGTGCTGTATTTCACGAGTATGTAGCTGTGCCCAGCATTTTTGACCACCCTTAAACCATTTGATTTCCTATTTTAAATGGCCTTTGTATATATTCTTGATCAGAGTGCATTGTCAGACTAGTCTGCTTATTTCTATCTCTTGGCAGTGGCTTTCACAAAGCAGATGTTTTTAAGTTTAATGAAGTCCAGAGCTCACAGATCATTCTCATAGATAAAACTTTGGTGTCATACAAAAATCATGCCAATTCCAAGGCCAAGATTTTCTCTTATAATCTTTATTTTACATTTATGTATAAAATCTATGGAATTAATTTCCATCAAGGATGTGAGTTTGCATGTAGATTATTCTGTATGTGACTCTCCAGTTGTTCCAACAACTTCTCTTTACTATATTTCCTTCTCTGCTTTGTGAAGATCAGGAAAGGCTAGAGGTAAGAGTGCCAGTGTCCATTCTCAGTACAACAAAACAATGCCAAACAGAAAACCTGTTTCATGTTAATCATAGTAATCTTTTTGTTTTGCTTTGTATTTTTTTTTGTTTGTATTCTTGAGATTAGGGTGTCATCCTCAAACTTTCTGTGTAGCTGAAGATCACTTGGAACTCCCGATTCTCCAGCCTCCACCTACCAAGTGCTGGGATTATAAGCCACAGGGCCCAGCCTGAATTAGGGTTTTTTTTTTTCTTTTTTATATCTGATATCTGAAAGGGCCCAACCAACTTCATTATTTTGCATGTAGATATCCAGATGATCCACCACTACAAACATTCTTCCCCCATTAAATGTACTTGATTGATAAACATTTGAGAATTTCTGACACATGTGATTATTTTATTTGAACTCAATTATATTCCAATCACCCATCTGTCTATGCTTATGCCAGGACTACTGTCTTGGTAACTGTAGCTTTTTAGTAAGTTTTAAGAACAAAGCTGAATGCTGTGGTAAAAATACAATACAGAGTTGCTAGAAATCCAGGTAAGCATTCTCCCAGTGAGGAGCATCCACAGCCTGACTTTGATCTTTATGTAAAGATTGTTTTGACTATTCTGAATTATTTAAATTTTCACATGAATTTCAGATCACCTTGTAAATTGTTGCATGCACACACACAACACAAAAGCCATCTGGATGCTAGTCCATCTCTGCTTTTGTCTCTTCAATGTTTTGCATGTAAATAACTGGCTGTACTTAGATAAACTCTGACAACCTGCTTACTTCAGCCACTTAAATATTTGTGTTAAACAAACCAGTCCATGTCCTTTCTTTCTTACCATTTCCTATTCTCTGTCACCCTGTATTTCAAGTTTGTACTTAGCTCATGTTTGCTTTTTTTTAAAATAAAAGCTTTATAGTAAAGCCTACTTAATATTAGATTATAAAAGTGATTTGAAACAAAAGCAAATGGTATGCACTACAAAAAAAAATCCTTTGCACCTGCTTTTCATGTTGCTTCTGGTTCTCAATCTCCCATGTGGAGTCTTTGTGTTTTCTACTGAATCTAATTTGCTGCTAATCTCATCGACTGACTTCCATGCTTATTATTTGGATTTTTTTTTTTATCTCAAAGAGATCTGCCTGCCTCTGCTTCCTAGGATTGTGTGCCACCACACTCTACCCTTGAATAAGTTTTTATTTCCTTAAGTATAATAAACATAGGTTATCTACATTTGTTTAATAATTCCATTATCAATTACTTTAAGGTATGATCTTCTTGTGCCATACTTTTGCTCATTCTCACATGTGATATTTCATTTAGTTTAATTATTAACTTTGTGCTGTTTCCTTATAAAATAATTTTGAGTAAATACCTTGTGTTCCAGGAATAAAGTTGATTCAAACTGATCTAAATTTGCTAATAGTAGGCACCTGTGAAACTGATAGGATCACATTAACTTTTTAAAACATATTTAATATTTTTGTATGATTTATGTGTCTTTGTATGCATGTACATGTCTATACACATGCATGAGGAGGCTCTCCACCTTATTTCCTTCCTTAGATTTATTTACTTTTATTCTGTGAGTGTTTCAACTGCATGAATGAATGTTCAACATGTGTGCCTGGAATCTGAAGGGGCCGGAAGAGGGTTTTGGGAACTAAACCTAGGTTCTTTGGAAGAGCAGCAAGTACTTCTTACTGTGGAGGCATCTCTCCAGCCCCCAGTCATATCAGTCACTCAGGCAATATACTTGAGCTGCAGGATACTCCTCTAAGTGTAATTTTTTCCTTCCCTATTCTGCTTAAAACAACCAAAAAAATGCCTATTTCCTAGGAGACTAGGTGAAAAGGCAAATTAAGTTCTTTTGATGAGAATCTATTTAACGTTTTTTGTTGTTGTTATTGGTTTGTTTATTTTTTTTAATTTGGGGAGGGAGCATGAATACAGTCCCCCACAACCACAACTTATATAGTGGAGTTTACTGAATTTTGAGAAATTTCCAGGGTCAGCACACTCTGTAGACCAGACTGGCCTCTAACTCACAGAGATCCGCCTGGCTCTGCCTCCCAAGTGCTGGGATTAAAGGCGTGCGCCACCACTGCCCAGCAACTTTGGAGATTTTAAGATGCATCTCACCATCTATCATGTGGTTATCTCACTGGTCTTTACCATTAAAGATATGTGAGCCTGCCCTTGTCACACCAGTTCAACACAGCTTCTGGAACCACCAAAACTTCATTAAAACTGCTCCGCTGTCTTGGCATGCTCTGCACTCCTACCTAGTCAACCATCCAGTTTCTGACACACCTGATTATTCTCTCTTATCCATCAAGGCTCAGACATAGTTCTCATTTTTGTATTTCCTGTGCTACCAGTTGAACTAAGACTACCATTTTCCATCTCCTATAGGGAGCCTGTTAACAGCTTCCTCTCACTTTTGTCCCCATATAACCTATTGTCTGTCCTCTGGACCACAGTGATCTTTCAAAGATAAAAATAAGATCATGTCACAGTGTCTCTGTAAACCTGCACTTGAACTTACAATAAATTCCACAATATTTAACATGGTCTACAAATTCTATTCTAATCTGACTCTGCCTTCACAACCATAATTATCTTCTGATACAGCTATGGGCAAACTGGTACCTCGAATTTGCCAGTAGTTCTTTTTCAGATCACTGACACTTCACTGACTCCTCTTCCTGGAATACTTTTTCCTGCTTTTTGCATGTTTCATTCTTATATTTCTGATTTCACTCTATCTTGACTCTTTTCAGAGAGAGGCCCATTCTGACTACCTAATCTGACAATCTGTTTATTCTTTTAGAACCAAGGACAGTGATTTCATCATGGAATAGCCTCAATCATGCTAATCATCTACCACTGAGCTATATACCCTGAGTCCTATTTTGAGTCAGGGTCTTGTGACATTGATCAGGCTACCCTTGAACTTGTACTGCTCCTACTGGCTTCTCCCATATAACTGGGATTATACAAGCCTGTGCCCCCAGGCCCAGCAATTAGTAGAATATATTTATACTTCTGTTACAAAAATGACTTCAGCTAAGCATCACCTCCAGAAACAAGCATCAGAAATAAAATTCAGGGGTGGCAAGATGGCTCAGCAAGTAATGGTGCTTGCTGTCAGGCCTGAGGACCTGAGTTCCATCCCCAGGACCTACATGGGTGGAAAAAATCAATTCCTTCAAGTTGTCCCCTGACCTCCACACTTGCATTGAGACGTGAGTGAATTTGCCGCCCCCCCCCACACACATAAATGTGTTTTTACATAAAACCCTACTATCTAAACTTCATGAAAACATACTTCTTTTCCCACAGGAGCAAGACAGGTAGAAAACTGTCCAGGCTTTAGGGCATCTGACATGATATACCTGAAGCAGTTTCTCTAAAAAGCCAGTGGCTAAAAGCAGTAATGGAAATTCCAAGGAGATCATGTCTCTTGTTCACAAGCCCATGATAGGCAGTTCCCTCTGTTAAAGCACTAGCTGGCAGCTTCTCTTTCTACAGCTGTTTGGTTTCTAAGCTCACTCTCCTATTTGAGGTAACTTCCCCTCACTGTTCCATCACTCCCTCACGTATTTAACTTTTGAAGCTTCTCTGAAAAGTGTAACAGCAGAAAAAGACCCCCTTACACTCCTACAATTTAAAGAGATTTGGAGGCTAGACAGCTATTCTGGTTCTCTCTTCTACCTTAGCTTAGGTAGAGGCCAGAATCTGGGGTAAAAGGCAAGAGAATAGAATGAGCATATCAAGTAGGCCTGTCCATAGCAACATTTTTATTCCTTAATGAGAAATTACATTTTTCCACAAGTTTTAGTCAGCAAATATTATTTTTTGATGCTGACAGTATTCATATATTATCACTTAAAATTACCTAAGGTGTGACTATCAAATATATTTCCAAGAATTTTCAAATTGGGTATAATTTATTTATACTCCAAAGTTTATGAAATAAACTCTCAAATTTAAGAAAACAAGTAATACCATGCAATCCAAGCAAACTACCAGCAGAAAGATGCTCACCGGAAATTGTTACCTTTATGGCTGTGCGTGTATTTTCACCTTCCGTCCACAGGTCCTGTTCAGAGTAATTAATACAAGCCATCACTAATCATTTCAGCAAGTTCTGACGTAATGTTTGCTTGTGATGCATGGGTGCCTGTTCGATCTCCTCCAGGGTGTTTTCTCATATAAGGTGGTGTCTGAGTTATGATCAAAATCTTGTTTAAATCTTGGTCATCAATTTCATAATCTGAATCATTATCAGACCAATCATTAAATGTCTTTTTCCTTCTTTCTGTCTGTTCCATTTCTTCATCAAACAAAAAGTCACGTTCTTCTTGTTCTGGTTCTTCTGGAAAGGTTAGTTGATTTGATGTCTCTTCAGGTACAGATATTGATTCCTAAAGAAACAAAGTAGTTATATATATATATATATATATATATATATATATATATATATATATATATATATATATTTAAAAACTTTTTTCCTACATAAAAACTTTTTGATTTTTTTTCTTTTAGGACAAATGTTGTATCAGAGTAGGCAAATTCTAATAAGAAGCTAAGCAGTATTTTTGTCTTGAATGGGAAAAACACAAAGTTGAGTAAAAGGATTGAAATAGACTCCCTAGATTTGGGGTGGCCCCTAGACCATCTACAACATGGCGCTGACTTACTAAGTCATGAGGAAGTTGAGGCCTAGACATGGGAATTACTTCCTCTGCATTCAGAAAGACAAGGAAAACAAAGCCTTTTAGGTTTAGAGTTAGTAAGCTTGCCATGTCTGAGCCTTATATCTCACAATGCATGTATGTATGTGCACAATGTGTGTGCCTGGCACCCACAGGTCACCTCTTCTGCTGTCCTTATCTCCTGTGGAGCTGTCTTCATACTATATCTGCTTTAATGCTAAAATGTACACTCTGTCCCTATGTTCATGTAAAGTAGCTATGGTTGACACAACACACCCAAGCTCTGCCTCTAGACACCTGCTGGCAGTGTCTAACATCTAACCTAGCCTAAATCTCAGCATACCCAACACTTCTGCTTTGCTGCCCCATGCCACTCTCTGATCAATTTCATCTTCCAGCTCAAGATAATTCCATGTCTAAAACAAAGCAATCCCTTTCTGTCAGAGTGCTGAGTCGTGTAGATCTCTAGTCAGTCAGCTGATAATGTGAACCAGGCACTGTTCTAGGAAAGCTGTCTACTTGTGAATATACTTTATAAAATGTAGACTATGTGTATCATATTTACATGTCTGATATATGTATATATATGTGTACATGTACATGCTTTGGTCACCAACTGTTCTCTACCTTATTTTTTTTATTATTACTAGTTCCTGAATTTAAACAGATTCTTCCTAACTCAGGGTTGCTGCGCTTGCTCTCTCTCTCTCTCTCTCTCTCTCTCTCTCTCTCTCTCTCTCTCTCTCTCTCTCTCATGTGTATGAATGCTTTTCCTGTCTTTATATATGTACACTACCTGTTTGCAGGGCCTGCAGAGGCCAGAAAAGGGCATCATATCCCCTGGCACTGGAGTTACAGATGATTGTGTGAGCCACTATGTGGGTGCTGGAAGTCTAACTCAGGTCCTCAGTAGCCAATGTTTTTAACTGTTGAGTCATGGCTCCAGCCCCTTCACTTTATTTTTTGAGACGGAGTCTCTCATTTAACCTAGAGGAAGAGGTTCTGGGTAGACTGATCCTCCTGTTTCCATCTCCCTGGAAGCAGGATTACAAGTATACAACACCATGCCTAACTTTTTGTTGTTGTTATCTATATATACCTTTGTTTATTTAATATGTATGTTTTGCCTGCAGTGCCCAAGGAGGCCAGAAGAGGGCACTGGATCCCAGGAACTGGAGTTACAGATAATTGTGAGCTGCCATGTGGGTGCTGGGAGTTGAACCTGGGTTACCTGAAGAGCAAGTGCTCTTAACTAACCACTGAACCATCTCTCCAGACCCCTATTTTGATTTTAGGGTCAGCCTTGGCTACAGAGCCAGTGGGGCCAGAATGGGCTACCTGAGATCCTGTCTCAAATAAATAGTCTGGGGGTACAGTTCAGTGTTGGCAAATTTGTCTTAGGATCGATATTGAGCATTGAGAAAAATAAAAAACTGGGGTCCAGTGAGATCAAGCCTAACTTTTTACACAGTGCTGGAGATTCAAATTTGAGTTCTTGTGAGGCAAGCACTTTATCAATACAGTCATCTCCTTAGCCTGAGCCCTCTTCCAGAGGACCAGAGTTCAACTCCTAGCACCCACACAGTGTCTCACAACCATTTGTAACTCAAGTTCTAGGGGATATGATGCCCTTTTCTGGCCTCTTAAGGCACTAAACACATGTGGTGCATGCACATAAAGGCGGGCTATGCACCTATACACATAAATAAATAAATAAACAGCAGGTGGTGGTGACACACACCTTTAATCCCAGCACTCAGAAGGCAGAGGTAGGCAGATCTCTATGAGTTTACTGCCAGCCTGGTTAACAGAGTGAGTTTTAGTGTAGCCACAGCTATACAAAGAAACCCTGTCTTGAAAACAAATAAATAAATAAATAGATAAGTAAATAATGCTTAATATTTTTAAAGGCTATATGTAAGTATATGGGGAGAAAAGCCTAAGTGATCAAATACCAAACTATTAATAATGGTAAACTCTGGATAAACACTTCCCCCACATTGGGTTTCTCTGTGTAACAGCTCTGGTTGTCCTCAAACTCAGATCTACCTGCCAATGTGTCCCAAGTACTGGGATCAAAGGTGTGCACCACCACCTCCCAGCAAAAGCTTTCACTTTTTAACTTTATCCTTCAAATGCATTTTTTTTTCAACTTGTAAGAAATGAGTAAGAGATTTTGGGTTGAGGCTAAAAAGAAGACTCAACAGGAAAAGGTACTTGCCTCCAAGTCTGATGATTTGAGTTCAATCCCCACAACCCATATAGTGGAGAACTGACTTCCTTTCTCAAATTGTCTTCTGACCTCCCCACTAATAAACAGATAGATAGGTAGGTAGGTAGGTAGGTAGGTAGATAGATAGATAGATAGATAGATAGATAGATAGATACATACATACATACATACATACATACATACATACATACATAGATTTAAAAGAGATTTGGGGTTGGACATGACCTAACTATATGTTTATGTTCAATAATGATATACAATAATGTGTAAATACATCCACTTATCAACAATGAATAATTATCAGGTCATAAACTGAGTTTCTAGAAAGCATAAAGCCCATGTGATTACACTGATAAGATTGACACAAGAATGAGCCTCTCAGACCCAGCCAGGATTACAGCAAAGAGACAGAAGGCAATGCTCACCAGGATCCTAAAAGGCAGAGCAGGAACAGACAGTGGGTAGCAATCAAAGTAAACATTTGGAAAACCAACCACAAGCAATCAGTCCTGTCCTTTATTTGAGAACATGAAACTTTATAACATCTGCTCTCAACTAGTCAAAGCAGGGGCAGGAGGACAAAATATGAGCTCATCGACAAAACAAACAAGCAAACAAACAAACAAAAACTAATTATACCTCTCTGAGAAAAATACTCCTTATTTTTGTAATGGCTGAGATCCAGAGTCAGCATGCCCGTTCTCTGCCAAGGTGTAGGACAGAAGTCCAAAATCTGTGGAAACTTTCATTAATCAAAAGTGTGGGTTGGGTGTACCTGACATTCAACAAAATTGCCCAAGGGTGAATAGGCTGTAATCACAGCCACAAAAGAAATCTACAATTTATTAATACTGCTAAGTACCACTAGTCTGGGGGAACTGACTACTGAAGTTGTTATCTCACATTCTACATGTACAGACACACAAATAAAAATTGATTTTTATGTTTTTCATGATTATCAACTTTAAGATGAACTTTAATCTCATATACTACTGGGCAAGTAAATCTTGAAATGTAGACATTTTAGATAAGGGGATATCAAATTGAGTAAAATATAGTTCCGTCTTCATGCCTTAGTGTAGGAATACTGTCCCCCACAAGTACCCAGGAAGGCTGTGAGATATTGAGATGGCCTGACTTTTCCCAAAGATGTTTTAGCCATTTGGAGTCCACACTTTGGAATGTGGTGATTTTCTGACAACATTTAAATACACTTGTCTAATTGTTTTGGGGGAATGGGATGTAGCTCAGTGGCAAAGCACTAGTCTAGCATACCTGAAGCTCTGAATTGTATTTTTAGTATTAGAATAAAAAAAGAAAAAGAAGTGAGTGGTGGTGGCGCACGCCTTTAATCCCAGCAGAGGCAGGCAGATCTCTGTGAGTTTGAGGCCAGCCTACTTCTAGATCTGGACAGGCACCAAAACAACACAGAGGAAACCCTGTCTCGGAAAAAAAAAAAAAAGAAAGAAAAGAAAAAAGAAAAAGAAGTTACCTTTTATTAGGGTTTCTTAAGCCTATTGACATTGGACTTGTAATATTTTAGAACATGTGGGGCCCTTAGCACTGTGGGTCAGCAACAGGACTTCTGGCTTTCACTAGACACCCTCCCAGCTTACAACACCCTCCCAGTTACAACAACAACAACAAAAAAGTGTTTGCTAACATGGGCAGATGTACAGTGAAGAGTCTTTGAAATCCCAGCTTCCTCTCTGTACCTCTGGTCTCCAGGAGAAAGAACCTTGTTTATAAGCCTTTAACATCCCAGCATTCATTCTCTTCTTCCAAACTGTGGCAAGCTTTTTATACATTCACAAAGTTGTAAGAAATAGTAGATTGTGTCAACCATCCCTTACCCACTAGTCCATAAAACCAGTGCAACTACCACAAGACAAATTACTTACACCCACATAAGCCAACAATTTTACTTAGGTTTTCCAACTTTTACTTGTACTAATTAGTTATTTGGTTAAAAGTAACAACAATTTATAGTAAGTAATGCATCAGTCACCAGTCAAAAATGCAAGGCAGTTTCCTCTGGTCCTTTTATAAGTCTCTCATTCACCAAGAAATCCATTTGCTTTTTGCTTTTTTTTTTTTTAACATTGATTCACTCTAACATACTGAAGCATGCAATGTGCTTTAAGAGCCTTACAAATAATGATATAACTTCAAAATCTGAACATTCTTCAACTTCACAAAAATTGAAGTATCATTCAAATTTAAACTAGTCACATAAGAAAAAATTAGTCATAAATAAAAAGACCAAATCAAAGTACTCTCAAATTATGTTAAAAATGAAAGATAAATATTTAAAAAGAGAAAATATAATTTACTTTTAACAAAAGTAACCCAAGTTTCTCTTGAAGTCCACAATCCCAAATTTTTATAAAACCTTGAAAAACCTATGTATGACAAACAGAAAACTTGTTATACTGGAGGTACACATTTCATTGGGTTTGTAAACTTACCTTTAACGTCACTGTGGATGGATGATGCCTCTCTTTCACATCTACCCATGGTTCTGAGTCCAGGTCAGGTAAGCTGGTAGACAAACCTCTAGACACCACTCGGAGAGTATTTGTTTCGGTATTTTTCTTTGGGCTCAGTGGACTTCCAGTTCTTGGAGAGTTTGGGGCAGACTCTAAAATTTTAAATCAGTTCTGCAATTAAAATACTGGTTCTTCTTACCTATAAACTGCATTTCATTTTGCCTTAATACGGATTTTCCTGCACAAAAACATGATAATCAATTTCAAAACCTTTTCATGATTTTCAAATATAAAAGGCTTGCAAGATATTCAAAAGGAAAGCCACTGAATGAAGGAATGTCACCAGCACTTATGCAGAAAGGAATGTCACCAGCACTTATGCAGAAGATTATATTCATGGTATCTTCAAGAGTATCATTGAGTCACCAATTAAAACCTGCACATTGAACTATAGAATGTCAACTGCTATTAAACCATAGGTAGTCTAAACATATGATAGTGAAGGCAAAATTACTTCCTGACAGATTGACAAAGATCTAAACTACAGCAGCCATTACTCCCATGCCCACATTTCCTACATGAAAGACAGTGTGCCCACTTACTTCATACTTCATGTTGAACACTGCAAAACACATGTCACCACAGTAAAGCATATAGCTCCAGCAATAACATTTAAAACCTTGAGAATGTAAAGGGCCTTTCTTGGGAATGGAGAAATGGTTCAATAGACAAGAGCACTGGCTGTTCTTTTCAGGTTTTAGTATCAACATAGCAGCTCACAACAATCTGTAACTCCAGTTTTAGAGTATCTGACCCCCTCTTCTGATCTCCACAGGTGCCAGGTACACACATGGTATACATGCATACATGCAAGCAAATATACATAAAAATAAAAATAATAAAGCTTTTCTAAAAAGTAAGACCTTTCTTTACCTTACCTTGTCAGCTTTTTAATCAAAATAAATATAAACTCTATAAAATCCAAATTGTTTTTCAAAAGTTTAAAAACTAAGTGTTTTTAAGTTACAATTTCATTCCCAGGTCAGAAGATAACCTGTTTTAAACCTTGAATACACATAAAATTTATTTTTATAAGTATATAGTTAAAAAGTGTAAACATCGCCGGGCGGTAGTGGTGCACGCCTTTAATCCCAGCACTCGGGAGGCAGAGCCAGGCGGATCTCTGTGAGTTCGAGGCCAGCCTGGGCTACCAAGTGAGTCCCAGGAAAGGCGCAAAGCTACACAGAGAAACCCTGTCTCGAAAAACCAAAAAAAAAGTGTAAACATCATTACTCAAAGTTAATTCACTAAAAACACTTCCAGGGTGAATGTTATATGAAAGCTGAAACAGATGGACAGTGAGTCTTTTACTTACTAAATCAAAGGCACAAAGCAGGAATATGTGTGATAAAGATTGCAAGATTTATTTCCATGAACATGCTACAGTTGACACATGGATGTAATCATCAGGTCACTGTTGTTTTTAAAGAAGCAAATTGATGGAGAATAGAAAAGCCTCAAGAATATCCCAATCAATACAGTAGGCATGGGCATGCAAGCGTATGGATAATGGGAGGCCTTTGGATTTGATGCCCAGAACCACAAGAAAAGAAAAAAAAGTTTGTTCAATATAATACACTCTAGTTTTAAGGGGCAAAGAACTTGGAATGAGGCTAGTTCTCAAATATGCTAAAGACAGTTATAAAGTGCATACTAAAAATGACCTGGTACCTTCTGTTCTAAATGAGCAAGGATTTATATTAGGTGTGTTAATAATGTGGCTATATTAAATAAAAAATATCTATGGCAATATTACTGAAATTAAATGTTTTGTAGTTACTGTTTTTGTTCTGTTCTTTAGACAGTCTCACTATGCAGCCCTGCTGGCCTAGAACTTGCTAGGTAAACCAGACTGGCCTGCAAATCACAGAAATCTGCCTCCCTATGGCTCCTGAGCTTAGGATTAAAGGTCACCACACCTGGCAAATATATTTCAAGGTTCCTCAAAACTTTGAAATTATATGTAGGGTTCGAATATCCTTCCTGGGACACTGTTGGACACTGTTGCTCCACAACATTTTCCATAAACAATACATTTATCATCAATTCATTCATAAAATCAATACAAATGAAAGAAAGAGATTATACTCTTTCACACTGATGGAGGAGTATAGGAAAAAACACTAACTCCAGAGAACTGTTTTTCTAATACTCTGAAATATTTATACAATGACCGAAGTTTTAAAACAACACAAAGAAGCACTATCTTGTTAACCATGGGGATGACTTAGTTCCTATACACCTATCATTAAATTTAACTGAACTACACATACTTAAAGTCTAAATGTCAGAACAGCAACTAGAGCCATAATAGGAAAATCAAAATTGTAGTTCTTTATTATGTTTATTTTTATCTGGGAGGAGCTGGATGCCACCTGTGTGTGGGTACCTGAGGAGGCCAGAAGAGGGTGCTGGATCCCCTGGAGCTGGGGTTAAGAAGCAGCTGTGAGCTGCCCTACATGAGTGTTCTGGCCACCTTCTCCAGCCCCAGTAGTTACGGTTTTAATACAAAAGGTTAGCCTTCTTTTACCTACTTCATGGTTTATTATACAACCATCTCCTCATGTCTTCTAAGCTTGAATTATGGGGTGTACCATGAAGTGTTCTATTATACTAAACATTTATGTGCTTAGAAATGGAATGACAGGAAAATATTTAGCAAAGAAAAAATTAATACTATTAGAATGAAACTTTGAAGTTGTTTACTTTATGCTTAAGCTTACCCATATGCCCTGTCATGTTTTCTGGACCCCTAATTTCTTTTATAATTAAAATACTTCAAAGTACTTATTTTTAAAAAGCTAAAACCAAAAGTTTAAGTGATATTTGGAATTTCTGACATTACTTTACATAGATAAAAATTATTTAGGCATATAATACCTTCGTTACAATTTGTGAGACTGTAGACAATTTACCTTTGCTGATTCTGTATTAAATGAAAAATGTCAGTCTGGCTCTCCAAAGACAAACATATGCTTTGATCTAGTGTGGTTTTTTTTCCCCCTCACTGTTGGGTGATTGCAGTTCTGAGTAATGAGGATTTCTTTAAGAATCTCGACATATAGCTTTCAAAAGAAGTCCCACAACCTATTCAGTAACCATTAGGCTCTTTCACACATCACGAGCTGACAATACACCACACCCACAGCAAACCCTGCATTCCAGAAGTCATCTTACCAGTCTCATAATCAACCTTTTGTGGTGATTAAGATCTTCTGCTCAGTGGCAATGCCAAATCATGTTACACAATTCAACCTCCAAAGAGGAAAAAGTAGATATTTAAATTTCTGTGATGAAAAGGATCAATTATATTAAAATATTTTACCATACAAATGGCACAGAAAATATAATCAAAAGTTATTAAGATATTATAATTTGGGATTAAAGGGTATTAGATAAAAGCTTCACTACTTTACTTCACCTAGTTACATAAGAAGGCTGTCTATACTTCCTACCTTATTCTTCTCCAATGTACAGTGATACACTACTTCTCCAAGCAGTCTACAAGTAGACTAACAAGGTCAGAATATGAAGATTCAGAGGAAATGGTGGCTGACAGCAGTACTCCTATGAGCTAATGTGACTCAGCATGATTCTATCAACATCCCATATAACTATTTCTTTATTTATCATCTATTTGCTCTTTGTACAATTTAAAGAATCTATATTAATGTGACACTTACATTGACTTATTTGTGTGAACATGAAAATACGTCAAAAAGTAAAATGTACAAAACTGACTTTATTCTTGCAATTTTATTGATAATGCATAAATGGTTAACGGAAATCTATATCCAACTTGATTGACCTATCTTAGCTATCTCATAGAAAAAAAATTTTTTGCTGGGTGGTGGTGGCGCACACCTTTAATCCCAGCACTCAGGAGGCAGAGCCAGGCGGATCTCTGTGAGTTCGAGACCAGCCTGGTCTACAGAGTGAGATCCAAACAGGCACAAAAACTACACAGAGAAACCCTGTCTCAGAAAAAAAAAAAAAAAAAAAAAAGAAAGAAAGAAAGAAAAAAAGTATTTTCTACATTACCCAACTTCTCAACTAATTGTTCATAAGCTGGTTAAAAAGGACCTCAGGTTTACACAACAAATCTTTCACAGTTATTTGAATCTTTAAGAATAGAAACCTAAATTTCACTTCTTTAAAAACATAGCCTAGTTATTGCAGAGAGAAAAAATTATGGCTATAAAGATCTGTTATGGGGCACAAAACATCTGAAACTTTCAGATTGTACATAAACTAGTTCTGTGTAAAATGTAAATTCTGTGCACTATTTGCAAATATAATTTAAAAATCTTTTAACAGAGTTAGGCCGTATAGTGTTGAAAAGGCACAAAGGAAGTATTCTGCTTTCAAACAAAAATATCAGAAGTGATCCCTCACTGATCACGGATAGGCAGTACATTAGCTACTTTTCTTGTCACTGCAACAAAACATCTGACAAGAAGCAACTTAAGGGAAGAAGAATTTATTTTAGCTCACAGTTTGAGGGGTAGAGTCCATGATGGCAGGGAAGGCATGGTGATGGGAACATGAGGTGGCTGGTCACACTGCGTCTGCAGTCAGGAAGCACAGATAATGAATGCTGGTGCTCAGGCTAAGTACCCAGCCCATGTGTAGGATAGGTCTTCCCTCTTCAGCTAAACCTCTCTGGAAATGCCCTCACAGACATGTCCAGTCAAGCTGTCAATGAAAGTTAATAACCACAAGTACACTCCTTGTCACCTTGAATCTCAAACAAATCACTTTTAAACCATTACATTTCATCTCTGAACCCCATAAGCTCATAAAGCAAAATGAATTCAGTCTCACTTCAAAAGTCTCCATAGTCTTTAACTGTCCCAACAGTGTTCAAAAGTCCAAAGTCTCTTTCTTCTGAGATGCAAGGCAAATTCTTTAACTGTGAGTCTCTATAATTTCAGAAAAAAAGTTACATACTTCCAGTGTACAATGGCACAGAGTAAACATCCCCATTCCAATAGAGAGGAATGGGGTCTAGCAAGGCAAGACTGGATCAAAGCAAGACCGAAATCTAGCAGGCAAACACTAAACCTTGAAGCTCCATGTCCAGCATCTGGGGCTTGTGGTACTATCATCTGGGCTCCAATGACCATGGGCAGATCCACTCCTCCAATTTTGTCACTTGCAGCATATACAGCCTCTCTCATGGGATGGCTCTATTCCTCCAGTTTTCCTTGGCAGATGCCCTACAATTCTGGAGCTTCCAACAGTCTGGAAGTCTACTTTGTAACTTGACTTCACAGCTTTAAACAATGGCGTCTCCTTTGCCACACAGTGGCTTCCGGTCTAAACCTCCATGACTGTAACTTGCATTTTACATGCCTACTAAACTAGCATAAAGTGGATGAAGCATTCAAGTTCTACTGCCAGATTGAGATGCTGTCTGGACCCCTCCTACCACTGCTGTAAATGACCTTTGTACAACTTGGCTACCAAACCTGGGAGACATTTCTCCTAGGAGTCTGTTTACACAGCAGAAATCCCATCAGCCACAGTCTCAGTTTAGTCTCTCTTCTTTCAAATCAATTTCCATTTTCACAAGTTAGAGACTTCCATAGGTTTTGCCTTTAGGGCACAGGACCTGTCTTAGTGAAGACTGTAAGATATTTCTTTTTGGCACTAACAATTACAAAAGCTTAGTGTGCACCCTGCTTGCTGGCAACTTTAGATGGCACACCCATTTCTTCCCCAAACTGCACATTTTCTAATCTTTCTGCTTACTCCTGCTAAAGATCTGAATAAGAGCAGTGAGTGGTAAACATGCCTCAGCTGAAATGTAATGCTGTCTTAAAAATTGCCTCTGCCAAACAAATTTTAAATCACTCTGTGACCTACATTTTCAGGAACAGGCAGAATACACTGAGATTCTTCATCAGAAGTAAACACAAATAGCCTTTAGCTCAGCTCCCCGCAAAGTCCTTGCCCCTCTCTGGAAACTCCTTAGCACAATGTTCATTTTCTACTTTTTCATTGACATACTGGTCTTCTGTAAGCCAATAAGAATGGCCCACTGAGCTCTACTTACAGCATCCTAAGGTTTCTGTAGCCTACAGCTTAGAAGTCTTTCACATTCCTTCTAAAAACCAGTTCCAAATGCCTACAAACCACATGGTCAGGATTTTCATAGTAACAGCTCTACTCCTTGGTACCAACCTTCTTTATTAGTTACTTTTCTCATTGCTGTGACCAAATTTCTGACAAGAAGGATTTATCCTGGTTCATGATGAGGGGCATAGGCAGGCAGTGCTTTCAGGCCAATGTATGAAATACAATTTTGAAGCCAGCACATGGCTCAGAAGTAAGGCCACTTGCTGTGCAAATCTGACCACCTGAGTTTAATACCTGAATCCCCACGGTGGAAATAAAGAACCAACTCTCAAAAGTTGTCCTCTTACCTCCACACACACACCATGGCACACATGTGCCCACACTCAAACACACATATCATATATACACAATAATCATAAATAAAACAACAAAAAGAAAATCCCTTAAATAACAATTTTGAAGCATAAAGGAAAAATGCCCTTATTTATTTAACTTAAATTTCTTACCCCTTAAGTATTCACATTAATACATCTTATAGTACATGTGAAATATGACAACATGTGAGTTATGCAAAGTATACTATATTAAAGAGCAAGTCAAATAGCAAAGGACCTAACAATTTTGGAAATGCTACTCAATCCTCTCTTTTTCTGCTTTATTGATCTGGGCAAAGTATAAATGCCTGGAAACAAAAGATAGAATTTGCAGTATTTCCCCAATGATAACAATTAACTTTCCCACCATGAAGTAGCCCGTGCAGCCTAAGCTAATGACATAGAAAGGAGAAGCTCCTACAGTAACAACAGCAGTCCTCTGGTCTGTCTCACATCATTATCGTAAAGGTGGTTATCTCCACTGCAGGCTGGCCCAACCTTCTCCACAAGGGGGTGGGCGTAGACATTCTTCCACAGAAGACAGTATGGTCACTTTCACTTCTGCAGCACGATTTGCTCTCATATTTACATGGTATTTCAGGGAGTCACCTACTCCACTGTACATTCCGATCATATGACATCCAAGAGCATCAGTAGATCATCACCCTGACTGAAAAAAGGTTAAGCACACATATTTTTCCCAAGAGCAATTATCTTCAAAATGAACCAGGTAAAAAATTCTTAACACTAATGAAGTTTTTGGAAACTCAAGAGAAGCAAGGCTAAAGAAAATCCCAACGCTATTTTAGAATATGCATTTGTTTATATTTTCAAGACAAGATTAAAGTACATTACTAACAAGAGTAAAGGAAGGCCAGCCCACTCTTGAGCACAAATTTTGGCTCTTTTGGTTTTACGTGGAGAAAAGTGGCACTATATATAGTCGTTTAGTAGAATTAAAAGAAGATAGGAAGAAAGCCCACAAAAGACAACACACACAAAATCTAAGCTCAAGAAACATTAATAGAGCTTTACGTATGATTCTGCATAATTCTAGTCTAGCTGAGATAAAATAAGCAGGATTGGGAAGACCAGCAGTCTTTTAATTAGCTTTAGTTTTCCTATGAAAGCTCAATAACTACAAATAGATAGGCAAACTCATCAAACAGTCCTCTGTTACACTGTTTGCACTAGAAGAAAAGCAGTTACCTGTATGGGAGCCAAAGGCCTGGCCTGGTATGAACTCCGGACAATCAATCAACTGAGAGAAGTCTGTTTGTGGCACATTTCGAGGAGGAGGGCCTGGGATTGGCCATTTTTCTGGTTCAATCTTTTTCCTCATTTTCTCATCCACAATTTCTACTTCTGTGCTATCCTTCAGTGCCTGACAACAGACAATTTAAGCTATAAAAGTGACATTCAAAAGGTCTTTGCTGTATGCCTTATATTTCTAGTCTAAAAATTACAAAGCTTCAAGTTAGTAGACTAATACAGTTACTATGCCTAAAAATAACCACGAATTAGTGTTAGGAATAGAACCCAATTTGTCAGGCATGTTGGCCCATGCCTATAATCCCAGTGATCAGGTGGCAGAAGCAGGAAGTTTGTGCCAAGTTTGAGGCCAGCTCAGTCTACAGAGCAAGCTCTGGGCCAGCCAGAGCTAAAATCATAGATTAAGACCCAGTCTCACAAACAAAAAACAAAAACAAAACTCAGGAAGTGGGGGAAGATAATAAATGGAGGTAGATGAAGTTCCCAAAGTCATTCTAGATCACATAGTGAGCTTGAGGCTAGGCTGGGCTATATGAAACCCAGTACTTCCCAACTTCAGCTGTCAAAAAATAAGTGGATAAAGGAGGCTGAAGACACATACAGCTCACTTGCTAGAGTACTTCCCTAATACTCTGACAGATATCCTGGGTCTGCTCACAAGAACCCTGGAGAAAGCAGTTATGGTGATACATGCCTGTAATCCCAGCACTCAGGAGGTAGAGGTAAGAGAATGAAGAGTTTAAGATTATCCAAAGTTACACATCTGATATGAGTTCTAGTTAAGCCTGGGCTATACAAAATCCTATCTCAAGAGGAATATACAAAAAAGAAATCACACTGATTGTCAGCAAGAAAACAACTGACTGATTACTGGCCAAAGATGAAACAAACTGTTTGTTACAGATCCTGTGGAATTTATTCCCTATAAAGAAAACAACCCATGGTACCACACACAAAGCTTTACATTCTGTCCTTAGCAAATCAACAGGGGGGAATCAAACTGAAAAGAAATTAACTATTCACTATCATGCCTTCTAAAAAATGACAGAATACATCTCCACCAAGGGCCAGGCATGATAGTACATGCCCATAATCTCAGCACTAAGGAGACTACCCTGTGTCAAAGAAACAAGCAAACAGCATTCTAAAAAGAACAACTATCTGCAAAAGGTTCAAGTAAAGATCTAAAAAAAAAAACCTGACATTTTTATAAATCCCAAAGTCTGATAATCTTGACCCAAATGAGATCCTGTGCACAATGATATTTTGGGGCATCCAAAGTTCTCTCTGACTAGTTGATCAACTGGATCTTTTTTTTCTTTTCATGATACAGTTATTAAGAAGAAAAAAAAAACAGTGGTGGTGCACATCTTTAATCCCAGCACTCAAGGAGTAAGAGGCAGGCAGATCTCTGAGTTCAAGGCCATCTGGGACTACAGAGACCTTGTCTCAGAAGAAGAAAGGAGGAGGAAAGAGGAAGGAAGAAAAAGAGGAGGAAGAGAAGGAGAAGAAGAAGAAAAGAAGAGGAGGAAGAGGAGGAGGAGGAGGAAGAGGAGGAGGAGGAGGAGGAGGAGGAGGAGGAGGAGGAGAAGAGGACAGAGTACTGTACTAACGAGCTATCTTAAATGGTAAAGACACCTGCCACCAAGACAGATGAACTGAATTCAGTCCCTGGAGCCCAAATGGTAGAAGGAGAGCACCAACTCCTAGAAGTTGTCCTCTGATCTACACAGACACACACACACACACACACACACACACACACACACACACACACACACACCATGGCTAACCATGCCTACTCATCTACATGCAAAATTAATGTCTGGCTTTTTAAAACAGTAACTACGGGGGCTAGAAAGAAGGTTCAGTGATTAAGAACACTGGCTGTTTTTCCTGAGGTCCTGAGTTCAATTCCCAGCACCCACATGATGGCTCACAACCATCTATAGTAGGATCTGGGGTAAAGGTGTACATGCAGCTAGAGCACTCATATACATACAATAAAATAAATCTTTAAAAAAATAGTAACTACTAATGACATATTACACAGATCCATCTCTTAGTGCTGAAAGATATGTATCTGTGAGAACCTGAGAAGAAAGGAATGAGGAGCCACAAATTCAGTAGATTCAGAACACAGGGTTTAAGATGAGATTAAGTAACCTACAGTTAAACAGCAGATAAGCTATAGAACCAGGATCGATTGGATCTAATGCATACATCAATAGCAAGAAAGTAATGGGACAAGAATCAAAATTAGAGTTAAGTGTTGGATCTCACACCTGTAATCCCAATACACAGGAGGCTTGAAGCAGAATTTCTGTGAGTTTTAGGCCAGCCTGGGCTACCTTTTTAAGGGAAAGAAACTGATTCATTATGTTTACCTATGTACACAATACTAAATCAGAGCAACTTACTACATATCCTAGAAACCACAGTCCTAGAAATTTACCCAGCATAAATCAAAACACGTTCACATACAGACCTTATAATCTCCAAAAATGGAGCACAATCACCAATCAGTACATGATACAGAAGAGTGGTCAGCAACATGAAAAAAAAAATACTGAAGCATGCAACAAAGCAGCAACCTCAAAAGTACTGTGAGAAGTCCATAAGCAGCCTCACACTTGCAAGACTAGCATTAGGGAGGCAGAGGCAGAGGCAGGAGGATCCCAAGTTTGAGGCCAGCCTGGGCTATACAAAGGAGAAAGAAAAAAAAAAAGAAAAGAATTTAGAAAGAAAGGCTACAAGATTCTAAGATTTACTAGTTTATGTGGTATCTAGAAAAACCAAAACTACAAAGACAAAAGATCAGTCTTGCTAGGGGCTATGTAGAAAAGAGACTGGAGGGGTTGGGGATTTAGCTCAGCGGTAGAGTGCTTGCCTAGCAAGCACAAGGCCCTGGGTTCGGTCCTCAGCTCCGAGAGGAAAAAAAGAAAGAAAAGAGATTGGCTACACAGGGACTGTCACATATGTAGAAAATGGAGAAAAAATGTTGAATTTCTAGAAATGACAAAAAACAGAATAAAAGCAGTACTGTCACAACTAGAAAGGCTTTGTCCAATTATCCTTCCCAGATTAGCATGGCAGCCCACACTTGTATTCCAGCCCTTTGGTGGTAGAGGCAGGAGAATCGGAATTCATGGACCATCTCATCTCCACAGTGACAGCAGGTTTGAAACAAGTATGAGCTGAGGGAGACCCTGCTTCTATGAATGAGCATGTGCGCATGGAAGATTTCCCAAAGCACATGAAAATTCAACATTTAATACGTGGGCATGCATGTTAGTTTAAAGCGGTCTAAAAGAAGATTAAAGGACCAAGAATACTAAAGAAGGTTGAAGTTTTCAAAGATAGACATTCAAGTTTTATAAAAATAGGAGAAAGTTGAGATGTTCTCTGAACTTTAGGAAATTAGATTGACAGCTTGTTATTCTTTTTATTGAGTTGATAGCTGACCTAGAACTTATGGACTTCAGGAATTCTACTACCCCAGTCTTCGGAGTGGCTCTGAACCTCCATGACTAGCATACTTCTTTAGCAGATGGGGTGGGGAGGTTGGGTAATTTTGAGACAGGGTCTTGCTCTGTAGCTTAGGCTTGAACTTTCCAAAAGTGAGTCTTAGCAAACACCATAATCAGCATACTTTTAAAAACACTTACCCAGTGTGTGCACATGCGCGCACTCACACACTCACTCTCACACATTGTGTACCATGTGGCTTTGCATATGCCATGGTGCTGTGTGGAGTCAGAGGACAACGTAGAGGAGTTGGTTCTCTCCTTCACCATGTGGGTTCCAGGGATAGGACACAGGTCTTCAGGGTTAGCAGCAAGCACCCTTACTCACAGAGCCATCTCAGCAGCCCACTTTTCATTCTTCTTTCTTTTTGGGGGGCGGGGGGACTACTCCTGGAGATGAACCCAGGACCTCATGTACATAGGCCAAATAATCTACCACTGAACAGTCCACTTTTCTTTTTCAGCACTATTTTTCAGGGCAGTTTTAGGCTCCCAGAAAAATTGAATATAACTTAGATTCTTTTTTAAATGAATATTTACCTCCAAGATGAGATTAAGGTTTGTGGTGAGAGCTTGCACACGGTGAAAACCAGCAATCAGGGAAATGGGCAGGAATCCCTGCTCATCCATCTTTCTGCGAAGAAAGAAGTCCCGCTCCAAGTTCTCTGTGCTGAAGTAATACTCACTAAGAAAGGAAAGGACATGAGTTCATCCACTCATTCAACAACATAGTTATATACCCACTGCTTACAACAACTGCTACCAAAATATTCTCCTCTGGTTAATAATACTATCTTATAGAATAGGATATATATATATATATATAGCACAGGACAAATATGAGACCAAGCAAAACCCTGATTAATTGACAATTTCTCTTACACACAAGCAGAAATAGAATACTGATTAAAATTTAACACTGTCTAGATTAACTTAAGTCTAACAAATTAAAAGCTAATTTTAAAATACATTTGTTTATGTTGTTGTTCAGAATCTAGTCCTATACATACTGGGTAAGCTGGATTTTTCAATGAGTCATTCACTGAAAGATTCCATTACAAAGTCACCTCTACCTACTTCATTTAAACACTAAATAACAAAGCTAAGTATCAGTTTTACTGCCTCCCACTCACTTTCCAATGCACTGGGGAGAACAGTGCGCTTGAGTGTCTTCGGTGGGCTCATACTCAAACCTAAGGAACTCTGGTGGTTTTTTGTTTGTTTGTTTGTTTTTTAACCTAAATTGACAACACGCTGACATTATTTAGACCCTTACCAACCAGCACACAGCTAAGTAAAATCATGACAACACAGTTATATTTATATACCCACAATCATGCACAGCTCCTAGAAGACCAGAATTTGATCCTCAGCACTTTAAAAACAAAGGAAAGGATGAATATAATATAGCTAAGAAACAAATATCAATGACTCCATAAAGTCGCTGGAGTAAAAAAATACAGACAATGCTTAGATAACTCAGGGTTAGGAAAGTGTAGACTCACTTAACCTTTCCCCAGACAGAAAGTAAACTGGCACTGGCTGTATGACCAAAGACTATAAACTTCAAGGTATAGAGATAAGCCATAAAGAGACCCTGAAGAAAAAATATTTCATAAAGCATTTGGAAATCATACATTTAAAGTACAGTATCCATATAATAAACTGAAAGTAAGACTCTAAAGACAAAGACCAGGATCCCAGACAGAATACAGAGAAACCCATGGTGATACAGTGTAGCTGGCAAACCTACAGCTTTTCAATCCCAGAGGAAGTCCTCAAGAGGCAACAAGTCAGGAGAACACACACACACACACACACACACACACACACACACACACACACACACACGATTTCACATTTTTTTAGTGTAAAACTCCATTAGTAAGTAACCTTTAGGTACTTAGGACAAATTCTAACTTGAAAGAACTAAATAATAACTGGTTTGGGGTAACATTTCACTTGTGGGAGGAAGAAAACTATCCTACTTTTAAAACATAGGACATCTAAATGTGTCTTGTGCGAAATTCAATCAAAGCGCAAAGTTCTGATAAAGATTATTTTACTGGCATCTCAACAACACTAATAAATCTTTTACTCTTAAATAATGAAAAAAAATTCCAAGTTGTACATTCCAAAATTTATTGCATCTCAGTACCTAATCACAGTGCCTCAGAATCTTGAAATGCCTGAGATTACAAAACCTGGGACAGTATATTGGACACTGACGCAGTCATAAGTTAAAATTTTACTTAGATGCAAATTCCTTAAATCAGTAATAAGCTTCCCTTTAAATGTAATCCATTGTGAAGACAAAACTACATAAGTAAATCCACAAATCACTATTTGCTATAGTCTATTCTATGTTATAAACATAGAAGTCTGTAGATTTGAATGACAAGAGATTGTCCCCACCAAAAAATAGTCAGTCTTAAAATTTAACCCAGTGTGGTAACTAGCTAGCACTTGGGAAGTTGAGGCAGGAGGGACCAGGAATTTGAAAGCCTGGGCTCAATGAATGCCTATCACAAAAGGAGAAATAAATTATTATTATTATTATTATTATTATTATTATTATTGATATAAAAATTTCATTTAAAGTGGTTGAGACTACCCATTAGGAATAGTGAAGCTTATTACCTTAAAATTTATTCAGCTACCTAGTTAGCTTAGTTGGTTAGAGTGTGGTACTAGTAAAACTTATTTAGCACCAAAGCACAATGAAAACTTAAAAACAAACAATCCCAGATAGATTCCTTCTCTAAGTAGTCGCCTAGAAACAAGAAGTCTAAAGCAGGGCTCCTTAAGGCCACAGCTCCACTGAGCAGAGTGCCAACCAGCTTCCCTAACTGATACTCCACTGGTGTTGCCAAAATCCCTGCCTGAAATCCCTGAAACAATAAAAAGGAGTCCTGACTAATGTCTGACATTTTGCTCAGTGTCCTTGGGGACATACATGTCCTACCTTAGCAGCTCTGCATTCTACACTGCATGACCAGAAACTGTCAACAAGGAAGCAGCTCTGCTCCTCCCTCACCCGCATGAGCACAGTGGAGGCCGAATATCCTGACATGGAGTTGCATGTTTGTTCACTGTCAGGTCTAGAAGGGACCTAGCAGTAAGAGTTACAAAAAAAAAAACCAGGATAATGGTATGAAGTTGGCAGGCACTTTCTGGCCATAAAAAGGCCCTTTCCTCAACCCTAACAAAGGAAGCAAGAACAAAATAAGCAAGTTGCTCTGCACTGAGAGTCCATCCCATCTACCACCAAGGCTACCAAAGGGCCTGGCTGATGCCAATGAAGAAATTAACTTCTAGTCACAGAGGAGGGTCCAGTTTCTTTTTTATAAAAATGGCTGTTTTTTAAATGCTTATGCCCTCTCAAAAATAGTCCATTTTCCTTTACCATGCAAGAAAGAAAAATAATTAAGGCTTTATCCAGTTGGTTACACAAATCACTTGGGAAGGTTTCTCTTTTTTTGTCATTACAAACCTATCATCAAAATACTCACAATGCATATTTGAAACAAACAGAGGGCTAGAAAACTATTACAGAGAACTAAGGTCTGAACTAAAACATTGATTTAATAGACGTCACAAAGAAATTAGAACATAAGCTAAAGAGCTTCAAAGATTAAAAGAGACAATGCAGAAATCAAAATTAAAAGACATTGGGCACCATTTTATCATTTACAAGTGTTTTTATTTTGTTATTTTTTATATGAGATAGGGTTTTGTTCTGTGTCTCAAGCTAGCTTTGAACTCACAGCAATTCTGCTTTAGCTACCCAGAGATGGAGTTACAGACATGTACCACCATACCCAGCTCATTTACAAATTTTAATGTAAACATCTATTTGCAAAGGAGACAAGTTTTACTTAATTTCAAATAATATGTAGAATTTTTATGGACTTTTTTTGATATTTACTCATTAATTATGCAATGACATTTTAACTAGTCTTAGGAAAATGACAGGAATGTGGAGAAAAGTTTGCAGACACTTATTTTATCACTGTCTCCTAGAAAAAAATCAAAATAATATTCTCATTCTCTAATTTTTATTATTGAATTTTTGGAACTGTGATAAAGTAGTCAAAGACATGTAAGTTTGCTGCTGAAACAGACTTCACTGAAATCCCTGTCTGACATCCACTTACATTTGGCGCTTTATGTACTCTTTCAGCAGTGTTTCATCCACAGGATAGACCTGCACCCCTGTGCCATCATCGTAGTAATACATCATGCTGGTGTTAAGCTCTGTGGGAAATGGCTGATCAGTTCTTTCCCCTGGCTCTCGATAACCATAGGAATAATCAAAGTTCACTGGACACAAATAAAGTAAAAGAAAGGTTACAAGTTAAAAAATAAGGAAGCCATAACTGTAAAGAGAAATCCAAAAAGAAGAATAAATAAATAAATAAATAAATAAATACAAACAAATTTACTGTCAAACCAAAATAACTAACAGAAACATTGTGCAAAAGGGTCAGTAAGATGACTTAGCAGATGAAGGCTCAATCCACCAAGTCTAATACCCTGAGCACAATCCCTGGGTCACACATGGTAGACAGAACCAACTCTGTAATTTGTCCTCTGATATCCACATGCACACCATGGCACACTCACCTAAACACACACACACACAAATAAAAATATAAAAAAATTAACATAATACAGGGTACTATGAAAAATGAGAATATTTGCTAACTTTTTTCAAAGCTCATATAGTTTAAAAGAGGGAGGGAAATCTCATGTCATACATCTAGGGTTTCCTCGACCTCGGCCTCTTCCCCGGCCCCGGCCTCTTCCTCGGCCTCTTGTGGAACCTCGGATGGTACCACCCTCACTTCTCACACTGGATACTTCATCTTGATCATCTTTCTTTTCTCTATCCCGTCTCCAACCTTAAAATAAAATTTTTATATATTCAAATTTGCAATAAAATAACACAATCATTTCTATGAAAACATAGTAATTACCTTCCCCCACTTTTTTCTCTTTGGATTTTTAAAATTTCTTTTATTTATTCTTTGATTATTTCATGTGTTTACAATGTATTTTGATTATAGTCATCCCCTACTTATCTCTTTTGGATTTTTTTTTTCAGGCAAGGTCTCACTATGTAGCTGGGGCTAGCATTGAATTCAGAGATTTGCCTCCCAAGTGATGGGATTAAAGGCATTAACCACCAGGCCTGGCTCCCCTTTGTGGATTTTGAGATAGTATCTTACTATTCAATCCAGGCTGGCCTTGAACTCCAAGCTCTTCCTGCCTGAGACTTGCATGGTACAAAGATTATCAGGCAGGATCTACCACATCCTCTCTCACTCTTATACTAGTTGATAGTAGTCAGCCTATCTTTAAACATAGTAAGAAATCCAAGGGGACGGTTAATAAGTGGGTAGGGATAAGGAATGTACCGGGCATATAAAGAACATTCTATAGCAAGTAAATGACACCTTAGAAAGACAAAGAGGTCCTCTGCCAAGAATGTGCTATGATATACACATTCACAGTGTCCCAAGGCTACTGAATTTACATGTAAAACTCTTCTAAAAATACACTTTCCATAACACATGTAAGGAAGAGATACTACCATTCAAGTAAAAGGCATTTGTTTTAAAGAAAAGAGAAACTGAAAGCACACACACACACCTCCACAAAATCCAGATAAGACACGTGAAGAACAAGAGGAATTGGATCTATAATACACACTCCACCTCTCACACTCTTCTCTTTATCTCCTTTTTGATTTTTAGAGACAGGGTTTCTGCATAGCCCTGGCTGTCTTGGAGCTTGCTCTGTAGACTATGCTAGCCTCAAACTCAAGAGATCCATCTGCCTCTGCCTCCCAAGTGCTGGGATTAGAGGTGTGCACCACTACTGCCTGGTCCACTGTCTCTTGTATGCAAATATAACATACGTACCATGAACAAGAAAATAGCTAACAGGCAAAACAAAAATATACAAGTAGCCAATGAACATAAAAAATGACGCTCCATCTGATTGGCCCTGAGGAATGAGCCATCTATCCAGTCTGATAAGCATTCTAAAGTCCTGTGATATCAACTGTTTCATTTATTTATTTTTTTGGTAATATAGAGCAACAGAGTCCTAGCTTAATATTCTACAACTGAGGTATACTATGAGCCTTAACATGCTGACCAAAATAGAAGAGGTAGGACGTTGTGTACTGTTAGTGAGAGTGAAAACATCAACTTTAAATTGGAATAATCCAATAATTATCAAAATAACAAATTATAGAGACAAAGTTTTTCAAACTCATCCTTTTGATGCTGGTGAGAAGAGGGTGAAATGGAGTCACCTTGTGTGCTATTTAGATGGTCTACATCATCCATCACTTTCACTCACTGGACAACACTCCTAGCATCTATCTATTCATCCCTCAGTAAGGACATGCAACATTATCTCCCCCACTGAGAGCCAATTGCTCTAGACCCTATAACTCCATCCTCAGTGCCAATTTAAAATTCCTTGTAGTGTGTGTGTGTGTGTGTGTGTGTGTGTGTGTGTGTGTGTGTGTGTATTTATGTCTACCACATGAAGAGCCCACAGATGTTAGAAGAGGCTCCCTGGGTCCCTTGGAACTGGATTACAGGTGGTTGTGTGCTGCTGCTATTGCTGCCTTGTGGGTGTTGTGACCTAACACTGACCTTCTGCAAGAGCAGTAAACATTCTTAACCACTAAGCTATCTCTCCAGCCTCTAAAATATTCCTGCTAAAAATTGTTGCACACACCTACAACCCCAGCTAGTGGTAGGTTGAGGTAGGAGAATTTTGAGTTCAAGACCAGTCCGGGTAACAATACCCAATGGGATCTTATCTAAGATAGATAAACCAGGTATTTCCTTCCTCAACCCAAAGTGGGCCTTATTTTACATCACACCATAATAAACTCACAAAAAGCTTAATGTGATTTAAACATAAATGTCATTTTAAAAAGTATTTAGGGCCGGGCAGTGGTGGTGCATGCCTTTAATCCCAGCACTTGGGAGGCAGAGCCAGGTGGATCTGTGAGTTTGAGGCTAGCCTGGTCTACAAAGTGAGTTCCAAGACAGCCAAGGGCTATTGTACAAAGAAACCCTGCTTTGAAAAACCAAAAAGTATTTAGATGACAAGTGTTGTTTGTGGTGCACACTTTCATTCCAGCACTTGGGAAGCAGAGGCAGGTGGATCTCTGGTCCAAATAGAGAGACCCTGTCTCAAAAAAGAAAGCATTCCAAGTATTCCTACTAAAAATTTGTAATTCAAATCCAATCATAAGGAAACATTACAAAACCCAAAGTAAAGAATATCTGTTTAAAATAATCCTATTATATTGCCGGAAGTAGTGATGCACACCTTTGATCCCAGCACTCAGAGGCAGAGGCAAGCCAATCTCTGAGTTCAAGGTTAGTATGGTCTACTTAAGAGAGTTCCAGGATAATAATCCTATTATCTTAAAAAGAAAAAAAAATCAATGTCAGGAAAGATAAAGAAAAAGAACTATTAAGACAATGATGGAGATTAAGGAGAAAGACAACTAAAGCAATGTGTAATGCCAGATCACACTGGGGAGAGAGAGGGCTATAAGAAAGTCTACAAGTCCAGAGTGATGGCACCTTTCTGTAATCCCAGCATGTGGGAGGCTGAGGCAGGAAGATCATAAGTCTGAGGTCAGGTACATAATAAGTGCTAAATAGTGAGATCCTGTCTCAATATAAAGGAAAATATAAAATTAAAATAAAACCAAAATTAGACATAAGGTTATTGACAGTTACACTGTGAACATTCAGCTTTGTTGTTAAGTGCCATAATTACACTATTCTTTAGACATGTCTTCTGAAGGTGTGTAGGGTTAGAGATGTGTTTACTCTATACAGCTCCAATGATAAGCACTAAATCTATGTTCACTTGAATTTCATGGCACTCTTGAAATGACACTTACTTCGTGTATCATTTTTCCTATTACTGTGAGCTGGTTTATTCGCTTCGGGTTGACATCTAGAGCTGTTCCGGGACCCAGGTCTTTCCTGGCTGTCTGGTCTCACATCTTCTAAGTGGAGTGGTACCCATTTGTGCTTATTAGCTTGATGAAATAAAACACACAAAGTAATTACATGACAATGTACAATTTTCATTAAAGCTCTAAAACTCTGAAAGCACTCTGAATTTTAATTCAAGATTCAGCTGCCTTTAAGTGGATTATCTGTAGACTGCCAAAAGAGCCCTTTTCATTCTTACAGACTGATCCTTGATAAGTTTGTGCAAATACTTCAAGTGAAACAATAGCAAGTGAAAAGCAGTAATTAAAAACAAATCAATCAAACCAACAAAACCCCAGGGCTGGGAAGACGAGTCTGTCAGTAAAACACTCGCTGGCCAAGCACCAGGACCTGAGCTTCACCCCAGTGCCCACATCAGAGCAGGGCCTATGATGCTAACACTCAGAGTTGGGGAGATGAGACAGGAGGATCCCTGGGGCTTGCTGGTCAGTAAGAGAACCCATCTCAAACAAGACAGAGAGCAAATGGCCTCCATAAATATCCATATCCACACATAAACACACAAAACCATAAACAAAACCAAAAACAAAACTAAGTAGTTTCTCAAAGCATGGGAGGAATAAGTATAAGATGCTTCCTTTCTGACACAATTTTCTTTACAGTTATTATATTACAGCTATTATATGGCTCATGCCTATAATTCTAGCATCTGAGAGGCTGAGGCAAGAGGATTTCAAGTTCCAGTCTATCCTGAGATACACACCAAAAAAAAAAAAAAATCTAAAGAAAAAAAACAGGTGGTTGTGATGTTAACTCGTTTTCCTCAAGACAGGGTCTCATTATGTAACCCTGGCTGTCCTGGAACTTGCTCTGTAGATCAGGCTGGCCTTGAACTCACACAGACCCACCGGCCTCTAACTCCCAAGCGCTGGGATTAAAGGCATGCACCACCACTGCCCAGCAATGGCATTAATTTCAATTGTCATCTTGAAGGGATTTTGAATCACCAAGGGAAGGGATTTTTCTAGATTCTGTTAATTAAAGTAGGCCTCACTTAACAGTGGCCAGCACCATTTTATGGGGTAGGGCATAGGAGTAAGAGGAGAAAAAGCAGAGCAAAAGCTTCATGGCCTTCTGCTTCATGACTGAGGGTGAAATATAGCCAGCTGCCTCAAAATCCTGCCTCCCCGGCTTCCCTATCATAAAGGAATGTATCCTTTAACTATGATCCAAAATAAATCATAGCATCAGGAAAAGGAGCTAGTCAGGTGTGGTGGCTGGTTCAAGCCTGCAATTCCAGCACATTGTGTGTTGAGGCAAGAGAATTAAGAGCTCAAAGCCAAACTGGATCCATAGAAAGATTCTGTCTGAATAAAAAGACAGAAGATAGGCAGAGGCAGGAAGAAGAGAGGACAGGAGGAGGAGGAAAAGAAAAGAGATACAATCAATTGGCTTCTGTTGGGGACTAGCAATATAAAAATTGTTTTGGTTGCCAGGCACGGTAGTGCACATCCTATTCCCAGCACTTAGGAGGCAAAGGTAGGGGGATCTTTGTAAGTTTAAGTCCAGCCTGGCTATATAGTGAGTCCCATGACAGCCAGAGTTAGATAGATCTAGTCACAAAAAAGAAAAAAAATTGTTATAGTTATACTATAGTAAATTTCTGAAAATCTTTTATACTGATTCCATCATTAATGTCTCAAAATGCTTAGCATTTGGCCAAATGTGTATTTTTCAACCAAATTAAAAAGAGGTAGGAGAAAGGAAAGATGACCGAAATACTGATGGGAAAAAGAATATTATGGCTGGCAAGATGGCTTAACAGGTGAAGACACCTACCAAAAGCCTGATGTTGCAGAATATCTGTTTACACTGTGAAGATGTGTCTTTTCCAAGACATCTTCTGATTGGTTTAATAGAGCTAACTGGCCAATAGCTGGGCAGGAAGGTTAGGTGGGACTTCTGGTGACAGACAGAACTCTGGGAAGAAGGGCAGAGATGCTGAGACGGGGAGGAAGCAGGATGGGCACTAAGCAGTAGAATGTAGATTAAAATAAATAGACTAATTTAAGTTGTAGGAGCTATTGGGACAAGCTTAGGCTAAGGCTGAGCTTTCATAATTAATAAGAAGTCTCTGAATCATTAGTTGTGAGCTGGCAGCCCAAAGGAAAGTCTGATTACAGCCTGAGTTTGAGCCTTAAAACCCATATCATAGGAGAAAATTGACTCCTGCAAGCTGCCTTCAACCTCCACATGCATGCTGTGAATGCATACACTCATATGTGGTGGTGGTACATGCAGAGGCAGAGAGAGGGAGAGGCAGAGGCAGAGGCAGGCAGATTTCTGAGTTAGAGGCCAGCCTGGTCTATGAATTGAGTTCTAGGACATCCAGAGTTACACAGAAAAACCCTGTCTCCAAAAACCAAACAAACAAACAAAACCTTAAATAGCATAGGAAGCCTGCCCCATGTTATCTACCTTCACAACCCAATCCCATCCTTGTCTACTTTATCGTTTTGGTTTTTCAAGACAGGGTCTTGATGTATAGCCTTGGCCAACTTAGTACTCACTAAATAACACAGGCTGGTCTCAAACTTGCATTCCTCCTGCCTATGCTTGCACATGTGTCATAGGTGTGTGTCATAGGTGTGTGTCATAGGTGTGTGTGGTACATGGAGATCAGACAACCTTTGGAGTCATCTTGAGAAAAACCATCCATCTCCTTTGAGACTAAGTTTTCCACTGACCTTCAGATCACTAGTTATGCTAGACTGGCTGGCCAGTAAGCCCTATAGAACCTCTGCCTCCAACTCACAAGTTCTGCCATTATGCCCCACTTTCACATGGGTTCTGGGGATCAAATTAGGATCCTCATGTATGGATGTCAAACACTTCTGGGCATGATCTAACTTTCCAGTTCCTCAAGCCCTCCTTTAAAGTAAAAAACAAACCAGGTATGGTGGTGCATGCCTTAGATCCCAGAACTAAAGAGGCAGTAAGCTCCAGGCCAGTCAAGATTATGTAGAGAGACCTGTATTTTCTCTGCCCATGACCTTGGACTAAACTCTTATAAGGAGTTGGAGAAGGGGCTGGGCGACTGAAACTTACAGCTACAGAGACCCTGTCTCAAAAAAACAAAACAAATAAATGAATAACGTTAAAAACAAAACAAAAACCTCAATATGTGCTAGATTTGATGTGTTGGCTTTGCATGCAAAAAAAAAGTGCTTCTGGCTGGGTAGTGGTGGTGCATGCTTTTAATCCCAGCACTCTGAAGGAAGAGGCAGGTGGATCTCTGAGTTCGAGGCCAGCCTGGTCTACAGAGAGAGTTCCAGGACAGCCAGGGCTACAAAGAGTGCTTCAAGCCATAAGACCAGAGTTGGAGACCCTGGGACTCACATTGTGGAAGGAGAGAACTAACTCCTACAAGTTATCTTTTGCCCTCCACATGCATGCTGTGGTATATGCATGCCCCCCACCCCCATGCGTAAAATATAAGAATAAGTTTGCCAATATTATCATCTTCATTGAAAAAACACATACACAGTAGGTGCACAATTCATGGACTTAAATATGACCTTAATTTTTATATATATATATATATATATATATATATATATATATATATATATATATATCAGATATTAAACATTGACCAATTGATTTCAATTGAAGCAACCAAAACAAAGACAAATTTTAGAGCAAAATGACAAGTCTTTCAGAAGTATGAATTCTAGATAGCCATGAAGACTAAGAAGCAGAAAAAATGTTGAGTGATAAAGCAGTTAATGAATAGGGAAAATTTTTTCAATACTTACTTATTCTGTTCTAATACTTGAAAGCAATCAGGTTTTGCTCATTAGAGCAAAGGAGTCTAGCCCTTAACTCAACAGCTAAAATTACTTAATAAAAGACAATGATTCAGCCAGGCATACTGGCACACACCTTTAATCCCCATACTTGGGAGACAGATGCAGGAGGATCTCTGTGAAAGGCCAGACTGGTCTATATAGTTAGCTTCAGGACAGCCAGGGCTACATAAAGAAATCCTGCCTCAAAAATACAATAAATAAAAAAATAAAGATAAATAAATAAAAGACAATGATTCATGTAATTGCTTAGCACATGATAATTTGGTATTGACAACAAAGAAGTTAACTGCCAAGTGCTACACCATCAAATGTATCTTGGTGTATAATTTCACCTAGGCAGAGTAACTGCTTCAGCGCCTGCTACAGAACAATCCTTTTTGTACACCGAATATGTATTACTCTCATTGGTTTGATAAAGAGCTGACTAGCCAATAGGCAGGAAGAGGTTAGGCAAGAGAGCTAAACTGAGAGGATGCTGGGAAGAAGTTGCCAGGCAGACACAGAGGAAGCAGGAGATGAACATGTCATGCTGAAAAAAGGTACCACCATGTGGTAGAGCATAGATAAGAAATATGGGTTAATTTAAGATGTAAGAGCTAGTTAGTAACAAGCCTAAACTATCAACTGAGCATTTATAAATAATAAGTCTCTATGTGGTTATTTGGAAGATGGCTGGTGGGACAGAGAAAGTCCGCTTACAAGTGCCTTCCCAATGCACTCAAAACCTTAATTTTAAGCTACATGAATCTTGCCTATATCTCCTGCTGCTCATCCTAGGCTCAGAACCCTGAATGAGTATAGGCTTTCACCAACCCTGTCCCTAAACACATTAGGAGTCCAGAAAAAAAAAAGGAAAAGAATTTAGGGCAGTAAGTTTTTCCTTCATACCTTAATTTTTCTGGGAAAACCTTAACTAAGATTGGAGCTGGAGAGGTAACTGTTCAGGTTAAACGCATGAGCTGCCTTTCTGAAGGACCTAATTCAAATCTTAGCACCCATGTTGGGGGACTCAGAACTGCCTATAACTTCAGGAATCAAAACATCCTCTTCTGGATTACATGGGTATCTGTGCCTACACACAAACACAAACACACACACACACACACACACACACACACACACACACACACACACACACGGTGATATTTTATTTGTGCTTTAATAAATAAAGCTTGCCTGGAGATCAAAGGAAAAAGGCCAGCCATTATAAGTAAACAAAGAAGTCAGGCAATGGTAGCACATGCCCTTAACTTAGCAGGCAGGATCTCTGTGTATTCAAGGCCACACTGGAAACAGAGCCAGGTGTGGTGGCACATGAATTAATTCCAACACTAGTTAACCATGGAGGTCTGGAGGTCTGTATAGACAGAAAGACAGAGCTGTGTAGGAAAAGGAAGTGATGTAGCTGGACAGAGAGCAAATCAGATGGCAGAACAGCCAGGTATATGTGCGTGGGTAGACAGGAAGTAACACACATTTGGAAGCTGCAAAGTTAGTTGGTGAGGTAAGGCTGGCTGGTGGCTTTCCCTATTTCCCTGATCAAAGGCTTTCACCCCTATATTTAGCTCTATATTTTTTATTTAATAAGACCAATTAGAAATTCATCTACACACATACTTGCACATAGTTAAAAATCAATCTTTAAAAAACCGTCAGGTGTGAACTATGAAGACAAAAGGCAGGTGAGTTCCAGGATACCCAGTAGTACATATTGAGACTCTGTCTCAAACAAACAAACAAAAAAACCAAAAATCTTTAAAATACTGACTAAAATTGTTCTTACTTTTTCTCTTAGAAAACCAGGGGCTGGCTGGGCATAGTGGTGCATGCCTTTAATCCCAGTATTCGGGAGGCAGAGGCAGGCAAATCTGTGAGTTCGAGGCCAGCCTGGTCTACAGAGTGAGTTCTAGGACAGCTGGGGCTGTTATACAAAGAAATCCTGTCTCAAAAAACAAAACAAACAAACAAACAAATAAATAAGAAAGCCAGGGGCTGGAGAGATGGCTCAGCAGTTAAGAGCACTGTCTGCTCTTCTAAAGGACCCAGGTTCAATTCCCAGCACCCACATGGCAGCTCACAACTGTCTGTAACTTCAGTTCCTGGGGACTCAACTCCCTCACACAGACATACATGCAGGCAAAACACCAATGCACATTAAAGAAATAGTTTTTCCATTTTCTCAGAATTCTCTAAAAAGCAAAAAGCATTTTCAATGTAAATTTTAAATTAACAACGGTATTACACAACTTTCCAAGAAAATCTACAAGAATACCTATAAGGAATTTCACTCCATTTTTTTGTACAGAATATTGTTTAAGCAGGGTTGCTACACAGAGACACCCCTTCTCGAGAAACCAATATATATATATATATATATGCAAAATAAATAAAAGGGGGGGGTCAGGATAGAAGGCCAAACAGGCCAAACCTGCTGCAGGTGGTTTAAAACCCAGCATACGCATGTGATGACAGAGAGCAGCTAACTAATAATTCATCACCACACAGTCTTCCAAAACTTCAAGTTAAAATGAAGACACAGGCCCGCTGACCTCTCTTCCGCTGGCTGCTTGCCTGAGCCTCATCCTCGCTGACATTCTCAACAGGACCATCTAGTTTTGCTTCCCGATTCTCTTTGCTCTCACTGTTGCTTCTTTTTTCAATCTTCTCTTCTTTTTCTTTTCTGAATTGTGGCTTCTTATTTCCTTGGCTGATAACATTCTGAGACTGAAAACAAAGAAAGTGTTCTGAATAGAATCATTTCTATTAACATTTCACACACACACACACAAAAAAAAAAAAAAAAAAAAAAAAAAAAAAAAAAAAAAAACCTGGGCCGGGAGGATCTCTGTGAGTTCGAGGCCAGCCTGGTCTACAAAGCGAGATCCAGGACAGGCACCAAAGCTACACAGAGAAACCCCGTCTCGAACAAATGAAAACCTGGAAGGGTAGACACTTGTCTAGTATGTCTGAGGTACTGGGTTACATCCCAATTTCACCAACACATGAATTTGCTGCCATCATTAGTCAAAGAAAAGGAAATCAACTACATATTTACTATGATGGCTACAGTTTTAAAAATTGACCAAATTAAGAGTTACCAAGGCTGTGAAGTAACTGGAATTCTTAGACACTACCAGTAAGAGTGAAATCTTGGAATTTTCTTTTCTTCTTTTTTTCCCCTGCTGTTGTTTTGAGACAGGGTTTCTTTGTGTGGCCCTAGCTGTCCTGGAACTCACTTTGTAAACCAGGCTGGCCTGATACTCAGAGATCTTCCTGCCTTTGACTCAATGCTGGGATTTAAGACATGGGCCACCACTGCCCAGCCTCCGCCAGTTTCTTTAAAAAACAAAACAACAATAACAACAACAACAACAAAACTAAATAATACCTAGTATATGATCTTGCCACTCTTCTCCTAGTGGGGTGGGGGGTGGGGAGGAAATATCCAAGCAAAATTTTATATCGAGTTTCATTTACAATAACTCAAATGTCCATCATTACATTACATTACAACCATAAATTGAAATGTATCACTGACACACACAACATGGGAAAAAAAATCTCAAGGCAATGGTGCTGAGTAAGCAAGAAACAGCAGTGCCTCCTACACTGTATAGTTCACCTACACAGAGAATACAAACACCTGCTGATGAGGGGGATGACTCCAACACTTGCAGGCAGGAGCCAAGCTCATTGCTCTGTTTGCAGTGATGAGTTTACTTGCACATTCTGATAAAAAACTGGGGAGTGGTGGTGCATGCCTTTAATCCCAGCACTAGGGAAGCAACAGGCAGGCAGATCTCTGTGAATTGAAGGCCAGTGTGGTTGAAGCAACAGCAAGTCCCAGTTCCAGGACAGCCAGAGCTACACAGAGAAACCCTGTATTGATAAAAACAAACAAACAAACAAAAACCCAAAACACACGCAACACAAAACCAACCCCAAAAAACTATCATGTTTGGGCTTGGCATGGTGATTCACTCCTTTAATCTCAGCACCAGGGTGGCAGAGGCAGGCAGATCTCCTCCAGTTTGAGGCCAGCCTAGTAGTCTACAGAGTGAGTTCCAAAACAGTAAAGGGCTATGTAGAGAAACCCTGTCTCAAAAAACAAAAACAACCCCCACCCCCCAAATAATAACTAAGGGCTGGAGAGATCGCTTAGCAGTTAAGATCGCATGTTGCTCTTTTTTTTTTTTTTTTTCCTGAGATAGGGTTTCTCTGTGTAGCTTTGGAGCCTATGTTGGAACTCACTCTGTAGACCAGGCTGGCCTCTGCCTCCTGAGTGCTCTGATTAAAGGCATGTGCCACCACCACCTGGTGCATGTTGCTCTTTCAAAGGACCTGAGTCAATTCCCAGCGCTCAGTTTCTCACAACCACCTGTAATTATGGTTCCAGGCATCTGACCTCCACAGGCATCAGGTATACACATGGTGCCCATACAAGCAAAACACTTATACACACACATTAAATAAATAAATCTAATTTTTTAAGTTAAAAATAAAATTTAATAATTTTTGTTAAAAAAAAAATCACAGAGTGATGTAAACACTGTACCAACTCCTGGGGATATAGCCAGGTAGGGAAATGTAAATGAAAACAGTATCTTATAATTGGGTAAAACTTTAAGCCACTAAATTCATCACTAATACTATGTATGTAGTAAAGAATGTTTCAAGTCAAAATAATCCTTCTGATGAGCTATATCTTTAAATACACCCAATACAGCAAATAATGTTGAAATAAGAATTTTCTTTTTAAAGCCGGGCGGTGGTGGTGGTGGTGGTGGTGGTGGTGGTGGTGATGGTGGTGGTGGTGGTGGTGGTGGTGCACGCCTTTAATCCCAGCACTCAGGAGGCAGAGGCAGGCGGATCTCTGTGAGTTCGAGGCCAGCCTGGTCTACAGAGCTAGTCCAGGACTAGCTACTCCAAAGCTACACAGAAACCCTGTCTCAAAAAAACCAAAAAAAAAAAAAAAAAAAATTCTTTTTAAAAGACTTAAATACATACTTACCCCCGTGTTCACTAATTCACCTGGTGTTGGCCAGTTGGCCATATCACTGAAGTCACTAGCCTAAAATGTAATAAAATAATTGTTACAACTGAAAATGATTTTTAGAATTTTTAGACAGAAAAAGATATTTCTAAATGTAATTTTTGTTGCCAGGCATGGTGGTACATGCCAGCAATCTTGAGCACTTAGAAGTAGGAGAAGTAGGAATTCAAGATCAACCATGGTAACAAAAGGCTAACCTGGGCTACAATGAGACCACCCATCCCCTCAGCAAAAGCAACAAGCTAAATATAGTGGCACGTGCCTTTGATCCCAGCACTCTGGAGGCAGATGCAAGTGGATATGTGAGTTCAGGTCAGCCTAGTCTACATAGTGAGACCCTGTCTCAACCAAAGGGGGAAAAAGCAACAGCAAAATCAAATAAAGTAATACAAATTTTAAAAATCACCTCTGTGTACTTATATGTAGACTTGGCAAGTTAATTCAAATAATTCTCAAACATTTTGAAGTAAAAATTCTATGGTCTTAGGATCAGACTTCAAAAAGAATTTTCAAAATCAATACATTTTAAAAGTACATCCTGGGGACTGGAGAGATGGCTCAGAGGTTAAGAGCACTGACTCCTCTTCCAGAGGTCCTGAGTTCAGTTCCCAGCAACCACATGGTGGCTCACAACCATCTGTAATGAGATCTGGTGCCCTCTTCTGGCCTGCAGTCACATATGCTGTATACATAATAAATAAATAAATCTTAGAGAAAAAAAAAGTACATCCTGAAAAGGCATACCTTGTTGGATTTCTTTGTCTTGAGTTTTCCCGCTTTTATAATTTTTGGGGAACTGAGCTCTAAAGAAAATATATAAAATTGTTTTTACAATCATTTCATTTAATAAATTTAGCAAAATAAGTATTTCAATTTTGGCAAGTTAGCATAGTCATCACTCACAACAAAATTCAAGTTTCTGGTACTCAAATTCCTAGAAAGATATCAACTATAATATGCAAATTCAAACATTATCCACATTTGAAAATACTGGCAGGGCAGTGAGGGGCTCAAAAGCCTTTAATCCCAGCATTTGGGAGGCAGAGGCAAGCAGATCTAACATCCAGGGCTACACAGAAAAACAGTTTTAAAAAAACAAAGAAAAAAATGGAAAATACTAATTTATACTAAGCTGGCAGACCAATCCTTTTTTTAAGAAAATATAAGACGGGTGGTGGCAGTGCATGCCTTTAATCCTAGCACTAGGGAGGTAGAGGCAGGCAGATCTCTGTGAGTTTGAGGCCAGCCTGGTCTGCAGAGTGAGATCAGGATAGGCTCCAAAACTACATAGAGAAACCTTGTCTTGAAAAACTAAAAAAAAAAAAAAAAAAAGGAAAAAGAAAATACAACATGCTGGGTGGTGGTGGCACACACCTTTAGTCCCAGCACTTAGGAGTCAGAGGCAGGCAGGCGGATCTTTGAGTTCAAGGATAGCCTGGTCTACGAAGTTGAGTTCCAGGACAGATAGAGCTACACACAGAGAGAGAAACCCTGTGTTAAAAACAAAAACAAAACAACAGCAAAAACCCAAAAGAGAAAAGAAAAGAAAACATAACAAAATTGACACTGTAACTTCTAAGTAAAATTCTATTCTACCCACTTTCTCGTTCTCTCTCTTTTAATTTTATTTTTTGCCATGTCACAAATGGGAAGGCAAGTGTTCTACCTCCAGTTACTGCCCCAGCCCTCAACTCATTTTGTGACAGGATGAATTATTCTATATAATACCAAGGAACACTTAGAAAAGGGGTTAGGACTTCAAACTACTTCTAGGAAACAAACAGGTTTGGCAGCCTTAATAGATTATACCTAGTATCTCTGTTAGGGATTCTGTTGCTGTAAAACAACATTACCAGAGGCTAGAAAGATGACTCAGTGGTTAAGAGCACTTGCTAAGACCCGGGTTTAGTTCCCAGCACACATGTGGTGGCTCAGAATCATCCATAAATATAGTTCCAAGTAATCCAACACCTTCTTCTGACCTCTGTGGACACTAGGCACACACATGGTACATACACATACATACAAGCAGGAAAATGCTCATACATATAAACTAAATAAATTTTTTAAAAACAAAGAAAACAACCACAAACAAATGACCAAAACCAACTTGGAGATAAAAGCATTTGTTTTATCTTACACTTCCAGGTTAACAGTCCATCACAGAGGGAAGCCAGGGCAAGAATAGACAGGCAGGAGCTGATGCAGAGGCCATAGAGGAGTGCTGCTTATTGGCTTGTTCAACCTGCTTTCTTATAATACCCAGGACTACCAGCCCAGGGTGGCACCACAATGTATTAGCTCCTCCAACAACCATTCATTAAAATGGCCCTCAGGCTTGCCTACAGGCCAATTTTATGGAGGAATTTTCTAAATTGTGGTTCCCTCTTCTCAAATAATGCCAGTTAATGTTAACAAAAAAAAAAAAAAAAAAAAAAACGAAAATAATAAAAAATAAGACAAACAAACAAACCACCAGGACACCCAGAATCCAGCCACAAAAAGGAAATTAACAGGTCTCTGTAGAAATTTATGGGCTGGGCCTGCAGGTAGAGAGCTTACCCAACATGCACGAGGTCAGTGCCCCCAAACAAGCAAACAGACAACCATTGCATCACCTATCCTTATCTTAAAAGAAAGCACAATGGCTGATCATAAAAACTGTCTTTAAATTAAGGCTTTTAAAGCTGTGGTTGTGTTTTTTATATTCATTCACTTACTCATTTATTATTTAACTTACTTTGTGGGAGGGTATTTATTTATTTATTTGGAGTTTTGTTTTGAGGCAGAGTCTGGATGTGTAGCCCTGGCTAACACGGAACTGGTTATGCAGACCAGCTAGCCTCAAACTTGAAGTGACCCTGTCTCTGCTTTCTTCCCTAGTATTGGGACTACAGGTGTGAGCCACCACAATTAGCCCTATCAGTCTGGGACTAGGAGTCTGCCATCAGTATGAGCTACAGTAAGAGTCTCTCTCTCTCTCTCTCTCTCTCTCTCTCTCTCTCTCTCTCTCTCTCTCTCTCTCTCACACACACACACACACACACACACACACACACACACACACTGCCTCTCCCACATCATAAAGCTAGAAATAGATTTAAATAGGATATAGAACACTTATCAACAAGGCAATAGGGAGATTGAAACAGGGGACTACCAAAGTTCAAAACTAGGCTGGCTGCAATCTGAAATTCCCTCTGAAGTGGGGAGGGGAGCTGGAGATATGGCTCCCAGTTAACAGCCTTCCAGAGGACCTGAGTTTGGTCATGCAGGTCATAACTGCCTGTAACTCGATCTACAGGAGATTCAATGCTATCTTTTGGCCTCTGTAGGCACATACACATCTCTCCCACACACATACACATAATTAAAACTAAAATAACAGCCAAGTGTAGTGGCACAGAGCTTTGATCTATGCCTCCTAAGCGCAGAGGCAGGCAGATTTGGAGAGGCTAGCCTGGTCTACATCTAAAGTTTCAGGATACCCCGGGGTACATAGAGACCCTGTTTCAAATTAATTAATTAAATAACTATATATACTTTTTAAAAGAATATTTCTCAAAGAAGGTAACATGGCATGGTGGAATGTGCCTATAATACTCTACAAGTACATGGATTATCTAGATAGTATGTGTATGTGCATATATGTGTACATGTGCATATGAATAACACATATCAAAGAATATGCAATGCAGGAGCACATACGTTGGCAGTAACCAGTGTCTCTACCTAAACTTATGACCTGCTTAACAACAAGGAAATCATGCCTGGTACAGGAACCTTAGCCAGCTATTCAGGGTTGGTGAAGTTACCAATCTTGGAGGAGAACCTACAAGCAGCACTTTATTAAACCAGCATACCCCCTAACTACATTCTAAATATGTCCTTATACCCAAGTGTAGTTCTCCCTACTCATCAGGGAAACTTGAAACTTCTTTTTAAGAAAACCACAATCAATCAAAATGCAGAGTTGTGGTGCCCAGGCCCATTGGACAGGACTACAATACAACTCACTCACCTATGGCTCAGAGGATTAGGGAGTATGCTGTGAGATTGGGTCTCACAGGAATGCCAGAAGCCACACCCATAAAGTCTTACCAATATGACTACCTAACCATTAGCTGAACGAAGGCCACACCATAATAGACATGCCGAAGTGGACAGAGGGATGACCATGAAGCCTCAGTCCTACACAAAGAGCTACAAGCTACGAAGGAATGCTGAGAGAGGGAGAAAGAGTCCCCCGGGGCAAAGTACAAGTGGTTATCCAGTACCAATGGTCAGCCCTGACAACATACACATAAGTAACATTATACAGACAGAGCAGGCTCTTTTTATTTATAGGAATATGAATATATGTATAGCAATGAAAAAAGAGGTCACAAACTTTAAAAAGAGCAAGGAGAGGTGTATAGGAGGGCTTGGAGGGAGGAAAGGAGAGGAAATGATGTAATTAATATTATAATCTCAAAAAATAACAGGAGTGTAGGACAAAAGAAAAGGGGGGCTGACCACAGGGAAAGAAACCTAAATCTCCAGTAAAAATATTATTTGGGGCTTAGTGGTCAAGAGCACTGGTTGCTCTTGCAGAAGACCCAGCACCCACAGGGTGGCTCACAACTGTCTGTAACTCCAGTTCCAGGGGATCCAATACCATCTTCTGGCCTCTGAAGACACTATGCACACAGGTGGTACAAGATATTCATTCAGGCAAAAAATCAAACACAGAAAATAAAAATAAATAAATCTTAAAAAAAATTCCTCAAAAGGAAAATAATAAATAAATAAATAAAATAAAATAAAAAAGCCAAAGTCCAGGTTGGTAGTGCAAGCCTATAATTCTAGCAGTGGGAAGGCTGAGGTAAGAAACTCAAAAAAGAAAAAAGAAAAAAAGAAAAAGAAAAAGAAAAAAAACAAAAACCCAAGGTCAATTCTGAGCTACACAGCAAGACTCTCATCTAAAATAAGCAGAAAACACCCCAAACTCAAAAAACAAGGAAAGACTTACTTCTCTCATATGCTAACAATATCAATTTACAGTCCCTGGAAAGCAATGTGTCGAACAGTAATACCCGTGGTATAACACCTTATTTCTACATTGACCCCAGGGAAAGGCATAAACAAATACAAAAGATACCTATAAAATGCTGCTCTGTCAAGATAAGGGAAGGGAAGGGAAGGGAAGAAGAAGCAAGGTTCAATAGTTCGTCCCTAATTAGCTATGTGCGCTGTGTCTATGGAGTACTCCACAATTTCAGAAGTGAGTCTAGATTATAAAGGATTAGCCAGACAGCGGGGCGTCACTGTGGGGATGCTGTGGCACAGGCCTTGAACCACAACACTTAGGAAGTGGAGGCAGGAGGATCAGAAATTCAAGGTCTGCCTCAGCTACTTAGTTTCAGGCCAGTCTGAGGTACACAAAGCCCAGTCTCAAAAGTTAAATTAAATTTAAAAATCAGACAGTACCTTAAATGAAAAAATGGTAGATGAAATTTTTACATTCCAAGCACACCTATAGAATATACTTTTTGAAAGTAATTACTAGAAGGATCTAAAAAAAAAATCGGTAAACTGATTAATCAGTAACATGACTTTTTTGAACTTTTTTTGAAGGGAACATCAAAAGATCAAGAGTTATGGGTCTTCTCTGTAGTGTGTGTATGTTGAGATGAAATGCACAGGCTGAGCTATTGTAAGGCAAGCACTCTACCAACTGAGTCCCAGTAGTTTTACTTTTATAAGGAGATATATATAAAATTATATATATATATATATATATATATATATATATATATAATTTGTTTAAGATGTATTTCATGAAGGTATTAACAGCAAAATTACTTGGGGTTTAAAAAAAAGTGGGTTGATAAATAGCAACAAAGCCAGGCATGATAGCACGTGCCTTTAATCCCAGCACTAGGGAGGCAAAGGCAGATAGATCTGAGGCCAGCCTGGTCTACATAGTGAATTCCAGGCCAACCAGGACTATATAGTGAGATCCTTTCTCAAAACAACCAGGGTCAAAGAATAAATATGAAAAATAAATGAGCAAAATATCAGTATTTTTATATTCCCATTTTTTGTGAAATTACACTATAAGACAGATTTTTACTATACAACTGCAGCTAAAAGCAAGTGATTAACAAGTCATAGACTGTTACTTAATGAAGGGTTGTTAAATTATAGCTGTTTAACACAAGCTTAAGATAGTCCAAGATCTTAGATCATAAGTCTCAATACTGAATTCAAGACATCCCTAGGTGGCCCTGGCATTGGCTGAAGTATTTTATCTGGTTTCCCAGAAACAGCAATACACTATCAGAGCCATCCTAAGAGTGGAAGAGTGTCTCAAAACATGTGAGCCATCAAGAATCTGCCTCACTTTTGTCTAGAGAAAGCTAGGCTGTCGATATGGCTGGCTAAGTAGGTAAAGGAGCTTGCTGCCAAGCCTGACCTGGGCTTGATCCCCAGAACACACATGATCTAAGGAAAGAAACAAATCCCTCAAAGCTGTTCTCTGATCTTCACATAAACACACACACACACACACACACACACACACACACACACACACACTAAATGTAATAAAGTTCAAGGTTGTATCCTAAAGACTCCACATGCTTGCTATAATGTATCTAACTCTGATAACAGAGTTTATGGCAAAAATTTGTGGATGTAATTCCTTCATTAGTAAGAGCACAGTTTAGCTGGGATTAATATCCTTTTCTTTCTCTTTCAAGAGTATCCTATTTGTAAAATAAATTCTAGAAGCACCCTCTCAATAGATTGCTAATTTAATATAGCTTAATCTGCATCCTTTGAATCCTAAATGATCTCTGGACATATCTGATTATTTATCATTACTATTATTCTCTTTTTGATATTGGGCCTTACTTTATTTCACTTTAATTATGTGTTTATCTGTGTGTATGTGCATGTGAGTGCAGTTGCCCAAGGAGGTAAGAAGAGGGTGCTGAGATTCTCTGGAATTGGAGTTACAGGCAGCTATTTGCTACACAACGTGGGTTCTGGGAACCAAACTCAGATCCTCTGAAAAAGCACTATATGCTCTTAACCTCTGAGCTACCTCTCTCTCGAGCCCTGCCTCACTATATTGCTCTGGCTGGTCTCGAACTCCTAGGTGTAGTTGATCCTGCAGCCTCAGCTTCTGAGTAGCTGGGGCTATAGGTATGTGCCATTACACATCTCATTCTTTTTTTTATTTCCTATTTTAGAAAATTTTACTTTTATTTTTGTGTACCACCCATGTGCAGACACCCTCAGGGATCAGAGAGCAATAGATCCTCTGGAACTGGGGTGAGCCTCTTGATGTGGGTGCTAAAAACTTAAAGAACAGTAAGCACTCAACCACTGAGCCATCTGCCCAAACCCTATATCATCCTATTCATTTTTCTTTGGCAAATGAGAGGCCACAGCACCTAGCTTGCATGTAGGAAGCACTCTAGTGTTAAGAACTGGCTCTGATGGGCGCGGTGGTACACGCCTTTAGTCCCAGCACTCAGGAGGCAGAAACAGGTGGATCTTTCTGAATTTGAAACCAGCCTGGTCTACAAAGTGAGTTCCAGGATAGCCAGGGCTGTTACAGAGAAATCATGTCTTGAAAAACAATCAATCAAACAAACAAACAAAAAATTGGCTCCTTCATGCCCATCATCCCAGCTACTGGGGAGGTTTGAATTTGTTGCTAGCATGGATTAATTCAGAAAATGCCATCTCAAAACAAAAAACAAATAGAAGACATGAACCCAGCCATGTCATTAATTTACAAGATCAATAATCTTGCCAAAGTCAACTAGCTAGTTAGTAACAACTAAACTATCACCTACTTATTTTGTACGTTCCTACACCACAATCTCTTATTTAGGTTACATATTAGACACTGTGGAGGAAGAGCTTAGAGCCAGGGTCGCTACCCTGATATAGATCTGAAGAAAGGCATCGTTAATATTGTAGAGTAATATTGCAAGAAGTAAGAGCTGTCAATAAAGAAACATCGATACAACTGAAACTCCTTTTGATTTTTTTTTTCTTGTTTTTGAGACAGAGTCTCCCCACATAGCCTACATGGCTGTCCTTTAACTCACTACGTAGATCAGGCTAGCCTTGAACTCAGATATCTGCTTGTCACTCTCTCAAGAGTGCTGGGATTAAAGAGTGAGCCACCAGACCAAGCTCCTTTTGATTTCCTGAGATTCTGGCATTGAATGTAATCCAGACCGGTCTCAAACTCATGATACTCCTGCTGGAAACGCAGGTATGGGCCATATTCCCATTAAGCATCACGGTATTCTTAATCTAAGAATGACTGAAGATCCAAGGGACATTCTCAAGTAATTTGCAATTAAAATTCCTGAGGAGGGGGGTGTAGGATATCAGCACATACAGCTTGATAATAAAGCACTGGGCCCTGGGCTCATCCCCAGCATACGAAGGGGGAAAAAAAAAAAAAAAAAGGAATCCCAAGTCTCACTTTGAAAATTCTAAAAAACTGGGTTTATAAAAACTGGCTTCATATTTGGTAGTTCAATAAGTACAAATCTAGACGTGGAGAGGTAACCATCAATAAAGCAATCAACAAGGGCTTTCTTTTCTTACTAAATTTTAGAGAGGCTTGGCATAGCATGTTTTCTTCACTTAGCAATGGTAGTAAACAGCTCTTTTCAGCTAGGCCAGAATTATGCCAATACTAACGGAAGGCAAAATTCAGTGTTTGTTTTTTTTCTTTAAAGTGCCAAAATTTAGTAAGAATTCATGAGGAGAGCCGAATGCCTATAATCCCAGCAACTGGAAGGAGGCAGTGGCAGGAGAATCAAGAGTTCCAGAGCAACCTGAGATACACAAATAGATCGTGTTTCAAAAAGCAAACAAAACAACAACAAAATAATGAGGATTTCCGTGCAAAAGCTAAGAGACTAGTAAGTTGGTTCAACATTTATCTCCCCCTACAGGAGAGATAGGACTATCACATTTGTACAGGATCCCTTCACCGCCTTTGACCCCCACAACCCTGTAAACATACTCAAACTTCGGCTATTCCACTGACTCTCCTCAGAACAGCGAAAACTTGCCAACAGCCTCAATTTCCACATAAAAAGCCCAGTTATTTTAGTACAGTTTAATTTTAAAAACAAATGGGAAGTTTCATTTCAGCATTTCCATTTTTTTTAAGACTTTAGTAAAATAAATTGCTCATTCTGGCTTCGGACGCCTAATCTTCCACATCGATGGAGTTACAGGCGTGCGCCACCAAGTACAGGCCAGTCTTAATCTTATTTTCTAAACTGTAGTCGCTGCAACCCAAATAAAGCCCCAAGGGCCATATTGCACTGGTCAGCATTCGAACGCAATGGCACAACCCGATCTCTAATGCGCAGGCTAGCGTGAGGCCAGCCGTGCGATCCAGACTCCCGATCAACTGTCCTGTCAGGCATTCTGAAACGCAACCGAAAATCACCTTAATGCCAGCTACACTCACTCACGGCCACATCGCCCGAGCAGCCTTGGGGGACCTCTCCTCTCACCAGTTACTTCCCGAGCGAGCCCGGTCGCGCTTCCACTTACACACAGACCCGCTTATTCTGACTCGCTTACACTCTGGCAAGTTCACGGAAACTTTCCCACAGTCTGTCTTCGCTGCGTCCAGGTCGCCGACACGTGAAGGCACAAGCCGAGCCGGGCCGCGCTGCCCAGTCACCCACGCCGTGCCCCTACCCGTCAAGGAGAACCTGAGGTCCCACCTCTTCCTGTCGCTCCTTCTCCCAGATGTCCATTTATGTAAATGGGCACGGTGAATGACACCTAGGAACCCAACACCTCCCGCGGACCGCGCTCACCGGCCTCCGGGGCGTCCTGAGCGGGCGGCGGCGCGCCGGTGCCCACGGGGGACAGGTGCTGCGGCAGCTTCTTGGTCCACGGGTTCCCCTTTGGCGGCGGCGGCGGCGGCGGCTTGTCCTCGGGGCCGGCCGCCGCAGGGTCCTCTTGGGCGTCCTCGGGAGGGTCCCGCGGTGCTGGCGGCGGCGGCGGCGGTGGCAGCGGTGGGGCCTCCCCGCCGAAGGGACCCCCGGGCGCGCGCGCCTTGTGTGCCAGGTGCAGCGCCAGCGGCCTCACGGGCACGGCCGCTTGCGGCACGCTGTGTCCCAGCACGAGCGCCGGCGACGGCTCTCCCCGCGCCCCCGCGCTGGTGGCGGCCGCGGCCCGCTCCTCCCTCGCCTCCTTGCCCTCCCGCTCGCCGGGCGCCGGCTGCTCCGCCCGCCGGCTCGCCGCTGCCAACAGAGCGTCCCGGTCGCCGGCCACGGCGGGCGGGTCCTCCCGGGGGGCAGCGGCGGGCACCGGGGCGCGAGCGGACATGGCCGGCCCCTGGCCCCAGCCTCCTGCCCAGCCGGGGGCCGTCCGGGTCCAGGGAGCCCGGCCGCCCCTCTCTCTACACGGGGGCACCGACCCGCTTCGGTCCTGGGACGCGGAACCCGCCCGCCGAGGCGTGCAGCGCTCGGCGTGCCGCTCCTCCCCGCCCGCCGAGCGGAGCGCTAACCGCCCGCCGCCCGGCCTCGTCGCAGCGCACGGCCGGAGCTCGCCACACGCGCCGGGCGCGCCCGAGCCGCGAGCCCTCAGCGGGCGCGGGCGGCAACGCGGTGCTCCAGCCAGGCTGAAGGCTCTTTGGGCGATACGCGGAGGCGCGCGCGGCCTGAGCCGGTAACTGCCCCAGGGGGCGGGGCGTGCAGAGGGCGAGGCGGCCGGGGGCGGGGCGTGCAGGGGGCGAGGCGGGCCAATGGGCGTGGCGATTAGTGTCCGAGGCGGGTCAGTGGGCGAGGCGTCCAAGAGGCGGGGCGTGCAGAGGGCGAGGCGGGTCAGTGGGCGGGGAGCGCAGGGGCCGAGGCGGGCCGGTGGGCGGGGCGTGCAGAGGGCGAAGCCGCCAGGAGGAGCAGCGTTCACTAGGCGAGGTGCCCAAGGATCCCGGCGAGAACCGGGGGGCGAGGCAGGATGCGGGGCGGGGCTTGCAGGGAGCGAGGTGAGGCAGGAGGCGGGGCATGTAGAGGGCGTGTGGAGGGCGGGGCACCCTGGAGAGTGACGTGGCTACACACCCGCTCCCCTAGTCGCCTAGCTGTGCGCGACCGCGGCCTGACGAGTCTTTCCGAGTGCGGCGGGCGTGGTTTGAGGTGGGCCCCGCCCCAGCGGCGGACGACGGTGAACCTGCTACCCTTCGGGGCGCCTCCCCACTCCCGCCGCTGTGACCCAGGGACGAGGACTTTCCGCGGGGACCGGGAGGTCCATTTCCGCTGAGGTGAAGCGCTGCAAGCACTTCACGAGAGCGGCTCCTCAGGACCCGGCAAGAGTTTCCCAATGAGGCTGTGGGCATCGCGGGCACTCCTGATCCTGAGTCCAGGTCAAGACCGAGCCCAGAAATGCCAAGGAGTGCACTTGTCCGTCCTGATTCCACCCCACAGACAATAAAATGTTTCTTGAGTGCTCTTGAGTAAAACAAATACTTAACACTTCACCCCCTTTTTCATTTTTTACTTTTTTAGTGGGATGTGGGTCTCCCGTAGCCAAATTGATCTTGAACTTCAAGGCTGGCCTTGAGCTTTCTTTTTTGCTTGTTTTTTGAGACAGCGTTCCTCTCAAGTCCAGGCTGACCTAGAAGCCGTCAACTAGACCATTCTGGTTTTGAACTCAAAGGAATGCGCCTGCCTCAGCCTTTTAAATGCTGGGATGACTACAGGCTTGAGTACCACACATCAGCTATATCTTGAAGGTTTTTTTTCTTTTTAAGATTTATTCTTTTAGATTTTCCTGGTTCTGCGTCCCCAGGGCTGGTATTAAAGACATAAGGACCACACCCAGCAGCCTTTGAACACTCACTCTCTCTCCATTTCGAAGATTTATTCTTTTTTTAGAACCACCTGCCTCTGCCCCACAAATGCTGGGATTAAAGGCGTGCACAGCCAGCATGAATTATTCTATTTTTAATTTTGTGTGTTGTGCACAAGTGTGCATGTGCCCTGAGTATCGGATCCTCCTTAAGTTAGAGATACAGGCTTTCGTGAACTGCCCAATATGGTGCTGGGAAGCCAAACAGCAAGTGCTATAATCTTCAAGCCATCTCTCCAGCCCCTAGTCTTGAACAATTGACCATGATTCCACCTCCCAAGGGCTGAGATAACTTCCAGTTTATTACCCAGTCCTTAATTTATGGAAATAGCGCTTGATCACAACAACTACATTCCCAATTTTTCTTCCCTACAATGGGTATTGAAATAGTACAGATTTTCAGAAACCTAGTAAGACCTTTCTGCTTAGCATTGAAATTTGATTTAAAGTGATATTGGCTTATATACTGTACTTATGGCTTAATAAAATTATATTCTGGTGCAAGGTCATCATTGAGAGCACATTCCTACTGGTGAAAAGTTTTTCTCCACCTATACTGTCCCCAACCATGTCAAATACTGTACTCACCATTTCACCTGACCCTAAGCAACCTCCTGAAACTGGATGCTATCCAGTGAGGACTGTACTTCCATTTCTAGTCCCAATGCCAACTTTAAGAGCTCTAGTCCTGGCAAAACTTTGAATTTTGACTTCCAACTAGCTAGCTGTTCTTGTTACAATCAACTTTTTGTTTTTAAAAGTCTTGTTCAGAAATACTTAACTCTTGTACAGAATTGTACCAACAAATGCCAGTGAGTATGACTCCAAACACATTCTATTCACTTTCACCATCAGCTTATTCAAACACACAACTGAGTCACTGGAGGAAAAGGAAATGTAATGGTGTTTCTCCAAAGTTGCATTTACTTGTGGATATTTGTCGTGTGTGTGTGTGTGTGTGTGTGTGTGCGCGCGCGCGCGCGCGCGCGCGCACGCACTACATATATGAAGGCCAGAGGAACACTTTAGGCAGCATCTACCTATTCATTTATTTACTTTTTTTTTTTGGTTTTTTCGAGACAGGGTTTCTCTGTGTAGCTTTGCACCTTTCCTGGAACTCACTTGGTAGTCCAGACTGGCCTTGAACTCACAGAGATCTGCCTGGCTCTGCCCCCCCCCCCCCCCCCCAGTGCTGGGATTAAAGGTGTGTGCCACCACCGCCCGGCTTATTTACTTATTTATAGGTAAGTTTTCTCACTGGCTTAAACTCACCTAGTCTAGGCCAGCTGTCCAGTGAGTCTGTGCTTCCCCAGTACCACTATGCTTTTGTGTCCCCTCGCCCATGGGTTCTGGGCATCAAACTCAAAACCTCACAAGTACTTTACTGACTAAGTTCTCACCCCAGCTCTGTGTTGTCTAGAAGAGTCACAGACTTCTCAAGTCAAGATGAAGAAATGATCAAGAAACAGTGTCTCTAGGAAACAATATTTGCTTTGCAGGGAGAGAACTGGAGGGCAGTCATGGTCTCAGGGACTCTAGAATGCAGTGGTGAGACTTAAGAGACTTTATTGTAGTGCATTACTACTGCTTGTGACAGGAGCTGGCTGTCTATTTTATCTATCTATCGATCTATCTATCATTTATCTATTTTTTTTATTTGATTGGGGGAGAGGGCATGTTGAGACAGGGCTTCTCTGTGTAACAGCCCTGGCTCTGTAGACCAGGCTGGCCTTGAACTCACAGAGATCCACCTGCCTCTGCCTCCCGGAGTGCTGGTTTTAAAAGTGTGGGTCTCCATAGCTCAGCTGTAGTAAACAACTTTGCTTCATTTTATCCCTCCATATTCACTCTAGCCTTTTTAATTCTTTTTATTTGTTTCATGTTTTGTTTTTGAAAAGCAAGCAAGCAAGGTTTTATTAAGAAGTAGAGTAGGGGCTGGAGAGATGACTCAGAGGTTAAGAGCACTGGCTGTTCTTCCAGAGGTCCTGAGTTCAATTCCCAGCAACCACATGGTGACTCACAACCATCTATAATGAAATCTGGCGCCCTCTTCTGGCATACAGGAATACATGCAGGCAGAACACTGTATATGTAATAAATAAATAAATCTTAAAAAAAAAAAAAAAAAGTAGAGAGTAATAGCTTCCTGGGAAGGATCTGGAAAGTGGGTTGTTCTGTGTTTTCTTTGGCTTGGTTGGTTTGTACTTTTTGTTTTGTTTTATTTGGTTTGTTGCAACTGAGTCTTCTTAGGTAGCCCAGCCTGGCCTGGAACTTGCTATGTGGCCTAGGCTGACTTCAGATTTTCAGTCTATCAGCCTTAGCCTCGAAAGTGCTGCCTGGAGTTGCAGTCATGTGCCACCACACTTGGAAGTCCCCCTTCCCCCTTCTCCTGACCTTGTACCACAGAAGTCTAACCTCTCTAGATAGTAGCAGTGTGCAGTCTTGCCCTCCAGTATCTGAATAGTAGAAAGGTCTGAAGATAGGAAGTTCACAGTCCTCACTCCTAAAGGTGGATCACCAAAGGTTGTCTGCAGAGCTTTCTCTCTACAAGGTCCTCTGTATTCTTACCTTTGCCCTCTTAGGCATAGAGATAATAGCCACCAGCCCTCACGGTGCTCTGCTATCCCTGTTGATTTCTTGGAAGATTGTCTATACCTCTGTAAATGGTACTTTTAACAACTTCAAATTACAAATTTTGAGTATTCATATTAGCGACATTCATTAGTGGTAATCTAGCTAAACCAATTTGCCATTGCCAACTTCCATTTTGTTCCTTGTCTTCTCCTTTACAGCTATAAGCTAATATATAGCTTATACTGGGTGCTTCCTCCATTTCCTAGTTCAAAACTCAGAGGAGCCAGGCAAAGTAAGGTTAGGCACTTGTAATCTCAGCTACTCAAGAGGCGTGGGAGGATCACTTAAACCCAGAACTTTGAGGCCAGCCTGGGCAAACAGAGAGATTTCTACGTCCAAAACAGTACTAGGGTGAAAGCCAGGTAGGGTGTGCTAAGTAAACACTTTACCATTGAGTTATTACTTCAGTTCAATTGTTCTAGTCAGAGTAAACGAGTCACTAGCCAATCTATGAATTATTTCTCTTTGAGTAGGAATTATTTGTCTTACCCTAGAGCAACAAGTTATTTGGTTCAAAACTCAAGGCAAATGGGTGGAGGATGAAGGAGAGTTCTCCTATGAGGGTGTGAAAGGAACATCCTTTAAACCAACTCTCTTCTTTGAGACAGTCTCATGTAGCCCAGACTGGCATGAAGTCTTCATATACCTGGGGTTCCCAAGTGCCAGGATTACAGGCCTGTGTCACCACTCCCAGCTAAAAGCCTGAGTGAATGGCAACCACCTTCTAGTCCTGAAAAGTTAGGAGACATACTTGCACATCCCTTTCCCTGACTTTCCATAGCTAGTTCATCCATCGACAAGAAGCTGTCAGCAGTGTTTGAAGCTCTCACTAAATCTTATTGGATTTTGGATTACTGGGTCCCTTTACTGTGTCCTTCACTACTCTCAGCCTCCTCCATGATGATATCACCCTTCTATAAGGGAGCCACAGCCTGCTAACTGGCCTCTCTGCCTCCACTAAGGCCCATATCATGGCTATTGTGAGGATTACATAAGAAAAATGTAAAATGTAGGCAGGCATATGAAATTACTTGAGATTACCCCCCTCCCAATGTAATAGGAAATTGGAATCCAGAGAACACAAGGTTGTCTCTTGAGAATGGTCCTTTGAGCTTTGAGAAGTTATGAAACATTAAATAATTTTTATACAACCTCGATGACTGGATCGTTCAAATAAGCTTTGGAAGAGAAGTCCTGTTTTTCCTGTTTGGAGTTTGCTAACAAATTCTCAGATGATTGAGCATGCTCCCTTCACCACTCCCCCTGCTGTTTCAGGGCATTTGCTCCCATGAGAACAGTAAGGACCTCTATTACCAGGTTAAGATTAGCAAAAACCCGAAGTTCATGGAGTCTTCCTGGATGCCAGAGACATTTCAATGACTGCATTAGAGTGTGTTTTGGAGACTGACAAATCCAAGGAGAAAATGAAATGGACCCAAAGATTCTTTTAACTTCCTAAAAATAGCCACTTTAAAGGTAAATAATTTTTTTAAGGAAGATCTGATGAATCCTTGCTTCAAACTGCAGAATTGTAGGCCTTTAGCCTTGTCTGTTAATAGGTTCCAGTAATGTTTCCTATTTTTCTCTAACCTACAAGGTTAGTGCTGATGTATATGTTAGGCTTTGTATTCTTCCTGCTTAATCTTTGGGAAAAAAAAGTGACCCCAGAAGCACCTTTACAGCAGGCAGTCCAACACTAAGAGGCTGAGATGGAAGTGTGTGCTTCAGGCCTGTCTGGGCTATAGAAGGTACCCTGACTCAAAAAACAAAACAAGGTCTAAAGAGTTGGCTTAGCAGTTAGGAGCACTTGTTGATCTCACAGAGGACCCAGGTTTGGTTCTCACAATGTGAGAGCAAAACAGGAAAAATATGCCTTACAGGTTAAGAGTTCTGTTTGCAGTTAGTAAGTTCCTGTTTGTTCTGTGTTTCTGTGACCCATCTGCATTGAATGGGCGCGATCACTTGTAGGCAGGAAGTACATGGGCAGGAAATATGTCAGGATGTATGCTTGCCCTATTGGATGTAGGTGGGAGGTACATAGGCAGGAAATATGTCAGGATATATGCTTGTTTCTGATTGGACCTGATGAGAAATACAGTGGCCTTGTGGGGCTCCTTTTTAAGCCTTTGGAAGGTGTGACTCATGGTCATTTTCTGGGAACTAGGAGATGGACCTGCCAGAGAGTCCATCAACCTGGCTAGTACTTAATTAAAACTTGCTTCAAATTTGGCATTAAACTGTGGTGTAGTAGTCTTATTTTCTCTGAACTGGTAGGATTAACAGCACCCATACAGTGGTTCACAAACATCTATGATTCTAGTTCCAGGGAATCAGATACCCTCCTGTGACCTCCATGAGTACCAGGTACATATATAGTGCACATAGACATGTGCACACAAAACACCCATACACATAAAATAAAAATCAATGAATCTTAAAAAAATTAAAACATCTTTAGAAAATACCACTTTAAAAATAAACTATATATCACAAACACAAAAAAATGCTTTTTCTTGCTGTGGGGCGGTGGTGGTACACGCCTTTAATCCCAGCACTTGGGAGGCAGAGACAGACTGATCTCTGGGAGTTGGAGGCCAGCCTGGTCTACAGAGTGAGTTCCAGGACAGGTTCCAAAGCTACACAGAGAAACCCTGTCTGAAAAACCAAAATAAATAAATAAATAAATAAAAATAAACAAACCTTTAAAAGTAATACCATATGAAGCTGGAGAGATAGCTCAGCAGTAGAGAGCATTTGTTGCTCTTGCAGAGGACCCGGGTTTAGTTTCCAGCACCCACATGATGGTTTACACCTGTCTGTAACTCCAGTTCCAAGAGATCTAATGCTCTCTTCTGACCTCTGCGGGCACCAGACACAAATGTGGGGCACAAACATGCAGGCAAAATACCCATACACATGAAAAAAATTATATTTTTTTAAAAACAATAACACAAATAATGGTAATATTTAATCTTTTAAAATATTCTAATAATTAGTAAGTACAGAAAAGCAGAACATTTTCTCTTTTCCAATTCTGAAGGAACAATTATGTTTTAAATTTATTTTATGTGTATGGATATTTCGCCTTCATGTATGTATGTGTACATGTATATATGTGCATCATGTGTGTGCCTGGTGCCCACAGATGGCATCAGGTTCCCTGGAACTGGAATTATGAATGAATGGCTGTGAGTTACCATGTGGGTGCTGGGAATTGAACCTGGGTCCTGTATAAGAACAAGTGCTCTTGACTTCTGATTCATCTCTCAAACCTAAAAGAACAGGTTCTCAGGTTGGGGATTTAGCTCAGTGGTAGAGCGCTTGCCTAGCAAGCGCAAGGCCCTGGGTTCGGGCCTCAGCTCCGGGTGGGGGGAAGGAAGAACAGGTTCTCCTTGTATCTCCCAGGCTGGCCTCAAACTGGGGAGTCTCCACTCTCATCTGTCAGTATTGAAATGACCTTCAGGTCCTACCAGTCATCCACTGTTCTCGACTCTCTGATGGCCTAATCTAGCTTACTATTAATTTGCCTATAGAGAAGGGGCATGTATGTGAGTGAAATCTAGAGTTGAATTCATTTTTACATTTAAAATTTTTTGTTTTATTTATCATTGTGGGTATATGTGAAAGAGATGTGTTTGTGGGTGTGCATGTGCCACAGCATACATGTAGAGGTCCAAGGACAACTTGAAGTCAGCTCTCTCCTTCTCCCTTCATGTGACTTCCAGGGATTAAACTCGGGTTGTCAGGCTTGCATGGCAAGCATGAATACCTGCTGAACCATGTCGATGGCCCTTTGATGTCTGTTTCTGACACTTCCATCAAGCATTAGTGGCTGTCGTTGTGTGGATTTCTGGGTCTTCTAGTGGTCTAGGTGTTGTTTTTGTTACTATTTCTGTAGTATAACTTGAAGTTGGGTTATGATGTCCACAGTGTTGTTCTTTCTGCCTTCAATTACTTTGACTACTATGGGTGTTTTGTGAGCCCATATGATTTTTGATTTTTTTTTTCTGATTCTGTGAGATATCATTGGAATTTTGGTAGGAATTATGTTGAATCTGTGGATTGTAGATGCATTTTACTTCCTTAATTAGGTTTATTCCTAGGTTTCATTTTTTTAATATTATGAGTGAAGTGTATTTTCTGGTTTCATTCTGAAAGTTATGTATGACCAGAAAAGCTTTTTATTTAATTTTTTTATTATTTATGTGTGTGTCTATGTGTGCGTGCGTGCGTGCGTGCGTGCGTGCGTGCGTGCGTGTGTGTGTGTGTGTGTGTGTGTGTGTGTGTGTTTGCATGCAGAGGCGAAAAGAGGATGCCTCAGAGCCAGGCGGATCTCTGTGAGTTCAAGGTCAGCCTGGGCTACAGAGTGAGTTCCAGGAAAGGTGCAAAGCTACAGAGAAACCCTGTCTCGAAAAACAAACAAACAAACAAAAACAACCAACCAACCAACCAAACAACAACTGGGCTGGAGAGATGGCTCAGAGGTTAAGAGCACCGACTGCTCTTCCAGAGGTCCTGAGTTCAATTCCCAGTAACCACATGGTGGCTCACAACCATCTGTAATGAGATCTGGCACCCTCTCCTGTATATATAATAAATAAATAAATCTTAAAAAAAAAAAAAAAAAGAGGATGCCTCAAGTCTTTATCACACTCTGTATTATTCCTTTGAGTCTCTTACTGAAGAACCCAGAGGTAGGCTGGTGGCCATCAAGTTTCAGTGAACTGTCTCTTCCCTACACAGTGCTTAGTTACAGGTATTCGCACAGCTACACCCAGTTTCTAACATGGATGTTGGCATAGGAACTTGGGTCCTTGCACTCGCACAGAAAGCACTCTAAAGCAGCCCTTGGATGTAATTTTGGTATATAATGGAATGTGCTAACATTAGGAAGATCTGCCATAGCCCTGTGACCTAGTATTTTCCAAATGATGAAAAGTGTTACAAAGTCACAGATGGGAAAGTGAAGGGAAGGCCTCTGGCTTTTCTTATGTAAATATTTTCACCTTTACTATATCATTTATTTATTATTATTTTGCAGTGGTGGGATCAAACTCAGAGCCTCACAAATGCTAGCACTCTACATTAAACTACAACTCTAGCCCAACTGTTTGATTTTTTTTTTTAAAGATTTGTTTATTTATTATATATACAATGTTCTGTTTGCATGCATCCCTGCAGGCCAGAAGAGGGCACCGATCTCATTACAGATGGTTGTGAGCCACCATGTGGGTGCTGGGAATTGAACTCAGGACCTCTGGGAGAGCAGTCAGTGCTCTAACTGCTGAGCCATCTCTCCCGCTCCCCAACTGTTTTTCTTTTTTTATTATTATTAAATGGCTCTTGAAGGGGAATAGCTGTATTGCTTCCATCCCAAGAAGATGACACATAGTAGTGTAAGGGTGATAAAAAGGAAACAAGTAAGCACTGCATGGGTTACCTGGCTTGGTACACTATGGCCTATGGCCCTGGCCCATTCCTGTGCACCCTACAGGCATAAACTACAAATGGCTTTTTTTTTTCCACCTCCACCCCACTGGTGGGTATTGAACCTAGGTCTTGAGCATGCTAGGAAAGCACTCTAAAGATGAAAAGAATATTTTGTGGCACATGAAAATCATATGAAATTTAAATTTCAGTTCCAAAAGTAAAACATTACTGGAACACAGCCATGTTTACTCATTTCTGAATGTTCTGTGGCTGCTTTACACTGTACTAACTGAGTAGTCACAATAGAAACCATATGTGGTACTGTCACCACTTTATGTTATTGCAACAAGGCAAGCATGAGGAGCAAGGGAGTAGAATTTTATAGATACACTCCAAAGGGTCCAACTAAAAGCATTTGCTCATACGCTCCCGTCACTCAGGAGGCAGAGGCAGGAGATCTCTGTGAGTAAAGGCCAGCCTGGTCTACATAGCTAGTTCCAGGCCAGCCAAGGCTATATAGTAAAATTAAATAAAATGAAAGCATTTGCCTTGGGATCATCATCAGCTTTTAGCAGTACCTATCTGTGTAGACATTCTCAGAGCAAAAATTGTGCAAGATGTCCTGGTAGAAGAGCCCTGACACATGAATATTTGCAAAAGATTTTGATGATAGGGAACAGAACTTTGAAACCAATCAAGTGAACCCTCTTCTATGAAAAAATAGTCCTAATCTCAGTTCAGCACGGTGCACACACCTTTAATCCGAATGCTCAGGAGGCAGATGCAGGCAGACCTCTGAGATCAAGGCCAGCCTGGTTTACCTAGTGAGTTTCAGGCCAGACAGAGCTACATAGTGAAACCTTGTCTCAAAATAATTTGAGACAAAAGAATAATATATTATTTAATAATATGTAATATTTATTATATTGTTCATATCATGTTTTAATAATATATTATTAATAATGTATAATAATAATAATAATTATTATTTTTTTGTTTTTTGAGACTGGGTTTCTCTGTATAGTCCTGGCTGTCGTGGAATTTGCTCTGTAGACCAGGCTGGCCTCTAATTCAGAAATCCACTTGCTTCATCCTCCTGAATGCCAGGATTAAAGGTATACACCACCACTGCCTGGCTCAAAAATTATATTTATTTGTGTGTGCATGTATGTACATGCTTGCAGGTGCAGGTACATACCAATGCTACAAGTGTGAAGTCAGTCCAGCTGGCTCTGAACTTTCTTTCCTCCTGCCCTCAACCTCTCCAGTGTTGGGATTACAGATATGAGCAACCACATCCGACTTCCAAACCATTCTATGGCAGCCTTTGTCCAGGATCCCATTCCTCCCAGTCCAAGGGAATCCTTTAGTTAACTGCCACCTTGAGGTTTTATTTGTGACATGTTTAATTTTTTGAACATAACCACATCCAAGTTAAACAACACTGAGACAAACATGGTATGTCAGAATGCTTGTTCTCCTGGGATCACATGGAGCAAACCTGGCTCTGAAGAGATACTGAGATACCCATATTGTTGTGATAGAGCCTCCCTTACTTATTTCTGCCTTACTACATGGGTACAATATCTAAGGGCAAACACATAGAATTTGCTCAAGTTTGGACACATGACTCAAACGATACATGCCTCTGGTAGTTGGAATGATACCTCTTTAAAAAAAAACAAAGCAGATAACTTCTAAAATAGACTTTTATTATGAAATATAAAATTTGGAAATATTTTTAAAATTCAGTTAATGCACCACATTAAAAATACATTGATAAAATGATCTAATTACAACATTGGCAAATCATGAAGTCTAATTATAGAACTACAGGGGTCTTTAGAGCTGAGTGGAAAATAGAGAGTAGTAGTTACATATAAGAAATCAGCTGGCAGAATTGGGGATGCACACCCATTACATACACCAAATAAAACTGGGTCAAACTCGCTTGTGAGGACTAGTTCCCTGCAATTCTGGTCTGAATGAATCGGTAGTATATTATAACCTAATATACAAAAAGGCAGGAAAATGGCAGGCAGGACTTTTTTGAGAATATATTAATTTCTCAAAGAATATATATAACGTGTGTGTGTGTGTGTGTGTGTGTGTGTGTGTGTGTGTGTGTACCTAAACTACTATTTTGCAGAGTGGGTTTAAAGAAATGTGAAAAAAGGTATTTTCCTCTCTCAATTAATCAGTTTAGGCAGCTTTGTGAATTAAGGATGAAAATAAATTTATTTGAGACAGGTAGCTCTGGATGGTCTGGAACATATTATGCAGACCACACTGACCTCAAACTTGTGAATGATCCTCTGCCTCCCAAGTGCTGGAATTACAGGCATGTACGTACTGCCAGTGACACCCAGTCCTTTTTTTTTTCTTTCTCTTGAGATAAGGTTTCTCTGTGTAGCCCTAACTGTCCTGGAACTTGCTTGGTAGACCAGGTTGGCTTTGAACTCTGCCTCCCAGTGCTAGGATTAAAGGTGTATGCCACCATGCCTGGTTCTGCACCCAGTTCTTAAAAGATAAAAATTCTAGAATAGTCTAAGAATTAATTAAAATATCAAATTTTCATTATTTTACTATTAGAAAAACTACATACCACAGAATGTTTTTAATAAGAAATGCATATGTAAAGAAAAAAGTATTGTTTTTTACTGAAACTATGTCTAGAATCCAATGAAGTTCTCGTACTACATGTATGATAGAACAGTGTAATCCATTTAATTTGAGGGTTTTTTTTGTTTGTTTGTTTGTTTTTGTTTTTGTAAGACAGGGTTTCTCAGTCCTGGAATTCACTCTGTAGACCAGACTGGCCTCCTACTCAGAGATTTACCTTCCTCTGCCTTCTGAGTGCTGGGATTAAAGGCGTGCACAGGCCAGGTTTTATTCTTAAGGATCATTTTGTACTTGAAGTGAAAAGTAAAAATTCTAGTCTGAATACACAAAATTGCTGTAGCTCTAATAGCTCTAACAGTGTCCAAGGAGCTACTACTTGCCATCAATGACTTCACAGTAAAAATATTTAAATAGTTGTCAGGAATTTTAGTGACAGAGACATTAGAACAGCACAGCATCTTTAAACAGCTGCCAAAGGCATGTTGCAATCTACGGATCCCCACTAGACCAGCAAGACCTAGTTTAAAGTTAAGGGCAATACAGAATTCAAACAGAAACACACTTTGAACATCTTAGCTTACAGAAGTTTGATATCAGCACCAAATATCTATCCACTATAACTCCCATTTAAAAAGTTAGCAGTGTATAAAACCTCAAGTTTTTCTGTACAATGGTTCAATTTCATGTGTGGCTATTCTGAAATTAAAAAGTCAAAGAAGAAGAACCAGGTGTGTAAGAAATGCCTGACAGAATCTGTCATCAAGGGCAAAGTTCTTCTATCATATCCATTTTTCAAAACAAAACTCTCTTAAGTAGAGAAAACATGTTTAAACCCCACCCCCAAACATGTCAGGGTTTTCTTTTTGTTTGGCAGTACTGGGGACTGGCCTCAGAGCCTTCAGAGGCTGGGCAAGCACAGCCCAGTCCTGGCACTTTTTCTGACCTAATCTTTGATAAAAATTTAAAGCCTACTCTAGTCCAATTAATCTTATGTGTATATTTTAGCATTCAGTTTAGTTATTAAAAGCACTACAAAGCAGTACAGTTTTGTTTTGTACTGCTGTGTTATTTTGTTGGAGACACATAGCTTTGGCAGGTCTGCAACTTGCTCTATAGACCAGACTGGCCTTGAACTCAATAGAGATCTGCCTGCCTCTGTCTCCTGCCTGCTGGGATTAAAGGCATGAGCTACCATGCCAGGCATATTTTTTGAGACAGGGTTTCATGTAGCTCAGGCTGGCCTCAAATTTGCTACGTAAAAGACAATGATGGGACTCTTGACCCTCTTGCCTTCACTTCTTAAGTGCTGGGATTACAAATCCGTACTACCACATAGGCACAGCTCAGCAGTCAGGATATTTTCATAATTCAAAGCTAACACTGACTTACATATCTTAGGTATTTCTAAGGCAGTAAAGTACCTAAGGTTGAAAACTAGATTATAAACCCACTTTACAGACAAAAAGGAGGAATACAGGTTTTTAAAATCAAGTTAATATCAAAAATGCCATATAATAGTATACAGTACATATGATGTTATAATCTTAGTTTCAACAATTCTATTAAAAACCAATAGGGTTTCTATTTATTCTGAATCAATAAATTATTCATAATTAAAATGTTTTTATAAATAATAACAACAGATGTCATATTGGATATATTAGATTTTCAAAAGAGTAACAAATACTTCAGGATTGTATGATTCAAGTACTGCTTTTACATTACTGAAATGCATCCACAGTTGGTAACTGACCCGTAACACTGGCACACAGACTACATGGCGGTGGTCAGGTAAGCAGGGCTGTCTGCTTATCTTTCACATCATCACAGGGTGAACTCTTTTAGTAGGAAACAGGATGTTACACATCGATCCAATTAGTTAGCATATTTATGAAGGAAACGTTCAAAGGCATCATAGATGGCTTGTCTGAAATGAAATGTAAAGAAATAATTAGTCACTAACAAATATGGAGGACAGAAACTATTTTAAGATTATCTCTGGTTAAAACCATCTGATAAAATATGCTTCTGATATCTCTAGAACAATCTAGGAAAAATCCTTCAGTATAAAATTTAAAATATTTTATTATATGTTCTAGTTTTTCTACTTCCTTGTTGGCCTCCATATACTTCTTAAGGCAAAAAAATATTCCCCTAAACAAGCAACAAATAAATACCTATTTAGATGAATCATTTTACCTGAAGAGTCCTTGTTTAAAGAGATAAGCACTGATATGACCCCCTTCTAAGTACCGGATTTCACAACCAGGCCAAATTTCTTGTAGGCTTCGAACTCCTGTGCGTGGAATATAGGCATCTTCTTTGGCTTGTACCACTATGATGAGGCTTGGGTCAACTGGAACTAAGTATAGGGTTTTGATGCATGAAAAAGGTCTTTGATTTTTGTATAAATACCTAAAATTATATTACCAAACAAAATGCACCAAACATGAGTCTGTAATCCTAGCTGAGGCAGAGGATTACAAGTTCAAGACCGGTCTGGACTACTTAGACTCTGGGGAGATGGTTTTGTCAGCAACGTGCTTGCTTGCATAAGCGTGAAACATGAGTTGATTCCCAGAACCCATGTTAAAAGCTGGACACAGGCTTCACTTATAATCTCAGCACTGGGGAAGTAGACACTGGCCAAGCCAGTCTAGTGGAATTAGAAAGCACCAGTTTACCAAGTGAGAGACTTATCTCAAAAAATTAGGGTGGAGAGTGACTGAGGAAGACTCCAGTGTTGACTTCTGTATGTGTACATACAGATGAACATGCATACATGAAAGAGAAAAACAATATACCATGGTACCACAATATTCATTTAATAAAATGAAGATTTTTTTTTTAAAGACAAAATTCTCATGTAGTCCAGGCCTCAAACTCACTTTGTAGTCAAGGAGGACTCTTAACTTCTGATCTTTATGCCTCTATCTCTGAGTTCTACTGCTAACATTACAGGCATATAGCACCATTCCCAGTTTATGCAGTGCTGGGGATTGAGCCCAGACATTATGCATGCTATATCCCCAGCCTTAAAATGAATATTCTAAAGATATACACAGAAAACAAAAACAAACAAATACCAGGGAGCTCGAGAGATGGTTCAAGTGGTTAAGAGCACTGGCTGATATTCCAGAGAACTTGTGTTCGATCCCCAGCTCCCACATGGTGGCTCACATCATCTGTAACTCCAATTCCTCAGGATCTGACATTCTCTTCTGGTCTCCATGGGCATGTATGTGGCACAAAGACATGCAGGCAGGCAAAACACCCATCCACACATGAAGTGTATATAACAAATATTTACACAGCACAGCTGTTTCCCGTTTCCTATGAAAATTAGTACCTGAGAAGTTTGCTACATGAGTGCATTCATCCATGACTCCTTTCATGAATATTAGAGATTCTTTTTGAAGATTGCTTCTCTTTTGTTCTCTGCTGAGCAGGTGAAATGACTGAGGGTTGTAACTTGCATAACGACTTTTGTTAGTTGAGAGTGTTTGATTCAGGCATTCCATCTTAGTGGTATCTTGCAACAAGCGTCCTTTTGAAGTAGCACTGATAGATGTTTTACCAGAATTTTGGCACTCAGCATGCTTTGAGGACACAACTTGGTCTGTCATATCTAAATTTAACATTCTAGAAACCAGATTCAGGTTAGTCAGCTTATCTGCACTGCTAGGGAAGTGTTTCATGAACTCATGTCCCATTTTGAAAGAATCTGTCTGAATATATGAAAAAAAAAGAAAACATTTTATATTAGAACATTTATATTCACAACTTTTTGAAACATTTTAAAAAACAGGAAAGGCAGTAGTAAGTACTAGTAGGTAAAATATAGTATGGCATACATACAATGGAATAGTCTCAGAAATCAACAAAAAGATAGAGGTAGTGGCACACACCTATAATTTTAACACTTAAGAGGCTGAGGCAGGAGAAAAACTTATCAACTTACAAATACAGGGTGTTCTAGGCTAGCCTGAGTTACCTAGTGAGACCTTGTCACAGATCTGCCTCCACCCCACCCCCACCCCCGCTACACACACACACACACACACACACACACACACACACACACTCTCAAAGAGTAATGGAAGTATTTTTTGTCTTCCTTTTTCTGGCATAGGATCCCATTCTTGAGCCTCCTGACTTGGCTTCTCAAGTGCTAAGATAACAGACACAGACCAACACTCCTAGCTAAGTCCCTTTCAAGGCACATGGATGAACTCTGAAGACATTATGGGATGTGAATAAACCAGGTACAAAAGGAAAAAAACATTGCCTATGAAAGTTGTAAAAGCAGATTTAAAACTTATTGACTTATAAATACAACATAAATTAAAGTAACCTTTATTATATTTGTATATTAAGAAAAAAATAAAAAGAATAGATGACATCCTTACAAGATCGACTTGCAACTTATATGAGAAGTGGCTAATCAAATAATTTTTTATTTTATTTTATTTTTGGAGACAAGGCTGGTCTAAAGCTTACTATCTAGACCAGGCTAGCTTCAAATAGAAGATCTACCTGCCTAGCAGAAAAAGCTGAATAGATAAAGAAAATGTGGCACACATACATTATTAAATTTTATTTAGCTGTAAACAATGACATGACATTTGTAGGAAAATGGAAAGAACTGGAGTTGATTATGCTAAGCAAAATTAGCCAGACTCAGGAAGACAAATATTGTGCACACACACACACACACACACACACACACACACACACTCACAAACAAGACAAAAACATGAAAAAGAAAGAAAGATATGGGGTAAGCAGGGCAGGAGAGAAAGTAGAACAAAAAGCAATATATTATGTATGAAAATGTCACAATGAAATCCACTTATTTATATGCGAACAAAATTATTTTATTATTTGGTTTTTTAGACAAGGTCCCTCTATATAGCCCTGGCGGTACTGGAACTCATTATGCAGACCTGACTGGCCTCCAATTCAGAGATCTTCATTGGCCTCCCAAGTGCTGAGATTAAAGGTGTATGCTACCACACCAGGCTAACAAAAAATTATTTTAAAAAAGAAATTCAAGATAGGCAAAGGATGTGTGTGTGTGTGTGTTCTAGAAACATGAAACATGTAGTCTTAGCTTATACACACATGCTCAATGTCAACAATGAGGTAAAATAAAACTATTCCATTTTTACTATCAGTTGAGTTTAACAGACACCCAAACCTCAGCACAACTAAAGTCATGTTATAGGCATCATTTTGGCCTTAAAACCCACCACACAGGCCCAAACACCTGCCAAAATGGGAGCAAAGAGCTAATCTATCAAGGACCTGGTCCACAGTTCCAGGATCCAGGAGATTCCTAAATGGATTGACCTTGCTGTCTGGCTTCTGTAGTTCTCTGCTTCTTGCTAACTGAAGTGTGTAACCAGGATGTATTTTCTGTGCAAAAAAGACAAAGAACTATGAGGATGGGGCTGCATGATTTGGGCAAGTTCCCCATGTAGTCACTGGCTGGAGATAAAGACTTTCTTTTCTGAAACTGAGGAGGAGTGGATCTGGGGGAGAGGAAAAGTGTGGGGAGGGCCTAGGAGGAGAGGAGGGAGGGGAAACTGCAATCAGGATATAATATATGAGAGAAGAAGAAATAAAAATTAGTAAGTTTAAAAAAAAGAATGTTCATGTGTAGGATTGGAGAGATGGCTTGGAGGTTAGGGGCCCTGGCTGCTCTTCCAGAGGTCCTGAGTTCAGTTCCCAGCACCCACATGATGGCTTACAACCATCTATAGTGGGATCTGATGCCCTCTCTTGGCATGCAGGCAAACATACAGACAAAACATTCATACATAAAATACATAAATAAATAAAATTTAAAAAGGAGAAAAAGGAGGAGGATGCCCATGTGTGTTCTCTGGTGAGTTTACCTGGTAACAGGGTTTTAAAATTTCCTCACATTTGTTCACATACTGAATTTGTGAATTAATGGAGAAAGAGATCTTTCTCCTGTAGTCTAGACTGATACAACTAAAATTAGAATCTAACCACACTGCAAATGATAGGCCCTTTGACCCAGCAAATAGTATTTCTAGAAAATGATACTTGTATAATAATGTATGTATAAAGTTGATCATTGTAGCACTGTGTGTTAAAGTAAGTGAGAAGAACACATATATCTATTAACAAGGATTAATTATAAATCATGGTATATCAATCTATATAATAGACTATTTTATATCAGAAAAGAGTAAGGAAACATGAATAATTTAAAGAACGGGTGAGAAAATATTTTGTGTTGCTTTGCACATGTACAAAAAAAAAGCAAAACCCCCAGAAACATTACATAATATAATAGGTTGTTTAGGGAGTATGCTGGTTAGTTTTTGTCAGCTTGACACTATGGTGATATTTTATTTTGTACTAAAATGCTATTTGTATGTTAATAAATAAAGTTGCCGGGGGTCAGAGCTATTAGCAAGTCAGAGGAAAGCCGGGCAGTGGTGGCGCACACCTTTAATCCCAGCACTTGGTAGGCAGAGCTAGGTAGATCTCTGTGTGTTCAGGGATACAGCCAGCATTGGAGACACATGCCTTTAATCTCAATACCAACCATAGAAGACCTGGAGGTCAATGGCAGACAGGCAGTGACGAGGTGGTCATGTGGTTGGGTTTACAACCACTGAGAAGGCAGAACCAAAAGTCTTTATAAAGACTTTAACACAGGAAGTAGCTCTGGTTCGGAGAGGTAGGACCACCGCAGGAGGAAGGGTAAGGTTTTAGCTCTTAGCTCTGACCTCTTGGCTTTCTTCTTTGCATTGGTTCTTTGTTTCTTATTTAATAAGAGGGTTGGTTACATCTACATGACACAGACTAGTCACATGGAAAAACCAACCAACCAAACTAACAAAGAAAAAACTTACCCCACAGTATTCAAGCATATGAATAATTTCTTCTTCATAAACTGTCTGTGTATAATACTGCTTTTCCAGCTCCCGCCAATTAATTGATTTACTCAATACACCCTGAAATAAAGTAAGATCAAATCATGACATAGCTTGTGTAGTACTTTTATCTTTATTAATTACTGTATAAGAGGGTTAATATAATTGGGCTTGAGGTTATCTAGCCTTTAAAAGCCTGTTTATGTCCTGGAGTGGAGTCTGGAAATTTGATCAATAAGCGGCTTTTACACTGATATGCAACTTTCACTAAATGATGAGAGTGGGTCACTGTAGTCATACTGTTTGTACAAGTCTGCATTCTGTATAACACTGAAATTCCTTCTCAACTTCTGGTACATTCAAGGCAGAGGGCATCTAACCACTGACCCCAGACTCTTAACTCTGATAGGCTCAGTGATGAGCAGCATTTTACCATTTGTTACAAGTGATTGCTAGAGGAATTAAGCATAAACCACGAGATCTGGCTGGGCACGGACCCTTGGAAACCTACACCAGGTCTGCCTCATGTGCCTTTTCCTTTTGTTTATTTTCTGTCATATCCTTTTGTTAAAGTTAAGTGTGCGCCTCTCTCTGAGTGTGTATAAAATGGAGAGAGAGTATATGTTCTGTTATTCCTTCTAGCAGTCACTAAACCTAGGAGTGATTTTGGGGGCCACCAAGATAACTATATTTAAGCACATGTTATCAAGTTTCAATTGCAATCCAATTACCGTAGTGAAGACCCCAGATGCTGTGGACCAAGACAGGCATGGAATTAATGGCATGGGCTTGGGCCAGTTGGATACTGCTAAGGAGGCCATCTGTAATGTGACACAAGTAAATTTATTAATGTGAAAATACTTAATACTAAAAAGTACTTTGTATAGTTGGGAGTGGGTGAGAGAAGACATGAACCCAAGGGCTGTAATACTTATAGAATGCCCTCAAATTATAAATTCAACAACATAGAAAGTCCCTTCTAGGAAGCAAGAAACTACAAAGGCTTTATTTCAAATTTTCTGAGATAGTCTTTCTGTGTACACAGGCTGCTTCTGCTTCACACTTGTGCTCTTTTCCTTCAGTCTCTCTAGTGTTGGAACTACAAGCATGCACTTGCCACTCCTGGCTTTGAGTAACATTCTGAATTTAAGTTTTTACAATTCAAATGATCATCCGTAGCGAACTTCAAATCCATTTTTAAAAATATAAAACTAACACACACACACACACACACATGCGCGCGCGCACACACACCTAATGACAAATACATGTTATGTAATTGACCAGAGCACACTTCAGATACTAACTGCACTAAGTGCTTCATGGAGAATACAGTACAGCAAGCAATTATGGTATAGCACTGTGGAAATGTACGAGGGATGAGGCACAGTTTGCAGATGAAGCTGGTGGGAAGGAAGCTGTAAGGCTGTTGTTTGGCTAGGTGATGGCACAAGGGGGCGCTATAGAGACATTAGTGCCTGACACAGCTAGAGCCCTGGGAAGCCAGCACATTTTGAGCAGGAGAAAGCAAAAATCTGACTTAAGAGCATTCAAGTTATACCAGAGAGGAAAAACTTAAAGAAACCAGTCTGGGACTCAGATCAGTGTCTCACTTAGCTCTCATCAGAGAGGCGGCTTCTTGCCGTAGATGAGAACTACCAGAGAGCCATAACTGGACGGTGTACAAGTAGTAGGATGCTTTGGGCCACAGAGGAGTGGCATATGCCTTTAATCCCAGCACTGGAGTGTGGGGAGTGGGGCAGAGGCAGGCAGATCTCTGAGTCTGAGGCCAACCTGGTCTACACAGAGCAGCCCCATCTCAAAAAACAAACAAACAAAAAAGAGGCTTTAGAGTACTTGGCCTTAAATGGGATGGTTTCATCAACCCTTTGCTCAGAGCTCAGGAGCTTATGCAGAGCAGAAGGAAGCAAAGAGGGGGTGGAAAGACTGTTAAGAGCCAGAGGTAGTGAATGACTCCAAGGAAATAGTGTCTTCCAGACACAACAAAACGGACACACATATGAACTCAGAGACCCGGGAAGGCACAGGGCCTGAACAGGTTCAAACCAGATTGGGTACCAGCCCTGAGAAGTTGGCATGGGGTGGGGGGGGTCCCATTCCTAACCAAGAAGCTGTCTGCAATTGGTACCACTTGAAAGGGGAAAAATGAATCTCCTCCTAGGTCCTATGCCTGGGAAGAGATGGCCAACACAAAACAAATACAACGGTATTTTTGTAGACTTTTCATCTCATCTAACTTCCTTTGGGCTTTTTTTGGGGTGTGTGTGTGTGTCTTATTGATCTTAAGAAAATTGGTCTTTGGTTTCCAATTTTTTTTGAGGGGGGTTTTGTGTGTATATGCATTTCTTGGGTTTTGTGTGTTTGCTTGTTTTTTAAAGAAAGAAAAAGTGTGTGGATTGGATGGGTAGGGAGATGGTGAGGATGTGGAAGGAGTTCAGAGAGGTAAAAAATGTGATCAGATTAAAAAATTTTTTTTAATGCCAAATGCTGTTTATTGAAGGAGGGAAGAGGTCTTAAATACAGGCTTACAGCACAATGGGAGAACCCCGGAGGGCAGAAGTTTGCTACCAATGTTTTACAATCTTGCATCTAAGCTGTTAACGCCCATTATGCAGGATACACAGACAAGGAACTTCCCTTAAGCATTCAGGAGGGTGGAACCCGGCAGGGAATTAGCATAGGGAGGATATCAAGGTCCAGGTCACCAAGCAAGGCAACAGTTACCCAAAACAGGGGCCAGGACCCTACAGGTCCTCCTTTTACTAAAAAATGAGCTTCTGACTTAGGTTGTGTGGGAAGTCAGCAGGTCACTTTACCCGTCATGGAGACGCCTGCCCAGGCCACACAGGCGCTCTGTCTTAGGTTGGTGAGCGCCCCCCCCCCCCCCAGGCATTACCCGTCTGATCAGAATATATTGTATGTAAACATTTTTTTCAATAATAAAAAAAAGAATGGGAGAAAAGACTTGGCACAGAGAAACCAATTAGGAGTCTGTTCAGTGTAGTCTAGAAAACAAAGCATAGGTTCATTGTACTGGGGATGGAGAAAGGTATTAAATGAAAGTGAATATCATCAAAATACATTATGTGTACATAATATTTTGAATATCATAAAATACATTATGTGTACATAATGAAATGTCACAAATGAAACCTATTATGTTAGATAATTAATATACACTAAAAAAATTAGAAAGCACCTCCAAATTCATTTCTCTTCTGACCAGTAGCAAAAGTAAGGAAACACTTTGAATATATTGAAAAGACCCTTGAAAAGTTAGATTTTTTTGTAATCAATTTTTTAAAATTTTTGTTTTTCTCTGTGTAGTCCTGGAACTCACTATGGAGACCAGGCTAGCCTTGAACTCACAGAGATCTATCTGCCTCTGCCTCCAAAGGGCTGCGATTAAAAGCATGCACAACCACTGCCTGGCTTTGTAGTCAACTTTTTTTTTTTTTTTTTGGTTTTTCGAGACAGGGTTTCTCTGTGTAGCTTTGCACCTTTCCTGGGACTCACTTGGTAGCCCAGGCTGGCCTCGAACTCACAGAGATCCGCCTGCCTCTGCCTCCCGAGTGCTGGGATTAAAAGCGTGCGCCACCACCGCCCGGCTGTAGTCAACTTTTTTTGTGTGTGTAATTCATGTAGACAAGCATATATTGTACAATTCCAGGTATAAATAAATATTAAATCTGAAATCTGAGTTATACCTGGAATTGTACAATATATGCTTGTCTACATGAATTACACAAAATAACACTTCATTATTGGAAATATTTCTACTTCCTACTTTCACCAACATTATATGCCAACATTAAGTTCATGCCTCAAGTACACTTAAAATTACTTCTATTTACAAAAATGATGGTAATGAAATATAAGCTGAAAAGACTCACATGTCCTCCCATGGATATTCCAGTCATCCCAAGAGGTCCATAACCTTCCCTCTCTAGCCAGTGCAAGAGAGCTGCAGACTCCAGAATAAGAGCGCCTCCCATCACAAATAGGTCAGACACATTTTTTAAGCTGGATCTTCTAGCCTCACAAAACAAAACAGAAAATGATTTATTAATGTGTTTACATTTTAATACTTTTAAAAGTTAAGAAATTATTGTGTATGGGTGTCTACTGATGCATGTGTACATGTATGCATGCCATGGTGTGTGTAGAAGTCAGAAGACAACTTTGTGGATGGAATCAATTTTCTCCTTCCACCTTTATGTGGGTCCCAGAGATTGACATTAGGTTGCCAGGTTTGTGCTGCAATTGATTTTTACCAGTTCAGCCATTTTGCTGGCCCATAGTTACATTACAGCTTGCTTTGTAACTCAGGCTAGCAGTGAGCTCTTATGTAGCCCATGGTGGCCTCAAATTTGAGATCTTCCTGCCTCTGCCTCCTAAGTGCTGAGATTTCAGATATGTGTTACCATGTCTGACTTCAAAAACGTGTTTTAATCAATTAACTTTTGAGACTGGACCTTGCTATGTGTATTGGAATGACCTTGAATTCTAGATCTATCTGCTCTAGCCTTAGTGCTGGGATTACAGGTAGTGCCATGAAACCTGGCTAGATTAATTTAAACAAAAACCAACATATCTGGAATTTTCTGTTATTATTATTTTTTGACACAGGGTGATGCTGAACTTCTGATCCACTACCCTTTGCTTCACAAGTTCTGGCATTGCTGGTGGGCCACTGTGCCCTGCATCAGGGGAGTTCTATAAAGAGAAGCCCACTTTCTTCAAGTAGAGACTTTGAAGACAGTAGATGTTAAACTCTGAAGTGGCTGAGGTTCTGATTTCAAACTACTCATCTCTTCACAGAATTAATGTAAGGAATAAACACTAAGTGAATTTGTGTACATTTTGAAAAGAGTTCATTGAAATGCTAAAGTAGGAGCAGGGGTTCAGGCTCAGCTTGGGCTCCACAGTGAAAACCTGTTTCAAAAATGCTAACAACAAATCAAATGCTCTCCTCCGTTAAAATGGATCACATTCCATCAGAAAAGACCCCACTTTACTTGTTTCCTGTCTTGAAGCCAATTTTCTATATTTGATTACAAAATTTATCTTAACCCTTCATGGAAATTCTGAGTTCTGAAGCACTGCTCCCTGTCACTCCTCAGTTGGTTCTTTTCATAAGGGATACTAGTTTGAGGATCTGGGACAAAGATATGTACAGTGGACTGGTCCAACTGTTCATTTTCTTTCTTTTGTAATCTTTGTTCTTTGTTTACTCACTTTTGGTGATTTTTTAAAAGGGAGAAAATGGACATGATGATCCATGACTGTAATCGCATCTCTTTGGAGGTTGAAATAGGCCAGCTTGGACAACTTAGTGAGGTACCTCATTCAGTCTCCACCTCCCGATCCCAGCCAAAGAAAGCAAGAGCAATAAATTTTGATTTACAGATTTAAACTGTAAGCCACTGTATTTCTGTTGAACTCTTTGAAGAAAAAAGGAAACAAACTGGACCATCATCATTACTACTCTTTTTTAAGGCTGTGGATCAAATGCTGGGCCTTGTCTACACTAGGCAACGGCTCTACTACTGAACACCAGCTCCACCCCAGACCAGTACATTTCTTGAGTACATAATGTAAGAAACAATGTTTTCTTTCTTCTTTCTTTTTTGGAGATAGGGTTTTTTGGTGTAGCCCTGCCTGTCCTGGAACTGAGAGTTCCACCTGGCTCTGTCTCCTGAGTGCTGGGATCAAAGATGTACACCACTACACGGATCAGGAACAATATTTTCTAAACATAATTCTAAAAACAATTCTGCATGGAAGAAATCATTAGTATCCTGATTCTATAAATGAGTTAACTCAAACTAAAGAGGCCAGGTTATATAATTAGTAAATGACAAGTTATCATTCCAACCTCAGTCTGTGTGAGTCACAGTCTTTTATTAACTCAGGGTGTTTCTTATTAGACTAAATAAACTCTGGTTTTTCAGCAACTTATGGATAAGGAAAAAGATACGTCCTATATTTGATTTCAGGGTTTGGTTCCAGACTGAAAATTCTTGAACTCTTTAGCTTGGACTTTAACTTTCACATAGTTTCACAAAGTTCACTCTAACTCAGTCTTCACAGTAAGCAAGGCACATTGGATGCTGATCCAAATCATATACTTCCCTCTTGAGAACCCTGCCCAACCCTCCTGGCTACTGCTACCTAATTGACATGGTAACTATGTCTTCAAAAGGCCATTCCACTGTTCTGTCAAGCCAGCTGCTTCAGGATGGTGGGAATGTGGTAAGACCAGTGCATTCTATGAGCACAAGTCCACTGTCACACTTTGGCTGTGAAGTGAGCTCCTTGGTCAGATGCAATGCTGTGTGGAATACCACGACAGGGGATATGGCATTGTCTAAGTTCACAGATGGTAGTTTTGGCAGAAGCATTATGTATAGGAAAGGAAAATTCATAACTAGAATAAGTATTCCAATAAGGACAAAGCTTTGCCTTTTTCATGAAGGAAGGTCCAATGTAGTCAATCTACCAACAGGTTACTGGCTGGTCACCCCAGGGAATGGTGTCATATGGGGGCTCAGTGTTGATTTCTGCTGTTGACAGATTGGGCACTCAGCAGCAGCTGTAGCCTGGTCAGCCTTGGTGAGTGAAAGTCCATATTATCCAGTCCATTCATAACCTCCATTTCTGCCACTGTGGCTACTTTATTCATGGATACACCAGGCAAAGACAGGAATGGCTGGAAAAAGAGGCTAACTAACTGTTCACAGAATTGGTTATCCTATCAACTTGATTATCGGATTCTTTTTTAGCCAAAGTCACCTTTTGATGAGCATTTACCCAAGATACAAGTATCTTCAAATCCTTTACCCATTTGGAGAAAAATCACCCCACATACTTCTTCCCCAAATGTCATTTTGACCATTTTTTCAATCACACTCCTTTCAAGTCTTTGAAAAAAAAAAAAAAAAAAAAACCTAAATAAATAAGAGTACTTTTAAAAATACAAAGTTTGGGGACAGGAGAGGTGGCTCAGAGGTTAAGAACTCATACTGTTATTGCAGAGGACCTGGATTTGGTTCCTGGCATCCATATATAACTCCAGCTTCAGGGCATCCAGTGTTTTCCTTCTGGATTCTATGGGCACCTACCACTCACATGCGCATACCAACCCCCTGCCCAACACACATATACACAGTGATTTAAAAAAATGTATTTAAAAAGGACAAAGTCTTATCTTTTGTTCAGGTATAATTTCACAAATAAGATATAATCTGAAAATCAGCCTACTTAGGTTTCTAAATCTATCACCTTACCAGACATTAAAATGTAAAAATCTTAAAAAATAAGAATTAAAGACAATATTCTTACTAAGTTTTACAAGTCAGCTGAAGAAATGGTTAACTAAAGACTACCAAACATTTGTCCTAAAGACTGCAGGAATAAGGACAATGAAGGTGACAGATACTTACACTTGGTCCTTGGGCTTCCTGCAGCCATTTGAGAAGATAGGTCAAAGAGAAAATTTTAAAATAATTAAATATACTCATCTCAGAAAATATCATTTAAGCACAAGAGTTAAATTTGAATAAAACACCCAAATAAATACTTCCTAGTTACTTCAAATGCTGTTTAGAAGTCCTCAGATTTTTCAACTTAGTTATTTTTCTTTTAATTTACATAGCTTTACTGAGATATAATCACAAACCAAGTAATTCACTTTTTTGAAATATATAAATTAATATACTAAGTATACTTACAAGGTTACACAATCTTCAATTTAGATTTAAAATGAAATTTGTTAATATAATTTTTTTCAAGACAGGGTTTCTCTGTGTTGCCTTGGCTGTCTTGGAACTCACTTTGTAGATCAGGCTGGCCTCAAACTCACAGAGATCCACCTGCCCCTACCTCCCAAGTGCTGGGATTAAAGGTGTGCACCACTACTGCCTGGCTTATTGATACAACTTATGTAAATGTTTATTTCAGAAATCTAGGAAATATAGAAAAGTATTCAAAACTACTTTATCTACAAACATTGACACTAATATTTTTAAATTATTTCCAGTAGTTTTCCTAATGTATAGTTTTTTTCCCCTCTTTTCCATTCCACATGGTTTGAGTTTGTTTCTGTCTTGCTTTGGTTATTAGGGATTTACCCAGAACCTTGTGCATTTGTTCTACCACTGAAAGAACATGGTCTAATATCCCACTTTTACACCATAATATGTTCACAAATGATTCTCAACTCACTTAAACTTAAGAAATGCTTAATATTTACCAAATACTATTCTAAGCTGTGCTGAGTATTTAATATTCTGTCTGACCTAAGAAAGGACTCCCACTTACAAGTGAGAAAACAAATACAAAAAGGTGAGTGGCAGGTTTGAGGACACGAGTGCGGAAGCAATCAACAGCACAACCAACTGTGTGCACTCCAGTATTAGGAACCACGCTACTCAGTAGTTTCTCTCCAATGCATATTAATTTCTATTGTCTTATATAAGTAAAGATACATAAGCATATTTTCTATGTGTAGTTTTTTTGTTGTTGTACTATATTCTTAGAATAAATTTGCCAGACTGAAAAAAAATTCCCATCAAGAGATCTGAGAGTTTATTTTTCCTTTATTTTCTCCTTTGTAGTATACAAAGGGACTGAATCCAGGAGCTCACATGCTAGGCCAACTCTATCACCAAGCTACACTTTGCCCAGATGTGAGATGGCTGTGTGTGTGTGTGTGTGTGTGTGTGTGTGTGTGTGTGTGTGTGTGTGTGCGTGCGTGCTGGTTCCTGTGGAGACCAGAGGTTGACACTACCATCTTCATCAATCACTGTCCACCTTGGCCAATGAGCTCCAGGAATCCATTTGTCTTTACCTCCCCAGTACGGGGGTTATGGATGAGTACCAATGTCTTGCTCTTTTATGTGAGTTCTGGGGATCTGAACTCAGGTTCTCAGTGATTGTGTGCAGGCACTTTGCTGATTGGGCTATCTCCCCAGGTAGATGTGAGATGTTTTAAGACTCCTACTACATATATTAAAATTGCTTTTGTATTGAGCTACACTGATTTTCAGTCATTTGTAGTAAGTTCCCCATTCACAGTAGCTTTTCTAAATATTGTGTTTATTATTTAAGAAACACTGGGAAATGTTGAATTTTACATTTCTTTTATTACTAGAAATGTTGGGCATCAGTTTATTTTTTTCTATGAATAGGCTGATGGCATCTTCAAAATTAAGTATTGTTCTAGACCTCTATCTTTACTATAAATGCATTTTAAAAAATGAACATTTCTTTAATGACAAACTTTTGACTTATTAAGTCCAGCATAAGAACCTCAAGAACTAAAAGTACAATTAATCATTATTATAAATAGGATAAAATACTATGTTAGTCTCATGATTAAGCCTAAGCTGGTTCCAACTCACAACTTTCCTGCTTCAACCTCCTGAGCACCTGGGTTAAAGGAATGTGCCACTATATATGATGCATTTTTGTTTTATTTTTTGTTTTTCAAGACAGGATTTCTCTGTGTAGCTTTTGGAGCTTGTCCTGGAACTCACTTTGTAGACCAGGCTGTCCTCGCACTGCTTCCTGAGTGCTGGGATTAAAGGCGTGCACCACCACACCTGGCCTTTAGGGTTTTTTTGTTTTGTTTTGTTTTTCCAGGATTTTTTTTTAGCTCAGGTTGGCCTCAAACTCACTATCTATCCAAAGCTGGCCTTGAACTCCCATTGCTACTTTTCATTACATTTCTTTTAAAAAGGCATAAAATAATCTTTCATTCTTGCTTTTTAAATATTTTCTGACTTGATAACTGGATTTAACTTGTTTTGAAAAGTTAGTTACCAATGGGGCTGGAGAGATGGCTCAGCACTGGAGAGCACTGGATGTTCTTCTAGGTTACCTAGGTTCGATTCCCAATACCACTGGGCAGCTCACAACTGTCATATCAGTTCCAGGGGCTCTGGCTCCCTCTTCTGGTCTCCACAAACACCAAGCACACATATGGTACACATGCAGGCAAAACACCCATACACATAAAATGAAATAAATCTTTAAAAAAAAAGTACTACTGACTATTCTTTTGAAGCGTAAATATATAAATAATGAGATAAAGAAATTTTTAAAGTATAACAAAAGGATATAATAAGGGTTTTCTAGCAACAATGAAGCCATTCGGGCCTCCTTAATCATAGGACGAGCCATGAGAGTTCTGCGCCTCCAGTAATGCTAAGGAAAGAGATGACACACTTAGAATACAATAGGCAAGTGCTGAGGAGAAGTGCTAAGGATTTTCTAGAGCTGAAGTACTACGATGTCGCCAGCCTTACATGGTCTCCTGTTCCAGCCAGATGAATGCACACAGGTCTGTATCTGCTGTTCCATTCCTTAGGCACAATAAATTGGAACCTATAAAAAAAAAATGAAATTTTCTTTAAAGGGCTTTAGCTACAAACTATACATCCATATATAGTAACTTAATTTGTGAGAGGGTCTTGCCATTATATAACTCAGGCTGGCCTGGAACTTACTATGTAGCTCAGGCTGGCCTCAAACTTGTGGTACTCCTACCCTAGCCTCCCAAGTGCTGGGATTACAGGTGTGACTCATCATGCCTGGCTCTAAACTTTCAATTTAAAGAGTATTATAATTAAATTCTCTCTTTCTCTAAAAGGATGGGCCATTGGATTTATGTTTACTTACTTCCTTTTTTGTGTGTGTGTATGTGTAGGTATGCCCTGATATATGTCAGAAGTCAGAGAACAACTTGCAGGAGTTCTTTTCTTCTACCACATGAGTCCTAGGAATTGAACTTTGTTTGTCAGCCTTAACATAAAGCGTCTCTATCCACTCAGCCATCTCAATGGCTACAAGAATATTATAAATCTACTTTCTCTTAGGAACAAAAAGCATGAAACCAAGAGGAAGCCTCAGGAAGTTAGGGATTTGGTAGGATGGAGAATGGAATGAGAATATTGGGGGATAGAATGTGGCAAAGAAGCCGGGTGGTGGTGGCTCATGCCTTTAATCCCAGCACTCGGGAGGCAGAGGCAGGCGGATCTCTGTGAGTTTGAGGCCAGCCTGGGCTACCAAGTGAGTTCCAGGAAAGGCGCAAAGCTACACAGAGAAACCCTGTCTCGAAAAACCAAAAAAAAAAAAAAAAAAAAAAAGAATGTGGCAAAGATACTATGTTTATGATGAAATTGTAAAAGGATAAAAAAAATTACAATTTTTTAAAAAAGGAAATTACTATGACACCATAAATGGGAAGGAGACAACAAATGAACTGTAGCCATGACAAACTTTTAGCATATTTTGGACATGGACTTATTTAATGTGGTGTTGTGTTATCATCAAACAAAACTAACTGACTCGAGATACAGCTAAGAAAGCAGATAAACTAAGCTAAGCACCTGCTTACCATGTGCTTACCAGGTCCTAGGTTCAGTCCCAATACCATAAAAAAAATTTTAAAAAGTATATTTACATACTAAACATACATATGTATACACACACACACTTAACAACAAACAAACAAACAAGCAAGCAAACAAAAAAAGAAACTGGAGAGATGGCTCAGCAGTTAAGAGTACTTCCTGCTTTTCCAGAGGACCAGTTCAGTCCCAGCAAGCATATACTTTGGATTGGGTAGTAGACAGCTAATAAATGCCAGGAACTCCAGCTCCAGGGGATCTGGAAACCTCCTCTGGCCTCCATGGGCACCTACAAACACGTGGCATACACTCACACAAACAAATGCATAGACACATTTAAAAATTCTTTCTAAAAGGGAAGAAACTGATCAATTGCTCTGAGGATATAGCTTGGTAGTAGGGCATTTGCTTCCCTGACATGTGCAAGGACCCCAGGTTCAACCTTTAATACTGTAAATTAATTATTTAAGGAAAGGATCAAACAATCTGCATGCTATGTTTTGTTTGTTATACCTTAATGCAATGACGTAAGTTACTAATACCCTGCCAAACCAGATGGGTAAAAACAGAAAACCACATGGTCAATGTGTATCAGTGGGAATTTCTTTTTTGTTTTTTTGAGACAGGGTTTCTCTGTGTAGTTTTTGTGCCTGTCTTGGATCTCACTCTGTAGACCAGGCTGGCCTCAAACTTACAGAGATCCGCCTGGCTCTGCTTCCCAAGCGCTGGGATTAAAGGTGTATGCCACCACAGCCCAAAACAGTAACTGTTTTTTTTTTAAATTTTTTTATTTATTTTATTTTTATCCCTCATTTCTCAAGAGTTCCTAGGGTAAATAAGTGTGGGGGCTGGTCCCCCACAGATGGTGCCTGAACAGGGGCAAAGAAAAAGATTAAAAAAATAACCCTAGGGCTTGGTGAAAGGATTGAAGGGGGCGTTGCGAGTGTAGGCATGCCAATAAGGAATTGAAAAATGAAGGCAATGGTATTTTATTCTCGGGTGTATAGGTTAGGTGGTGAGGAAATACCGCAAGGCCACAGCGTTAGATTTATCTCTATAGATCTCTCTCTCTCTGGAAGGTAGAGTGTAGCAACAGAGTGCAGGAAAAACTTAGAAGTGTAAAGTAGTGTAGAAAAAAAATTACTTATAGAATGTAGGTTTAAATAGGTCATAGATTTAGTATAAAGTGAGTTAGAGAAATGTAAGTTTAGAATGTATACGCCTTAGGCTTAAGGATATGGTGAAAAAAGTAATTTAGAGTAGGTTTTCCCAACCTGGGATGCAGAGAGCAATGTCCATGGTGGACTTCGGACTTGGCAGTTCCAGAAACCACCAATAACAAGAAACAACTCCAAACACTGCCAGCTTTAGAAAGTAGCAGCCAGAGGGTCTCAGAAGCTGAAACCCTCAAGGCATCAATGCTGTGCAGGTGGCAGATGCACAAGGGTCTACAAGCTTTCTACCAAAAGAAAGCCATGGTGAAAAATGAACAAGCTAAGCTACAAGAGAGGCTAACTGCAAGCAGCAGTTTGGAAAACCCTGCAGAGATGCCACACTGCAGGAAAGGTGAACATCAAGGTTCTGCGACCTTTGAGACACTACACCCCGAGAGAGGCAAATGGCGGAGAAAGTCCAGCAGTTTGCATCACCTCAGGAAAGATGAACCACAAGCAGAGCAGCAGTGAACAGCGGAGATGACAGAGTTCAGAATGCTTCTGGAGGCCGAGAGCAGAATGGTGTCAGTGCTGGACAAGCAGCTAAGACATGTGGGAACTGCTGAGTGCTCCAGGCTGAACAGCCAAACTAAAACTCTACAAAAACTGCTGACTGCTATGGAGGATTCCAGACCTGGTTTGCTGAGCACTTGGCCCATCAACGATGCAGGTGATTGAGTTTTCCTCCCAAAGCTGGGGTTGCTTTGGAAAGGCCACAGTTTCAGTTCATGACAACTGAAGGAGTCTTGAGCACTTATGGCTATGACACGAAGCTCTCTAGCCTGGTCTGGGAGTGGACTGGTTACAGAAGGCTATAGTCTGCAAAGAGCAGTGGTAGCTAAAGTTTCAAAGAGACTTGCTTGAACTGAAAAGTTTTGGTTGTGGGACTTCTCATATTTGGAACTGTTTGCTTCAGAGTCATTACGACTCTGACAGCTATACACAGACTTAAGGGCAGCTGACAAGCCAGGCCCTGACTAAGAATGCTCAGAGGAACTTTTAGAAATGGTACCAGAACTCTTTTGAACTTTTGAACTTAAGAAATGAAATGGGCAGTAATGGTTTCATTACAATGGGACAAGTTTGAATTTGTTTATGTATATAGATTCTATCAATGGTGATGACTTATGAAATGTTTATGTAAAAATGGAACTGCTTATAGAGAAATTTAGGTTTTCTAACTAGGCTCAAGATTTAATTCAAAATATAAAGAAAAGGGAGAATTAATATTCCTCAGTATATTTAATTTAAAAAATATTTTCATGCTACTTGAGTGAAATAATGTTATGTTTTGTATAGTTCTATTAAGAAATTGTTTTTGAATGTAGGTTCGTAGGAAGGTTGAAAGTAAAAATTATAATTTTGTATAGTTCTGTTTATAGTAGAATTATCATGTTAAGTTTGATGCAGTTGCATCAAGAGTTTTTTCTTTTAAAATATAAAGAGGGACCTGTTGCAGCCCACTAGGTTTCCTAGTGGCTGTACCCAGCGGGACTGCGTAAGAGGTTGATTGGACCACGGGCCTGGGTACCAGGTGACTTTAACTAAGGGGGAGGTCTTTTGCTCCACCCCTTGGTATTGTTATAAACAGACCTTTGGAATGAAGTTCTGGGCCAGTGGATAAGGATCCAGGCCCACCTGAGTCTATCCTGTGTTTTCTCTCTGTTTCTAACTTAAGTCAATTACCCCTGATTCCTCAAGAGTTCCTGGGGTAAATAAGTGTGGGGGCTGGTCCCCCACGGTGGAGAACAAAAGAGAACAGATGTATGTTTACCACTCTAGTTGGCAGTGTGAACCTGGGAGAAAGGGGCCTAAAAAGGAGACAGACTGATGTCTCATGCAATAGCCAACTTCATTCAGAGCATCAGACAATTTATAATCTGAGGGTTAGGAAGCATCCTGAGTAAAGTATATAATCACAAGGGCAAAACTGCAGGTGGCAAAACCATGTTTTTCCATAGAGGAACATGAATAATAACAGCTGAAATAAACTTACTCCTATCTGCTACATCTGGGAGGAGCATGGAAACACATTCCAAGAACAAATCAGTGTTTTAAAGAAAATGAAGTCACAAGACTCTTATCTTCTTTTCTTGGAGTTTTCTCACAAGCACCCAGAATTCTCACATGACTCCACTCCTGGACTGTGTTCCCACACTGATCTCTGGTCTGACATGCAAAGACACACAAATGTGCAAAGCCATACAATGCACATACACACAATGGGTTACTATGAACCACTACACTATGAATAATAAACATTTCAACCAAGCAAATTAATGGCATAAAGATCCAAAGATCCAAAGCCAGGAGTGATGGTGGACACCTTTAAAATCAGCACCCTGGAAGTGGTGGATGTTAGACTTCCTAGCCACTCCCTCATGACCATGCATGCGCTGTCAAGATGGTTAGTCATCTCAGGGCCTTGTCCTACACAATCTGTGCACTGCATGCTCACATAACTTGCACGCAGTGTGATCTGATCATGTAATCTATGGGCATGCATGGCATAGCTATGTAAACCCATATGCGCATGTGCAGAGGAATCTATAAAAGCAGGTCCCATTCATCCTTCTACCCCTTCTGTTCCTGCACGATCTGTCCATAGGCCTAAGCACACCCTTCTGTTCCTTTCCCTTAATAAACTCTTATAATGGGCTTTGCTGTACCTCGTGGCTTTTCTTGCACAGTAAACAACAGTGCCAATTAATGAATAACATTACGTCGCTTAATAAATAACACTGGTGCCAGGACAAAGCAGGCCCTCCTGGCACTCTGTGCCCGGAACCCTGTACCGAGGTTTATGACTGCCCACTTTTCCATTTGCCCGGCTACTGGATCACTTCGCATAACACCGGCTGCTTCAATTGGTGAGTTTTCCCTTTCCAGCCAGTGTAAACAGTCCCCTGGACCCATGGGAATGACTGTAGATTTTCCAGCGTCCCTCTTGTGTCCCCAAGATTGGGGGAACACTCGTCCACGACCCTTATCGGCTACTGTTGGCCCCCATTGCCGGCTTTTCCCACGGCTGTGGTCTGAGATATCCTTCTTGCTGTCAGACCCCTGGGGCAGGGGATTACTGGGACTGTGTATGCCTCTCCCTCATTCTCCGCTTGATGAAGCACTGAATGCTGTCAGACCTCTGGGGGGTCCTCATACTAGGTATGTCCTGGCCCTCATTCTCTGGCTTGGCGAAGCAATGAATGACTTGTGCCAATCCCAAATCCTCACTTGATTCTCGGGGATGCCTGAGATTATAGTCTTGGATCACATTTTTTTCTCTCTCTCTGCTACAGCCATGGGAAATAAGGCTTCCTCCTACTAGTCCCAATCCTCCTCTGAGAAATGGCCTAAATATCCCTTAGAAAACAATAAAAAATGGCCACCTAATGGCTCCTTAGACCCTGATATTTTACAGGAATGATCTAACTCTTCCAGAGAACAGGCTAATGGAAAGAGTTGCCTTATATCCAAGCCTTTTTTTTTTTTTAACCTCAGCTCCAAACCCTGCCTTCTTGATTCCTTCTCTCCTGCCCATGTGCTCCTAGCTAAGCAACCTGAACCTGAGGAATCTTTGACTACCGCTCTGGACTTTGCAAATGAACCTCCGCCTATCCGACCTCCTGCTCCCGCTCCTCAGCAGTCTGCCCCTTTGGCTCCTCCTCTAGCCCCCTCCTCCTCTCCAAAATCAGGATGCTCCAACCACCTGACTCTGGCTCCCACCTTCAATCCTCCTGTCACTCATTCTCTAGCTGCTCTGAGGAACATAGAGGAGTTTGGGAGCAGGCTAGGACACATGCAGATGAAGTTCATCAAACTGATGCTGCCCATCCACCCCAGGCCGAGGTGGTTCCCAATAATTCAAGATAAGGAAGAAAATCTGTCTCATTTCTTAGAATGGTTTAGGCTTACAAAGGCTCTCTTACAGTATACTAGCCTACATCCTGAGAGCCCAGAGGGCAGACAGCTCTTTATGACCCACTTTGTCTTATAGAGCTTCCCTGACATCAGGGCTAAACTTAAGTGCCTGGAGAGAGGGCCTCTGACCTCACAGGCAGCATTTAAGGCACACCATGAGAGAGATGAGAAAGCCCATAAACAGAACTGCCAAATGCTGGCACATGCTATCTGACTGGCCACCCGAAGGCCTCCAGGTCCTTTTTTTAATTGTGGTAGAGAAGGCCACTGGGCTTGTGCATGCCCTGTCCCATGCAGGCCACCATCTGGGCCTTGTCCGAAGTGCCACTGAGAAGGACACTGGTCAGCTGACTGCCCCCGTGCACCTTGTGGCATGGGGACGTCAAACAAAGCCCACCCTCCAGTCAATCTCCTAGGCTTGGCTATGGGCGAAGATTGAAGGTGCCATCTCTCACAGGGAACTCAGGACAGCCATTACAGTATCAGGGCGATCCACTTCCTTCCTATTGGACACCAGAGCCACTTACTCAATCCTGAGGGTGTTTTGGAGTCCCACTGCTCCTCATTTCCCTATTGTCGGGGTAGGGGAACAGCCTTACCTACCTCACCAGATTCCACCTCTTAATTGTATTTTCAGGGGTATCCCTCTCACCCACACATTTTTAGTTGTGCCAACCTGCCCTGTGCCCCTAATGGGGAGAGATTTTCTAGCTAAGGTAGGAGCTTTTATTTCGTTTGCTCCCCCCATTTGCCTCACTCTAGACTCGTCAGCAGTACCTCTCCTTCTCCACCTAGCCACCCAGCCTACTAGCTCTAGCATTTCCTTTCCCTTGCCAGCCTCTCAGGTGGACCCCAAAGTCTGGGACACCCAGAATCCTTCTATTGCTAGATACCATTCCCCTATTAGTATCATCCAGTTGCTACTCAGCTAATTGTTATAGGACCACCATAGAGCCGGAGGCCAAGGACCATCAAGTATACCCAGGCAGTAAGGAATAGTAACAGTCCAGAAGTATTTACACCCCCAGACTCAAAAGGGTCTGGACTCTGCAAAAAAACAGACTTTAATATAACAATCTATTACTGTTAAATGCCCTCAGCAATTGATCACCTATGTCTCCTGGATGCTAAACTACTAAAGAAAACAGGAGCCTTGAGGTTTGTCTTAGATAAGGCTTATCTCAGGCAAAAATTAAAAGCATGTTCCAGATTTCTCTCTCTCTCTTGCTAAGACTAACCAATAAAGTTCTGATAGCAGATCATTTGGCTTAAAAAGGCTTATTGGGAAATGTTATCATTTACACTATTTTCTACAGAGAAAATATTTTACTGTTTAAAATAACTCTGGACTTTTAAATTATAACCTGTTTTTATGTTCAAGCTGTCTGTGTATTATTACTCCTGCAGTTGTCCATAAAATGTTTTTACATTTAAAAAAGGACAAATACTATAGAATTGTATTACATGAAATATATAGAATATACAAATTCATAGAGACAGAAAGATTAGACGTTATCTCAAGATAGAGAAAAAAGGAATATAGAGTAATAATTTACTAAGTACAGAATCTCTGTTTTGTGTGATGGAAAAACCCCACAAATGGGCAATAGTATCAGGACATAATATCATGAATGTAATAAATCAATACAATTAATGTAATTAATATCATAAATATAATTATTGAATGAAAAAAATTCTGATAGCAGAGTACTAAACATTATAATATCATGGCTACCAGCCCAAAATTTTGAATTTCCTGTGGCTACTTCTTTTTTTTTTTCTTTTGTGGCTACTTCTTTGGCACAGCCATATCTGAATGGAATGGCAGAAGTCATAAAGCCGGCACAGCTGTTTGACAAAGATGCAGCAAGGCTGAGCCACGTGATGGCTGCCATGTCACCTTTGGTTTTCATCTTCACCTGTTACATACTTGGGGCACTTTTAATATTTGTACAATTTGAGGATATTGGGTTGATGGAAAGTTCCTTATGAATCATTTATGCCTTCTCCCAGAAATGCTGCTTCTAAGCTTATCCAAGAAAGTCCTGAACATACTATTCCCCCCTACACACTTTGAGGGAGATATCCTTATCTACTTGAAGGTCTTCCTTATGCCTTGGAGGTTGTGACACATAAAGAAGCCAGAGGTCTCTTCATGAGGCTATTAGACATTCTTGAAACATCTCTCCCTGCACTTACACTGGAACAAGATATTCAAAACAAAGTAAATTTAAAAAAGGTCAACAATATCCAGTGGGCTAGAGGAGTTGGCCACAGTTCAGATTACAAGCCTCTTCCCACTGTACACTCAGACAATTACATGGCATACAACTCTTCCCTATATAGAGACATACTGATGAGTAAAGTATGGAGTGGAAAGATGATAAAAGTATGAGGTGTTAGGACCTCCCTCTCTTAGAAGTTAGCTCATGTAGAGCCACTATAATGTCATATGACCAAGGAACAACAGAATGCCAGGATTAGACATATAGACAAATTCTATGAAAATATAAATGTGAACATTGATTATATTATGTCAGAATTTGAATAATAACTACAGCAGCTTTAGCCTGAGGATTTTTCCTGGGCACTCTGACCACTAAGAGTTAATAACACACTGCTTGAGACATGACAAAATGCCCAAAGTGGTTGAAGATTTTGTTTTGGTCTAGTGTCCTTGAAGCAGCCAAAGCAACCAGCCTGAGCACAGGCTGTCATATGCCTCTAGATTCTCAAAAATTGGGTCATGGGGTTAATGAGTAAAATGATAACTCTGTTTATTAATGATGTCAAAACTTGAGGGGAAATGATTGGAAATGATAACTCTGTTCTGTCATAGTTTATTAATGATGACTAAAAGATGAGCAAAAGGAAGTAAAACACATTTCCAAAAACAAAAATGATATGATCTATGTTTTGGAACATCATGAATGTATCCCTGCTAACTAAATTCTGTATAAAGAAACACTCTGGCTGCTAGTCAGTCAGGCTGCAAGATTCTCCCAACCACCATGGCCTGGCTCATTTCCTTCTCCCGTTGACTCCTTACACCCTCTGCAGGACCCATCCACCGCCAGGGAATGGCTCCCGGCACTTCTTAATATGTTTAAAAATTCTCCTGAGCTCCAGAACGAGCTTAAATCTACCTAGACAGGTCAGATCCACTCCAGATAAGTATAATTCAAACTTTCCTGGTCCCAGGACCCACTCCCTCTTCTGCCTCGTCAGCACTTTGTCAGACCCAAACAGTCACAGAGCCTGAAGCAGTGGAAGATGATGGACGATTCCCAAAGCAGCAGAGAATAATCCACTACCTCAGAATGTCTGGCTACCTCAAAAGCCCCCTTCCTTAACTCCAAAAGTTAACCGATGCCCAACGAGTCAGCTGGAAGCAGTTTTGGGAGACACGACACACCCATTACCATTCACCCACCATTTTTTATAAGAACAAAGAGTCTGGAATGTTAGAATTCCTAGGCACTCCCCAGTGACCGTGCATGTGCTGGCAAGATGTTTAGTCATCCCAGGGCCTTACATCCTACGTAATCCGTGTACTGTGTGATCACATAATCTATGCACATTTGTGGCGTAGCTACATAAGCCCATATTTGCAAGTGTGGGAGTAATCTATAAAAGTGGGTCCCACTCATCCCTCTGCCCTCTCTTCCTGCACGATCTTACCATAGGCCTAAGCACCCCCTTCTGTTCCCTTCCCTTAATAAACTCTTATAGTGGGCTTTGTTGTATCTCGTGGCTTTTCTCAAACAATAAATAGCGCCGCTTAATAAATAACAGTGGACACCTTTAAAATCAGCACCCTGGATGTGGTGGGAACCTTTAAAATCAGCACCCTAGATGTGGTGGGAACCTGTAAAATCAGCACCCTGGATGCAGTAGGATCATAAATTCCAGGCCAGTCAGGGTCACTTGGGAAGACTGTCTCAAACAATCCAGAAAGCCAAGGGTTAATAATGAACTGATATTTTAGAATACCTACTTAGATTTACAACTCATATGCTAATTATAAACCACCCTGAGGAACTTTGCTGAGGAAAACTTGTATAGCCTACATAGTCTAAATTATTGGTGCTATTTAATTTCTTCACTTAAAGATACCCTTTTTTTTTCAATTATAGAAAGTGTATATGCCCATTGAAAATTTAAGTAAGTGCTCTACCATTGAGCTACAATCACAGCCAGAATCACAGAAAATATTTTTGAGATATAATTCATTGTTTTTTTTTTTTTTTTTTTTTTTTTTTTTTGAGACAGGGTCACACTATGTATCACTGTCGGAACTGGAACTCACTTACGCAGACCAGTTTGGCCTAGAACTCAAAGAGATCTGCCTGGCTCTGCCTCATGAGTGCTGGAATTAAAGGCATGCACCATCACATCTGACTTTGAGATTGTTATTTTATGTGTATAAGTATTTAAATGAATGTATGTCTGAGCATCAAATGCATAACAGAAGAGGGAATCAGATCCCTTATTAGTGGAGTTACTAATAGTTTCCAGTAGCCATGTTGGTGCTGGAAATTAAACCTGGATCCTGTGGAAGAGCAGCCAGTGCTCTTAACTATTGAGTCATCTCTCCAGCCCCAGAATTACAGAAATTTAAAAAATATATTTATTTATATTCATTTTATGTATATGAGTGTTTGGCCTGCATTGATGTCTTACACTATGCCTACAGAGACCAGAAGAGATCACTGGATCTGAGAGTTACAGAACTAGAGTTACAGATGGTTGTGAGCCACCATGTGGGTGTTGGGAATTGAACATGGTTCCTCTGAAAGAATAGCCACTGCTCTTAACTGCTAAACCATCTCTACAGCACCATCATGAAAGATACTTAAAAACGAAATTTTATTGTGGATGTGTGTATGTGTGGGCACATATGTGGAAGTCAGGACAACTTGGGGGAATTCTCTCCTTCTACCATTTGGGTCCTGGGAATTGGTCAGGTGTCTTTACCCTCTAAGCTATCTTACTGCTACTCAAAGTGAAAATCTGAAAGACAAACTCTCTTTACTCAGAGATAAGCAGAGTTGGCACATGACTAAAATCCTTTGGAAACGTTTCTATGTGACCATGTGAATGTCTGGATTTATGAAAACAGTGTTGACTTCTTAAGCTTCATAGAGTGTGGCCTCATTTCCATGTCAGTAGCAATAAGCATGAGAGGGTAATTAATTTCCCAGTGTGGACATTTAGGGCATCATCCACACTGTGAGCATAAGCAGTACTCACGTGTACTCAAGCACTTTTGCACTTTGCTAGACTCAACTCGCTAATCTCGCTTGCTGAACAGACTCTTACCTTGCAATCACGGATTCAATTGGCATGATACCAGGCACATAGTGGGCCATGGGAGAAACAAAGTGTCCATCTAGGATCTTACAATCTGACTGTTCTTCAACCTAAAAGAAAAGAAAACCAAGGTGTATGCAAAGTAGACTAAGGTATTGGTCTATAATGGACTTTTTGATGATTAAAAATTCTATTCAACTAAAAAATAACATTCTCTCAGTTCTTTCACTTAAGCCTCATTTTTATCAACAAGAAAATCCTTAGCACCAAAACCCTTTTCAGTGCTTCCTATGTTTCCCTTTAACCCCACTGTTTTTCCCACCAAAAGATATATTTTTGTTCAAGACTATTTACAGTTTCATATTTATTTAAAGACTATCATATAACTGATATTTTCTGAAAAATTTCATGCTTCTCTTTCAAATTCCTCCATTTATCTTTACCTAACAGAGAATTATCCATCATGCCTTTTTAAAGACAGCTTCTCCTTCACATATTTGTTTTCCTTCTACTCTACAGTCTAGTTGGGAAATAATAAATTTAATTCACACACTGGCATGCAATGTCTCAAAATAAAATACAAGTTAAAGGAATTCAGTACCATTCAACAGGGCTAGAAGTACAGCTTAGTACAAAGCACGTGGCTAGCAGGGAGATCCTGGGTTCAACTCTAGGTACCACTTAAACAAAAACAATCAAAAGGACTTAATATAAAAGCATTCAAAAGTACAACTTGGAAGCAGCAATAATTGGTGCAGTCTAAGCTAATACCAAATATTCAGAGTGGTCTGATGTCATGCTACCTGCTGGTGCATTACATAAGGAGAAAAGGGGATTTCCATCTGTAGTAAAGGCAATTTATAGGCAGTGGTGGTAACACATGCTTAAAATCACTATGGTTTTGAAGCTGAGGCAGGAGCCTCATAAATTCAAAGCTAGCTTGGATTACATAGCAAGACCTTTTCTCAAAAAATTCAGACAAAAAAGGTTAACATTCAATACCTAGGCTTACTTCTCAGTAAGTCATTCCTTAAAATAAAAAACTTTATTTCAGATCAAAGGTTAAAATTAAAGTAGCAGGAAAGTATCACATAAACAAACACTAAAAAAATAAAAACAAAACTCCATCCATGTTAGTGGCTTCAATTTTTCAAAGTCCAGCATTATGTCTGTGAATTAACATTAGCAAATGTGTTTTCTTCCACACAGCAGGCACTCTACTAATGAACTACATTCCTTGTCCCTACCATTAAAAAAAGAAAAACAAGCTGGGTGTCTTGGGGCATGTCAGGCAGATCTCTGAGTCTGAGGCTAGCTTGGTCTACAGAGTGAGTTCCAGGACAGCCAGAGCTACAGAGATTTCCTGTCTCAAAAATGACAACAAAAATAAAACAAACCACAAAATGTAGATGGTTGAGCAAATATCTATTTAACAATCCAAATTTTAAAAAAAAGGTTAAGGCTGGGTGGTGGCAGTGGCAGGGTGCATGCCTTTAATCCCAGCACTCAGAGGCAGAGGCAGGTGGATCTCAGTGAGCTCGAGGCCAGCCTGGTCTACAGAGTGAGTTCCAGGACAGCCAGAGCTGTTACACAGAGAAACCCTGTCTCGAAAAACCAAATTAATTAAAATTAAAATTAATTAACTAATTAAAATTAAATTTAATTAATTTAAAAAAAAGGTTAAAATGCTATTTTACCACCTGCTGTGTTACCAAGCCTTGCTTATCAGACTCTAATCAACCTATATTTTTGCACCAGTAGAATATTGTCAGTAAGTGCAGGTTTACAACACTCATTTATATATATGACTACATTAATCTCTTTGTCATTCTTCCTTTTCAGAGTATTCCTGATCTGACTGTACTGTCTTTACCTAAATAGAGATGACTTTAACGCTATATTATATACTGTGTATCTTCTGTGTGTGTAACTCAGACTTGCCTTGAACTCACTGTATAGTCAAGGATGTCTTTCAACTTCTAATCCTCTGCTTCCACTTGCCAAGTGCTAGAATTTCAGGTGTGTGCCACCACAACAGGTTTTATAGAGGGCTGGCTATCAAACCCCAGGCCTTGTGTGAGCTAGGCAAACAACCTATCAACAGATCTATAATCTCAGCTCCCCAAATTCTATACTGATTAATTGGAGCTGCACTGGATTTTAAAAAAATGCTCAAAGAAAAATAAATCTGTAAAGTACTAATCCAAGAATTTCATCCCCTTTGCCCCCTTTTTTGACAGTAACCATAGGTTTAGTAAGAAAAAATGAGAAAGAACTCTCAGGAGTAGGAGGGACCCAAAGGGAGGAATACCCTCTATTCTATTTTCATGTCGTTTACTATAGCTTAAGATTTCCTGGCCAGGGGTGATGGTGCACAAGCAGATTTCTGTGAGCTCAAGGCAAGCCTGGTCTACATAGTGAATTCTAGACCAGCCAGGGCTACACAGTGAGATCCTGTCTCAAAACTAAACCAAACCTATTTCCTTATCTATTTTCAAAAACTAAGTTGATAAAAGAGGCATCACAAGCTAATATCTCACTAATGATCTATACAGAGGGTAGGGACAACTAATGTGAAAGGGGAATAAATAATTCAACAGGCAATGTGAGGCTGGCTGCAAGGGAATAAAAACATCGTAAGATAGATACAAAGTTAGAGAACACAGGGCAAGACACAACTCAGCAGATAAATAATCAAACTGTAAAAATGAGCAAAGGAAACTGGCAGATGGTTCAGCACTTAAGAGTACTTGTTCTTGCAGTGGACCAGAGTTCAGTCCCCAGCACCCATGCCAGGTGGCCCACAACTGTAACTCCAGCTACAGAGGATCCAAAACATTCCTGCCTCTCCAGGCACTGCACACACACACAAATAAAACTTTCTTAAGAAAACGAGCAAAGGATTTGAAAAGACCTAGCAATTGACCCAACATAGTAAGAAGTTCAGCATCATTCATACTAGGGAGACACAAGTCACAAGTACAGAGATATTTATATTAGAAGGGCTGAGGAAAGTACACGTGCTGGTGAGAATCTGGTCGAACTGGGATTCCTGTACAGTGCTGGTGGGGATATAAAATGGTGCTGATACTTGGTGAAATCTCTGGAGTTTTGCTAGGTTAGATATAGTTACCACATGAACCAACAATAAACTCACATATATAGTAAACATAACTACTTTGTAAGAATGTTCACACAACATTTGTACTTGCGAGTTCACAGTAGCATTATTCATAACAGTCATAATAGCTAACAAATAGTAGAAACAACCCAAATGTCTATGAATTTATGAGGTGGAAGGAGAGAACCAAGTCTATACAGAGTCCTCTAGTCTACTAATCTACATGTGTGAGGTGGCATCTGTGACCACCCACATACACTATGTACACAACACAATAAATAAGTAAAAATTAATAAATTAAAAATAGTTTCTAAGAGCCAAACACCAAAGACCACATACTGCATAATTCCATTTATAAGAAATGTCCTAGGAGGGCATTTCTTATATGTGAGTTTATTGTTGGTTCATGTGGTAACTATATCTAACCTAGCAAAACTCCAGAGATTTCACCAAGTGTCCTTGGTGGTGGTGCACACCTTTAATCCCAGCGCTTGGGAGGCAGAGGCAGGCGGATCTCAGCCTGGTCTACAAAGCGAGTTCCAGGACATCCAGGACAATCAGAGAAACCCTGTCTCAAAAACAAAAAACAAAACAAAACAAAACAAACAAATGTCCTAAACATGAGATTCCATAAATACAGAAAGCAAATTAGTAACTGCCAGTATGTGGGGACAGAAACAGTGGGAAATGATAGCTAGAGTGTGAGTGTGTCTTTGGGATCAATAATATTATGGAATAAAATAGTAAAAAAAAAAAGTGATTGATAGTTAATGGTTATATACTTAGGTAACAAATCTAAAACATTCCGTTGTATACTTTAAAAAGGTATACTTTATGACACTTCAATTATAATTTAAATTTTAAACCCTGAGGGTGGGATCTGTCTTATCTCAAATTGTTAAGATTATCTATCCTCTCTGGGAGCACAGAAACAGGATCAGGAGGTGGAGACTAGCAGAGATGAACGAAGACTTGATTTTCACTTGGCACACTCTTCTTATTTTAAAAGCCTATACTCTTGGTATCTTGGTATGTTTACTTGTGCATGTATTTTACTGTGTGTTGCTGTAGAATATTATTTCAATTTACTTTTGTTCATGCTCTGGAACATTTGTTTAATGATGCACAGATGTGTTTGATTAAATAAAATTCACCTGCGGTCCGGAGGCTGCATCAACAACTAGCTGACAGGAAGTGGTAGAGAGGAGCCAGGTGAGAAAGGGTTTATAAGGAGGGGCGAGGGGACACACCAGAGCTTTTTGGAGAACGCCAGCAAGGAGAGGCAGTGAGCTACTTGCTATTCAGCCTCTGAAGAGTAGAATTCCACCTTAACCTTTGAATCTTGAGTTCTTTAGAGGGAGAGAGGTTTAGTTAAATTCCCTTCATAGCTTTTCAAGAGTTAGAGCCACTTGCTCTCCACTTACTTGTTTTCTATATTTTGAGACAGTCTTTCTATGTAGCCCTAGTTGTCCTAGAACTCGTTATGTGGACTGGCTGGCTTTGAACTCACAGACATCTGCCTGTCTCTGCCTCCTTAGTGCTGGGATTAAAGGCACCTCTATTTTTTGCAACTAAGTCTGACTAACCTGGAGCTTGCAGTTTCTACTAGACTAGCTGATCAGCAATCCCCAAGACTCCTCCTATCTTTGATTAAGGGTGCCCACTTCCATGCCTGGCTTTGAAGTGAGTCCTGGAGATCTGAACTCAGATTCTCATACTTGTGTAATGGGGATTGTACCCACTAAGCCATCTCCTCAGCCAGTAAAAGCCTACTAATTTTTGAGGGGTGGGTGGGTGGGAGGATAGGGTCTTTCTGTGTAGCCTTAGCTGCCCTGGAACTCGCAGAGATTCTCCTGCTTTTGCTTCCCAAAAGCCACCACACTGGCTAAAAGTGTCCCCCCACCCCCAAGATGGGGTTTCTCTGTGTAGCCTTGGCTGTCTTGGAACTCGCTCTGTATACCAGGCTAGCCTCAAACTCACTGAGATCCACCTGCCTCTGCCTCCCAAGTGCTGTGATTAAAGGTGTGAGCCACCACTGCCTCACCCAAGAGCCTATAATTTTAAAAGAAAAAAAAATCCAGAGAAAAATGGAAATATTCACCAAAATTTGAGTCACAAAGAAAAATTTTAAACTTAGTCTAGATGTAACATCTATGGTGGAGGGAAGGTTTCCATTTATAAGTTCTGGGTTTTATCAGGGGGAATCTTCTGGCAAAGAAAATCTAAATATATCCAATATTTAAAAGATGAAAGTACACTTACTTCAGCCGAAGGTCAGGGATGGACTGGGAAACTCACCCATTTATTTCCCTTCTCCTATAATATCTCAAAGTACTCAATTACACATACTTAGATTTTACAGAAAAGCAGATGATTGCTTATGAAATAAAACAATTTCAAAACTATTCTCTCCTTTTCTAAGTTCAGAGCATTTTTTTCTAGCATTCCTTGAGCGATGTATTCTATTATAGCTCCCTGGTACTTCCTAATGGTGGCTTTTGCAAATAATGCCTAATGTGCTGGTTCTCCAAGTAGATGGCTTTCTTTTAATACTTACTAGTCTTCTTTAATATTCTTCTTTAGTGTTGAATAATTGAACCCTCAGGAGCCTAAGGATACAAAATGAAACTCAGAAAAAAATGCAGCCTAAATACTGTGTATTCAGGCAAATGCTAAACATATGTTCCCCATTACTTATGAATAAAACTATTAAAACGTGGTTGGGGTAGAATAGCATTCTTTAAATATACATAAATCCTCCGTGGCACTGTCTCAGGATGACTGCTATGGATCTTTTCACCTTTGTTCTTGCATACCTTATCAATGTGTACCGGATAGTCGTGTGAAACCAGATTCTGGCACCTTTCTCGATTTCCAATCATCTTTCTGAATTCAAAGAGTCTATTAGGAGACAAAAAGTTTGTTTTTTTAACCACATTTTATGCTAACTATTATACCTACTGTGTTATGAGTGATGAATAGTGATTAAAATTAGCAAATTCAAATAAGAAGCCATGTTCAAATTCAACTTTTACCATTGATAGAAAAGGATACTTTTTCTTCTCTTTTAGAAATTGGAAAACTTTTCTTAAAAATATGAAAAACAAAATATTCAGAAGTAATGAACACATTTACAATTAAAAATGAAAGGGACCAATCTGAAAATAATTTTTCTTAGGTTTTCCCATGAGCTCCAGTGTATTCCAGTTTCACAGCCATTGAGAATTCAGGTTATCCAAGAAAATCAGTGCCTGGAAACCACATACAACTTCAACCAGCCTAGCAATAACTGATGCTAAAAAACTAGTTTGTACCCAAGTCATGATGCTATAAGCTAAAATGTACAGAAATAACTCAAAGGATGAAAAGAAAACTTTTTATAAAGTTAAATATTTAATTTCCTCAATAAGCCAATCTAGATTTGAAACTAAAATATTTTAAACTGAAATAAAAATTTAACTGTGTATTAAAACAATAAATTCAAAACAACTATTCATGGACTGGAGAAGTGGTCACAGTAGTTCAAGTGCTCAACAAGAGCACTTGTTGCTCTTGCTGAAGACTCAGGTTTGGTTCCCAGCACCCATATGGTGACTCACAATCATTCACACCTCCATTTCCAGGAGATCTGATACCCTCTTCTGATCCCCGAAAGCACAAAGCACATATGTGGTGCACACATATATGTGCAGGCAAGCACCCATACACACAAAATAAACAGCCAAACATTCATGAAACACACACACACACACACACACACACACACTACCTCTTGAGATCTTCTGGCCTTCCCCATCCTCTGATGAAAAGTTTTGTGAGGAGAAGTCTCCGGTACAGAATATCTAACTTGCTCACACCCATGAGTGCCAAACAGCATCTAGAAGTAAAATTTAAAATGACTTCAAAATATTTTCACTTTCATTAAGGCAGCCGGCCAACTTTCTAACCATTTATCTGAATACCAGGTAAAATCAAAACTGAAGAGTAAACCGTTGAATTTGCCCCTGTAAAAATACAACAGGAGATTAAAGCAGAGAAATTAAGAGCCTAAGGCCTCACCAAGGATGAATTCTTCTAGGGTAAGTGCTTGCATCCTGACTACAGGGACTAATAGGAGTATCTATTGTGTTGGAAAGCAAGAGTAGGGACTGATGCATAGAACTGGAGTGTCAGCCCGGCTCTATTTCAATGACAACACAGCACATGTTCTCATCTAAGCTATCCAAGGACACTTGAAAAAGGAATCTCTGGGTTAGACAGAGAAACTGAGGCTGAGAAAATATTATCCTAGGCCACACAGCTAGTGGGGAGGCGGGTCAAGCTACAACTTCAGGCATAATGTCCCAGACGTAGCAGGCTACCACACCAACTGTTACAGTGAACGGACAACAGTCACTAGTGCTTCTAGCTGGACACTATTTACTTCTCTGTGCATGTGTTCCCTACCCCACCCCCAGACAGGGGTTCTCTGTGTAGCCCTGGCCATCTTGAAACTGTAGACCAGGCTGACCTCAAACTCAGAGATCTGCCTGCCTCTCCCTCACCAATGCTGGGATTAAAGGTGTATGGTACCACTACCTAGCTAATTTCTCAAATATTTCCAAGAAATTTTTAATATTTACCTGAACTTTTCCCAATTAAAAGGTATAGTTCTGGGCTTGAGATGTAGCTAAGATAGAGTGCTTGCTTAACAGGCTTGAAACCCCCAATACTTCAAAAATGAAAGCTACAGTTTTGATTTATGGGCAAACCTGATTCAGATTCAAGTTTAACTGCACAGAGACATATGAAAAATGAAAATTTACCTTTACATCAATTAACTTTAATAAATATCTATTGCTTCAAAAGTTTTGAACAATTTTTACCTATATATATTTTTTGATATATTACAAGTTCAATTTAATGTGGGTCCCCCCCTTAGGGGAGGGGTCTCAAGCAGCACGGGCTGGTCTTCAACTCACTATGTAGTTGAGGTCACCCCTGAACTTCTGATCCTCCAATCTCTGCCTCCCAGGCTCTGGGATTACCGGTATGAACCACCATGCCTGGCTTTGTTTTGTTCTGTGTTCTTTTTGAGATAGTATCTAGGTCTATAGTCCATGACTGTTGGTAGAGCACAGCCGGCCTCAAACTTGTGGCATTCCTTCTGCTTCAGATCTCCAAATGTTAGACTTTCAGGTGTGCAACATTCCTGGCTGCCTCAACATTTTTCTTTGTATAATGTACAGTTTAACCCACAGTCAACTGGACTGGCACTTCACCTTCTTCTTAGGACTGGACCAGCAAAGCAAGTTGTTCATACTGTTTCACAATTCTCATGACCAAATTTTATTAGATATAGTTACTCCTTAGGCTATCACAAAAACCGTCAAGCCCACAGCTCTGCATTAAGCCTACTTCCATGAAATCTTTCCAGTAATAGACAGCCCTAGGTGTATAGTTACAATTGTCTGAACCACAATCTTGCAATCAGAATCACTTCTGTGAAGACCTTCTCTCCTAGCAAACAACACAAGAAACATTGTGCAGCAAGCCTCAGTAACCAGTGCACAACAACCTATATGCACTTCTTTTTGCCTTCAAAGTGTTAACTTGTCTCAGTCTCCTTAGATGTATCCATCACAGCACACATATCCTGGGGGTTGTAATCGACTGCAGAGTCCCAAATAAATTCACTTTTTTGAGAGTGTCTCTGCTATTAAAATGCAAAGAAGCAACACTTCTAACGTGAAATCATTCAATTGAATTTCCTGTAAAATGTTTCTGGCTGAATGTATAAAACAAACGTTTGTGGTGATACCTTGAAATTCACTTTTGAAAACCTTGGTTGCACTTAGTAACAAATCTCCCGTTTTGGCTTGAGCATTCAATTGAAATCCATTTTCTTTGGCAAAACCCACCAAATCTTCCAACTCGTATTTATAATATACTTTACTTTTCTAGTCTTACGAATATAGACAACCGGGTGAGTTTTAGCCTTTTCTGATCCTTAGGACACTCAATTTAAGTACTTGACAAAGGCCAAGGTGGCTTTGTGACGTAGCTGGGGCTGAGGGAAAGCGGAGGCGCGCGCTCCACCCGCCCTCTTTTGCCGCAGGCCGTGGGAATGGAGACATCTGCCCACGTGCGGAGAGCCCGCTGGCCATGACAACGACGACGACCACCATAACCGCGGTACGCTCCATCTCCTGCCCTGCTGATCCTCAGGGCTTGTCCTCTCACAACCACCTCACAGGGATGGCCACGACCAGTCAAGGGCACTTTGACCCTTATGAGGCTCTGGATCTTACAGAATTTGCCAAAAACCAGCCTTGGTGGCGCAAGCTTTTCGGGCAGGAGACACGGCCTTCAGGTGAGAAGTACAGCGTGGCAACCCAGCTCCTGATCGGCGGCGTCACTGGCTGGTGCACTGGCTTCATATTCCAGAAAGTTGGAAAGCTAGCTGCCACAGCAGTGGGAGGGGGCTTTTTTCTCCTTCAGCTCGCAAACCATACTGGCTACATCAAAGTTGACTGGAATCGAGTAGAGAAGGACATGAAAAAGGCCAAGGAGCAACTGACGATTCGGAAGAGCACCCAAATACCAAACGAGGTCAAGAGCAAAGCTGAGGAGTTGGTGTCCTTTGTAAAGAAGAATGTTTTCGTGACTGGAGGATTTGTTGGAGGCTTTCTGCTTGGTATGGCATCCTAAGGGGTATGGCTTCACTTCCACTGTTCAGCAGCTTCTACACACCATCGTAGAAAAATCTAGACTCTTTTTTCCTCCTCTTCATGCCCTCCTCCCTGTTGTAAGTCTGAACCGCTTCCATGGGCATCTGCCCATGCAAGTTAACACAGGTCCTCCCATGGGCTTGAGAAGCCATGGGGAAGCACACTCCATCTGGAGGCCAACAAGAAGGGCCCTTTTCCCGTGTGTAAAATCTGTCCCAAACCATCTTTAAGATCTATCCCTAACAGTCGAGCTGGAAGAGCGGTGCACAATTACCTTACTATGCGCTATGTGGAAAGGAACTGAATGTATCTGACTTTGAGCATGGGAAGAAAGAAAATAAAGCAGGGACAGTTGTGGGAGTACTACACACTAGCCAGCTATTTTAGGGGGACAGTCTCCTTACAGAATTTTACAAGTAAATTGATGCTTTCTTTCCCTCTTGACAACTACCCCAGTAAACTATAATTATTATAGTTATCTTAGTTTGGAACTCAGAAGTATGACACTCTTCAAAAAAGGCCAGAATTTAAATACCTGAAAGCCTCACTAAGACCTATTTGGGGGGAGGGAGGCTAGGGGGGCCTAGAGCCTTGCTTTTACTACTCATACTAGGCCGAGGGCTCCCCCTGAACTATATTCCCAGCCTTTTGAGTAGTTTTCATTTTGAGAGGTCTCACTAAATTGCTCTAGCTGGCCTGGAACTTAACATCATTATGTCTCAGCTTCCTGTGGAGGTGGGATTGCAGGCCCAAGCCACCGGGAACAGCTTCCCCAAGACCTTAAGAAAGAACTGAAGAACACATCTCCGAGTCTACTTTGCCTCTTCTCAATCTTCTCATTTGCCTTTTCCTCCAGGATTAGTTTGCAAGAACCCATCTAGTTGGGTTCTCTGCTTCAGGGCCACGTCTACTTCAATCAAACGTCACCTGGGTGAAATTTTCATCTAGAAGCTTCAAGGAGAAGAATCTGCTTTCGGGCTCTTAGGTTTGGGGTACAATTTATATATTTGCAACTATAGGATTTATTCATATTTTGACCTTTGTCAGCCAGAGGACAAGCTCAGCTTTGGGAGGCTATCCACACAATTCATCTCACACTGACTTTGCTCTCTCCATGTAAGTCAGAAACAGCAGCTGACTTCTTTTCTTCATGGCCAGGTGGAAAGAGAGAGAGTGGGCTCTGGGGGTCCAAAACCTCTGCAGAAAGGGCAATTGTGTGAGTGCAATGAATGTTTCCATTGCCTGTTGGTTAAACAGTAAAAATCATGGGTCCTGCCCAAACTCAACACTGTGAGCAACAAAAAGCAATGATCTTATGGACCACCTGGAAACTGTATGCTGCATGGGGAGAAGAAACCGTTACTTCTCAGCCTTTGAGTATGTCTGGGTTGACACCTTTACTACCAGGATTAGATCTTCATATTTCTACCACAGGAGGAAAAAACCCTACTAAACCACAAACTCCATAGACCTGAGCAACCACTTGTTTATAAGCCAATTGGCTCTTTACACTTTCAATCATGTTTATATTCTTCCATTCACTTAAACTCTTACTTAAAAAAACAACCCCTCCAAAGGAAAATGCCAATTAGTACTTTGGTTTTTTTAGTCATTAAACAAATGGTAAATGGAAATTGGCTTTTATGGTTTTCTTTTTGAAACAGGATCTTATATAATTCAGTCTGATCTCAAATCAACTTGTAGCCAAGGATGACCTTGAACTCCTGATCCACCTACCTCACGAGTGGGCGAACCACATACATGTACCAACCACCACATGCAAGTGGAAAACTGACTTCTTAAATGTTATCTATCTGCATTATATACATATTCTACTTTAAAACGGGTATCAAAATCATGTAAAAAATATATATATATTCTACTTTAAAACAATTATTAAAATCATGTAAGTTTACAGAGAGAGAGAGAGAGAGAGTGTTTAAATTGCTTATTTTTTGTTTAAAACTAAATGTCAGTGTAATCTAATAGAGATGTATCTTAGTAGCACAGTGCTTTTCTGGCATACTTAAATAAAGCCTTGGGTTCCATTCCCAGCATCATCAACCAACCAACCAAAAAAGTATTATTTAGTAAAGTGTAGTGACAGCTATCTATAACCCTAGCACTTAAAGGGTGAGGCAAGATGGTCATGAGTTTAAGGCCAACCTGGGCTACCAATAAGACCTCATCTTAACAAAAAAAAAAAGTATCTGAGAGGCTGTGGGTGTACATTAAGCATGTATAAGCCTTGGATTCTATAAGATCCTGGTTCCTCTCAGGGTTCTTGCTCTTAAAACCTTTAGTATTTCCTGAGTTATAACTGTGTCATGCTAATGAGGTGACTCATAGTGAGCTTGCAAATTGTTTCAGGTCATCAGAAAGATAAACCACATGATCAGAAGGTTGGAACTTTAGTCCAGCTTGACCTCCACAGAGGAAGGGAACTGGACATTATATTCTATCACGGGCCCACATAGTTTATTATGTCTGAGTACTATAACCCCAATACAAATTCTGGACACTGGCTTTGGTGGGACTCTGTTGGACAGACCTTGATGCCTGGATGGAGACACTCCCTGATTCCATATGTAGAGACCATGGCATCTCAACATTTTTGGCTGTTTTGTGTTGTATCTATCCTTTATTATAAGCACTGTATAGGGTTTTATAGAGCTCTGTCAGTCATTCTAGCAAATTATTGATCCATAAGAAGCTTAAGAAAACTTTTCTTATAGCCAAGTCAGAAGTTATCTTTCTGAAGGCCTGGAGACCCCTAAAGTAAGAATGGCATCTAGGGCAGTAGCATCTTTGAACCCACATCCTTAATTTGGGGAGTTTGCACTAATGGACTATGACTATTAGAGGTGAACTAAATTGGAAACAGAACAGCCAATGTATTCTTTACCCAATTAACAAAAATCTAGGGCTGATGAGAAGGCTCAGTAGGTAAAAACACTTGCCACCAAGCCTGATATCTCTTTGATTCCCTAAGACTCACATGGTTAGAAGGAGAGAACTGACTTCTGTAAGTTGTGCTCTGGCATCCACTTGCACACCATGGCATGTGTATATACACACACACACACACACACACACACACACACACAATATAATGTTACATATGTTACATACTCCCAATTAGATCAGCTCTTTGGATAAATGGGGTGGGATGGAGGTACAGTTTAAGGCAATATAATTCTAAATGATGAACAGTTATTGTTATGGCTTGGATCTGAAATGTCCTCTGGATGTGCTAAATGCTTGGTGCTCAGCTTATAGGGTGGTAGGACAACCTTATGAGGTGATTTAGTTCCTGGGGATGTATGCTTGAGTTATATCAAGAGCCTGCCTCCCTCCCTTCTCTCTGTCCTCCTTTTATCTCCCTCTTTCCCAGTCCATGACTGGAAGGAGCTTCTCTGCCACATGTTCCATGTCATAATGTTCTTCCTTGACATGGGCCTAAAAGCAAAGTGGTAAAATGAGCACCAACTAAAGCCTCTGGAGCCATGAGCTGAAACACACTTTGTGGGGTGGTTTGATGAGAATGGCCCCCACAGGCTCATGCATTGGAATACTTGGACCCTAGTTGGTGAAACTGTTTGGGAAGGATTCCTTGTTGGAATGTCACTGGGGGTGGGCTTTGAGGTTCCAAAAGCCTACACCATTGCCAGTTAGTTCTCTCCACCTCATGCTTGTAGATCAAGATATAAGCTCTTAGCTACTGCTCCAGCACCATGCCTGCCTACTGCCATGTTCTCACTACAAAGGTCATTGACTTTTGAATTTACATTCAGAAACTATAAGCCCCAAATAAACTCTTCCAGAAGTTACTTTGGTCATGGTGTCTTCATAGCAATAGAAAATAAAACACTTTTCCTCATTTAGGTTGGGTTTCCTAGGTATTTTGTCACACAGACAGGAAGCTAACAATGATGTTTATATACTCATTACTTATATTTTTGTATCTATTTATTAAACTGCAGAACAGTTGCATACTATTGTAATATAAGTCCTATTTTTTTTCTACTATCGTACATTAGGATCAACATTCTTCTTTGGAATATCCATGGGTCATGACACTAAGTCAATTCCATGTGAGCGAGCAAACAGAAAACAAAATATTCTCCAACAAGAAACAGTATGCTATTCAAGAGCTGTTTTCTATTTTATTTTTTGGGTTTTTGAGACAAGGTCTCTCTACATAACCCTGGCTGTCCTGGAACTCACTACATAGACCAGGCTTGCCTCAAACCCCACAGAGATCTGTCTCTGGCCCATGACTGCTGGGATTAAAGGCAAATGCCAACATGCCCCAACATGCTCATAGCACTTTTAAAAAATTACATTAATTTCTGCACGTGTGGCAAAGCACCTAATAACAAACTTTCAAATATTTTGTAATGAACAATATTCATTATATACCAAATTGTGCAGTCCTTTCTGCTTTTCAACTCTACACTAGAGAACTTTCCCAAATCATTTTGCTTTCCTATGTAATAGACCACTCCAAGCCTGGAGGCAATTTATTTCCTTGCTATATTTACCTACTAGCAAGCAATTCACAGATGAGGAACTGAAAGCAAAGCAAACACACACAGTTTATTATGTATTTGGTTCCGAAACCAGGTCTTCTTAAATTCCATTTCAGTCCCCAAACAATATAAAATGAAGGCTTTTCTGAATTTCTAAATGATTGGTGTATGTGTGTGATGTGTGTGAGTGTGTGTGTGTGCACGCTCGCGCAGGGTCACTCGCCAGTGGAGATGCAGTGGCCAGAGGATAGGGTGTTCTCCTTTATCACTCTCTGTCTTGAGACCAGGTTGCTCACTGAACCCAGAGCGAGGGCTAGCAGCCTGCAAGCCCTTGCAATCCTTGTTTCCATCACTCAGATAGTGGTGGGGTTACTGACAAATGCAGCAATGCCCAGCCTTTTTCAAAAGTGTTGGTGACTTGAACTCAGATCCTCCCACTTGTGTAGAAAGTGCTCTTACCCACAGAACATCTCCCCAGCCTCTAAAAACAGATCTTTCTAGGCAGGGCTAGCTATGTTCATGATCTCCAGAACTATGAATTTTCAAAGTAGGGATAAAGACAGCACCAATTTACCATAAAGAAGTGCCATCTGGATCTGTTCCAGGTACTAAAAGCCCTCAGGTCAAGCAAGACACAGTGAAATCCTGCAGAAGTAGAAGCCACTTTGAAGTAAGTACCAAGCAAAAGAAAAGGGACACAACTGCCACCTACATTTTTAATAGCAAGTAGGAAGGGGAAAAACAAAGTGGAACAAAAATAGAAGTATGATCACAGAGCCAAGGAATGAAATGTCTTTCCTAGAAATGTTTTATTGCTAATGTGGCACTTACATCTAGTAATATTACTCCATCTAGTACTTTTTAATCTATTACTCTGATGTCTAAGTATTTAAACAACCACTACTTTTTCTTTCTAGACTTTTATCATGTGTGTGTATCTCAAAGGCATAAGTACAGTTTCAAAAAATGTCACCATGGAGAAAAACCCATTTCTGCAACCTGTCTTCTGCCTCCTTCACATGTTCGGTAGCATGTGTGCACCTGTACACATTTGTACACAAAAATTTAAAGTGTAATTTTTTAATCTATCATGCACAATAACTTCGATCTTGTCCCCGCAAAGAGACCTAATTTTCATTTCAATTTTTTAAAAAAATTTATGTGTATCAGAGTTTGCCTGAATGTATATGTATGTGTACCATGTATGTGCCTGGTGTCTGTTGAGGTCTGAAGAGGGAGGGTATCAGATCCCTTAGAACTGGAGGATTGTTAGTTATCATGTAGGTGCTGGGAATCAAATTGTGATCCTCTGCAAGAGCAACAAGTGCCTTTAACCTCCGAGCCATCTCTCAGCCCCCCATTTCCCACTTTCAAATCACAAAAATGTCACCTCTGTTAAAATCTACTACTCTTAGGCAATCAATTTAATTACTTTTACTCTTACACTGTAGAAGAGTAAGTGTTTGGGAGGGATGTAACTATCTGTTCTGAACAATCATTCAAGAAAACCCAACAAAGGTCTGGGCATACAGCTCAGTTGGTAACTTTCCTGTAGAGCATTTGCAAGGTTTAGTTCACCAAAAAAGAAAGGAGGGGGGAAAAAGAATACCCAACCAGTCCCACATCTTTGAGTAGTGCATTCAGCAAAGGACTTATTTAATCTCTTCAACTTTTGCTCCTCTTTTTGGTGGACTATTTAAAAAAAAACACAGTTGTCCTCCATATTTGCTTTGATTGCTACTGACGATGTGTTTCTGAGCAATCAGTCTATTTAGATTAGGAGTTGTTTATGTACTCGCTGCATGTGTTTCTGTGGTCTGAAGTCATCACTTGGAGGCAGTAGTGGAAAAAGCTAGGTTTCTCCACTAGCTCTGTGACCTTGAGTGAGCCACCTCAACTTCAAAGTGGGAAACTACACTTGGAACTAATACATAGCAACAATTGAATAAACACTGAATGCTTGTTTTGATATCAAGAAGTATGAGAAGATATTCTTATTGGTATTCTGTTTACAGGAAACCTGGTGGTAAACAGCACAGGTTTTACTGTCAGAGGAGCCCTGTTTCTTGAATTCAAGCCATTGTTGGTTAGTTGTGCAACCCTCAGAAACTTATCTGTTCCCTCTGCCTTTCACTTCTTTGTCTACTTGAGACAATCCCTCTCTTCTTTAGAAAATTATTGTAGGGATGAAATGAGGGAACTGAAGAAGCATTCTTTCAACACACACACCACATTCTGCTTGGTGGAATGCTAGTTAAAATTTTTTTCTTCCACTATATATGTGCCACAAATTGTGCCAACCTCCAGGATTAGAAAAGATAACTTTGACACAGGAAGCAATGTCATGGTTGAAAAATGCTTCATTTTCTACCCATCTATATTTTTGAAACCAATCAGAAGAATCTGCATGTTTTTGTTACTATAAATGAATCTGCAAGACTGAATCCAATCAAGTGTCAAATAATCAGAGTTGGATTCAGAAGCTAACAGAAGACAAACTTCAAGTTTAGCTGTTCTCTAGTGGGGTATGCCTAATTGGATGAGGTGATCACAAATGAAAGGTCAGAGGTGAGGTGATGGCAACACCCCACAACAGAGAGCTCATATGAGGCAGGACTAAGCGCTAATACTAATTAAAACAGTTGAGTTTGGGTCCCAACTCTGCCTCCTCCCCACCGAGATTCCAGGTAACTTATCTCGACGTCAGATCATGGTAAAGTAGAAATGTGTCTGCTTTACACATCTCCTAGGATAGATGTGAGCCAATGAAATCATGTGACAATGTTATCTAGAGCTCCAAAACGCTGGCACCTATTAGCTGACAAGTCCAATGGCAGGGATATAATAACATGCAGCGACAAGGAAGTAAACAGCATCTGGGTCTGGTGAGCACTCATGCTCCTGATGATGAAAGTAGCTAGTTGGAGCTAAGCAGGCTCTGCTGAAGGGGTTTTTGCAAAGCTGAGGTTCGAGGAGCCGGGAGCCGGCGAGGCAGCAGTAGCTGGCTGCCACCTCAGTCCGGTCCCTCAGTCCCCTCAGGTGAGGAGCCTGCGGGGGCAGCAGCGGCTGGCTGCCATCTCAGTCCGGTCCCTCCGTCCCCTCAGGTGAGGAGCCAGCGGAGGCAGCAGCGGCTAGCTACCATCTCAGTCCTGTTCCTCAGTCCCCCCAGGTGAGAAGCCGCGGGCCAGCAGGGCTGGAAGGCAGGGGTCGCCAACGCCCTCGCTGGGACCATGCTGCCCCGCACGTACGCAGCAGAAGCCAGGAGCGCACCGGCTGCTACTTACAGGCCGCTCGCAGACGTGCACTTGAAGGGGAGCCCGCTGAGCCTCCTGGCACCGCCGCTCTCCGCGCTCTAGGGACCGGCCTTTAGCCTCAGCTCGGTCTGCCAAGGGCTGAATAGCCTCAGACCCAGCAGCGGGCTCGCCGCCAGCCTGGCGGGCAAGGAGGACGAACGCGGGGCGGGGCTCCCTCAGGACACGCCCCGAGCAGGCGGCTCTGGCCTCGCCCCACCCCTTCCGGCCTACTTCACCACCGCCGCCGCCGCCGCCACCTCCCGCGAGGCCCCGCCTCAAACTTCCCCTTGACTGCCGGTCCGCTTCCGGTCCGCTTCCGGCCCCTCGGCGCGCACGCGCAATCGCAGGAGTGTTTTGACAGCTCAGGCCGAGGAGAAGGAGCAGGTGTCGCGAGAGTGGGCGGCGCGCCGCCTAGTGAGCGCTGTCCTTATGGCGAGCCTGGGAAGCGAGGCCGAGCGGGAGCCTCTCCTGGGCCCCGGCTCGCCCGGAAGCAGGTGAGCAGGCGGAGGGGGGGGGCTGGCTCGGTTCTGCGTGTCCACCGCCCTGACCCGAAGCCCGGCCGCACATGCGTGGGCCCGGCGGTCGCCCCCGGAGCCGCTCCGGACATGCTCCCCGATAATCGTGTTTACTTGGCACTAGTGGAGAATCGCACTTGGTTTCACGTGGGGGTCAGAGGTCACGGCAGCTTCACCTTGTAGCCTGTGTGAACTCCAGAACACGGTAGCCTTGAGGTTCCTGCCTGGGTCCTGTTGTGGGAGTTCCTTCCTGCTTGAGAGCGTCGTTTCCCTCTCCACTTTCGATTTTTCCTTAGTTTTGTATAAAATAAAGAAACCCAAGCTGCCTCTTTTACAGCAGACACTGCATCCTGTTGACCCTCTAGAGCTGACCACTCCCCACATTTCGCAAAAGCCCCCAAATGATGGGTTTAGCCAACACTCGAGGGTATTGGCCTTTTCCTGACCTGCCTGATGGCTGGTATGTCTTCATACTTTGCAAATAAACCCGTTTAAAATGGCTCATCTTTTGCTCAATGCCACAGGGACAAAATAAAGATTACTCGTTAAGCGTCCCATTAGTACTTTGATCCTTGTCATTCTCATTTTGATCCTAATGTAGGAGCACTGATTTTGAAAAGCTTGCACTTGTCTCACTGCACCAGTATGTATTTTTACCTTTAGGAAACAGTATTTTATTGAGTTTTATTTGAAGGATTTTTTAAATTACATTTATTTGAGGGGGAGGGAGTGGCACGTGTCAAGGTCTGAGTAGAGGTGGTACTAGGTTCTCTCCATCTACCATGTGGGTTCTAGGGACACACCTCGAGTCCTCAGCCTTGGGGGCAAGTACCCTGACCCACTGAAGTATCTTCACCACTGTTTGCTTTGTATTTGAGATAGGGTCTCCTGAAACCCGGACTGGCCTCAACCTCAGTATATGGCCAAGTATGATTTGAATTCCTGACCCTCCTGACATCCCCTCAGAAATGCTGGAATTACAGGGATGTGTGCCACCACACCCAGCAAAACATAGTAACTATACTAAGTGGATTTAAAAAAAAAATGACAGTTAAGCTTCAGGCTAAAGTCTTATTTTTTGCTCCTTTATCTTCAGCACTAATCCTTTTTTGTAACCACGTCAAACCACGTTGATTTACTAAATAGAGTATATGTATTGCAATTTCATGTTACTTGATTTTTTTTTTTTTTTTTTTGCCTTCGAAACAGGGTTTCTCCATGTAGTTTTGGAGCCTGTCCTGGAGCTCGCTCTGTAGACCAGGCTGGCCTCGAACTCACAGAGATCCGCCTGCCTCTGCCTCCGAAGTGCTGGGATTAAAGGTGTAGGCCACCACCGCCCAGCCCCATGTTACTTGATTTTATCTTGAGATTAAATTCCTAGCAATGCTGAGCTTTGTTTTGAAAGAGCAGCGCCCTCCTTTGGAGGCTTCTGCACTCATGTTTCCCCTGCTGCTGTCCTATGGAGGTCATGCAGGCAGCCATGTAGTTATCCTGCTTATTCCACTCCTAGAAGCCCATCCCTCATCACCTTTTTGAAATCTGTCAGCAGCCCTCTTTTCTTGAAGGCTTATTATTGCCTGTGACCCTAAAAACCAGTTATTTATACTTAATGGAGTTCTGTTCTTGCAATGTACTGGCTCTGACAGAGGCCTAGAGAGCTCAGCTCCCCTGGTTAGTCAAGGGCATAAGTCTGCGACATTTCCATTTCTTAGCGTTCTTTTTGCTGCTGTTTCTTTCCTGTTATATTTCATGTTAGATTTGTGTTTTCCAGATAGATCTTTGAGTCATAAATACACAGTTAACCATATTAATATGATCTTATGATTGTACATGTAGTGACCTTATCCAAACAAGCCTACATAAACATTTTTTCTTCTACTCTTAGCTTTCTTTTAAATAAGTGATTGAGTTAGGGCCCATCTACATTTCGATCTTACTGTCCATAAAAAAGTTCATTAGATTGAGGTTTTATATTTAGCATTTTAAAATAAAAAGAAATATTTTCAGAACAATTGAACAGATGTGCTGTCTTTAAAGCCATAATTAGATTCCCTGCTTATGACTGACAGGTTTTGCTTCTTTCACTTTACAGCACAGACTTCAGTTTAGTTAGCCAACAGCCCTTCCCAGATAACATTATTGATCTAGTTGGTGGAGGTCCTTTTTTTGTCTTGAATGTCTAATGCTTCCAACTGACATACTTTATGAGTTTCATTTAAGTTGCCACACTTCCTGTAATGTCCCCATTGGTAGGTAGTTTAGGTTTGTTCAGGCCAAAAGGCAAAGTCAAGGATAGTGTAGATACTTAGACAAACTAGAAAAAATTCACAAATCATAATAAATGAGGTAGGTTGGTGTATTGATGAGAGCATTGGACTTTGAAATTAGTGTTCTATCATCAAACTGGTAACAAATATTCACCTGCAAAACTAGTCTTAGCTCTCAAGGTACAGTCTAGATTGGCCCTATAGATTATAGCTTGCTAGCCCTACCTTAGAGTTTCCTGAAATGCTACAGGAAATTCAAATTCTTATTGCAACTCTAGCCTATAAAAGAAATATTACCACACCATCTGTCCTTACATTGCCTGCACCCCACCACCCCTACTCCTTTTTATTTCAAACAGGTTCTCATTATGGAGTTCAGGCTGGCTCACAAGTCACTCTGTGGCAAAGGCTGGCCTTGAACTTAGGGTCTTCCTGCCTTCCCTCCCAAGTATTGCAGTAACAATATCAGGCAAGTGCCATGTGCTTGTCTTACAGTGCACTCCTTTATACAGGACATTTTTATGTTATATTTCCCCAGTTCTATACAACTGCTGAGACCTCTCAGGAAGCTTACCCTGCTTTCTCTCCAGCTCTGAGTCTGGGTGTTCTGCTCTGCATGGTTGAGTCCAGAGCTGTACCTTCATAAGTACAGTGCTGCTTTGCCCCAGTCTCTGTGCAAGAAAATACACTGAATCCAAAATGTAGCATTTTTATTTGTTCCTGTTCAGTTTACCTAGGTGCTCAGGTTACATCAGTGTATTGTGTACACTTCCTGGATTTTCAGTCACAAATTTGTTAAACATTCTGTCATTTGGAGCTGTGGTTATGGACATGTTAGACCACTGCAGTTTTACTTGGAAGAGAATCCAGTTGGAAAATTAATGCTAGAATGTAGCAGTGATAGTAGACAGAAAGTAAAAGTTAAACAAATCCCCTTGGAAGTAAGTACAGAATTTCTTTTGCTTGTTCGTTTTTGTGTATGTTTGTTTGTTTAGACAGGGTCTCACTCTGTAGCCCTAGCTGGCCTGGAACTTGCTCTGTAGACCAGGCTGGCCTCAAATTCAGAGGTCCTCCTTCCTCTGCCTCCTGAGTGCTAGGATTAAAGGTATGCGCCACCATGGCAAGCTATAGTATTTGGTCTTACACCCTGGTAGAGCAGAAGCCTGTATAAATCAGTCTCAGCCATCTGACATGTTTGTGTTATCAAAATTGAAAAGAAATGTAGAAAAATCAACTGAAGAACAATCATATTGTGCTATTCCTATTATGACAAAATAGGAAGATAAATGACTGGGGAGCTTTCTAAATTAAAATGAGCAAAATAAAATCTGTTACTTTGAAAGATTTCAAATACAGGGAAAAGTTGAAATAGCAGTTTAGTGAACACCTAATAATACCTTTTTATTTAGTCTTTTCCATACCAATCAAATGTCCTTGTGTACACACACACACACACACACACACACACACACACACACACACACACACACACCTTTTGCCAAACTGAAGTAAGTTTTAGACATTGTAATGCTTATCGAAGTACATTTTCAAAGCCTGCCTCTCTCAAGAACAAATGCATCCCTTATACAACTCCATCACTATTGTACAACTAGAAGTACCTATGGTGATATTTTATTTGTACTGAAATGTGATTTTATTTGTATGTTAATAAATAAAGTTGCCTGGGGGTCAGAGCTATTAGCAAGCCATAGTGAAAGCTGGGTGTTGGTGGTGCACGCGCCTTTAATCCCAGCACTTGGTAGGCAGAGCTAGGTAGATCTCTGTGTGGTCAAGGATACAGCTAGCATGGAGACACATGCCTTTAATCTCAATACCAACCATAGAAGACCTGGAGGTCTGTAGAGACAGGCAGTGACAAGGCAGTCATGTGGTTGGGTTTACAACCAATGAGAAGGCAGAACCGAAAGTCTTTATAAAGACTTTAACACAGGAAGTAGCTCTCTTTCGGAGAGGTAGGACCACCGAAGGAGGAAGGGTAAGGTTTTTAGCTTTTAACTCTGACCTCTTGGCTTTCTTCTTTGCATTGGTTCTGTGTTTCTTATTTAATAAGACGGTTACTTCTACAAATACCAGTTCAAGAGTATTATACAATTTATGTTCTGTATTCTTTGTTTCTCTTGTTGTTCCAATAATGTAATAAACACACACACACACACACACACACACACACACACACACACACACACACTTTATATATACAAGACAATCACTGTTCATGTATTTGTTCTATCCTGTTTTAAACTCTTTAGCTTAGAACTGTCCCAGCACTCAGAAGGCAAAGGCAGGTGTAAGTTTGAGCTCAGCCTGGTCAACATAGTGAATTCCAGGACAGCCAGGACTATATAGAGAGACCCTGTATCACAAAACAAACTGTCCCTGGACCTATCTCTGCTCATGTTACAAGTGACTCCTAGGTGCAATGTTCCTAAGGGCTATCTGACAATGTAGATTCGTGGACTGTTTGTTCCTTGGCCACAAGACTGTCACATAAGTAATATTGAGAAATGCTAATATATTCCATCAGAAGTGGCCCCCATGATAAGGAATGCCAGACCCCATCATTTGTTGGAAGAATGGACACTGTAGTTTTCATTATAAATGTTCATTTCTTGTTTTATGATTAGAGTTTAGACAGTGGGAGTTATCCTGCCCTCAAATAGCCCTTCAACCAAAATTTGAGCATTTTTGTTTTCATCCATTATATAGAAGATAGCCATTAAATCCTAACTTTAAATTTTCTTATCCCTTCAATTTTTAAGAGATATCATTATAAGAAGACAATTAGGGGCTGGAGAGATTGCTTAGCAGTTATGAGCACTTGTTACTCTTGCAGAAGACCCAGGTTTGCTTCCTAGCATCCATAAAGCAGCTCATAACCATCTGTAACTATTTCCAGGGGATCTGTCACCCTCTTCTGGTCTCCATGGTCTGCATATATTTGGTGCAGTGCACAGACATACATGCAAGCAAAACATTCATGTATATAAAATAAACAACGAATTTAAAAACTTCATATAATTTCATAAAAATTTGAGGCAGAGTCTTGCTATATATCCCAGGCTGATGCTGACAGCTTCTCAGCATTTTCCCCATTTTTTTTCAGTGTCTTGGAGCCCAGACTGACCTTGAAGTCACTATGCACTCCAAGGTGACCTTGAACTCCTGATCCTCCTGCCTAGTGCTGAGACATTGAGGCTTAAACCATCACATGTTTTGCCTTAGCTTCTTGAGTGCCAGGATTCCAGGCTTGATTAAAAAAAAAAAAATTTTGGTTTTGTTTTCTTTTTGAGACAGGTTCTCACTGTATAGCCCAGGCTGCCCTACGTTTACTACATAGCCAAGGTTGGCCTTGAACTTGTAACTGCCTTCTGGGTAGGGAAGTTGGCTTTTTTTGTTTGTTGTTGTTTCACTGAGTGCTGTTGGAGTCACTCAAACAGTTTTATTACTTTTCTTCCCATAAGTAAGTTACTTCTCAGTTCCCAGCTGAGAAAGAGCTCAGGGAAATAGTTATTTGAAAATATAGATTGTCCTGATACTTCTTATAAAATGATAATGTGTTTAATGTCTATTCTCCAGAGAATAATAATGGGTCACTAAAAGTATAATACTAACAAAGTATTAAATGGATGTAAGAGACCATACTTTGGGATTCAATGACGCATGCTTTTCCCGTATGTAGTTAACTGCAATGGTATACATTTAACTCAGGTATGTTGATTTTATAATATAGACATCTTGAGTTCTAGTATTTTTCAGGTATTTTAAATCACAATTAAAAGGTCTCTGTGTGGAGGTCACAATATTATATATGCAGTGTTTTAAGCACTTAAAATGTGGGGGCTGGAGAGATGGCTTAGTGGGTGAAGGAGCTTGCTTCTGAGCTTGATGATCTTAACTTTGATCCCTGGATCTACAGGGCAGAAAGAGAACTGACTCCCAGTTTATCCTCTGACCTCCATATGCATGCTGTATCACTCAAACCCATACACATATACATAATAAATAAAATAATTAGTAAATGTAACAAAAATGAAACACATATATCAGTAATGAATGTCCTTGACAAACAGTAGATCTAAAACATGTTTCTCTTCTGCCCTTTTTGCCATTTATAAACACAGCACATTTGAAAAAAAATCTCTTCATTGGTGATTAAATTTGACAACATCAAGGTCTATTTTATAAAATAGTGTTGGACCACAGATATAGAACTTTACTGAAGCAGGAAGATTTAGACTCTGGGGCCAGCTTGGGCTACATAGAAAGACCTTATTCGAACCAAACAATAGTAGCAACAACAACAAATCAACCAAGCCCTTTCTCCAAAAGAAAATACTCTTGGAGCATACGTAGGTCTTTGTTAAGTGTGTCTTGGTTTTTGTAAAGAGTAGTGCTCACACATGGTAAGTTTGCCAACTCTGGACCTTTGTGATCACTTAATGAGCATAAGCACTCAGGTATCACCTAACAGAGGTAGTTGTCAATTAATATATTTGCTTTTAGTTCAGATTATAATTATCTAGAATACAAAACCAATCTGCTGTGTCATCATAAGCTCTTTGGTTCACAAGTAGAATTTATTTGGCAATTCATGTCACAGCAAAGGTCATTGCTCCAGGAAGCTCCTGGCTAGGACTGTCTTAGGTGACATCATTCCAGTCAGAACAGTCACAGCAAAGGTAATATGCTGCCATCAAGTAGGACATGCCAGAGACATGAGAGTGATAATTGAAAACATATATCTTTACTGTATTTAATCATTCCTTTGTGTGTGTGCAGACACATGCCATGGTATACCTGTAGAGGTCAGTCACAATTTGGGGGAGTCATTTCTTTCCACCATATGAGATCTAGGGAGGGAATTCAGGTCATGAGGCAGGAACCTTTTCCCGTCTTACCATCCTTGACAGTAATTAATTTTTAATATATCCAATTTGTGGGAGATATATTTCTTGTAGCTAGTTTTTGTAACTTTAAGAAAAATTATTCATCCTGTTAGATTAACAAATTTCTACCACATTCAGAAACAGAAAAGTAGAGCTGGGAAAATGGCTTAGTGGTTAAAATGCTTGCTGAGCAAGCAAGAGGACTAGAATTTGGATCCCCAGAAACTCATATAAATGGCCCACCTGTAATTTCAGCATTAGAGGTCAGAAATGGATTGCTGGAGCCACCTGGCTAGCCAGACTAGCTGTCTCTGCCATCGAGCTTCCACATGCACACACATACACACATACACCATATAAACAGGAAAACTTGAAAAAGAAAAAAACTAGTAGAGTAATTGCTTTGAAAAATGTTTTACTTCTTAAAGGTGTCTTGTATCTTCCAGATGGTTTATTAATACAATCCTACAACCCAGTGAATTTAAAATGCTTATTCAGAGGTGCCAATATTAAGAAACTATTCCTGTTATATAACTTTCATATGTTTAGAGAAGAGAGAGTAAAATTATTAATGCATAATTACCTGCCTCTAATGACCAGGAAGTCCAACCCTTGTACATTATCTGAAATGCTTGGGATTTTCCAGTTCTTGGATCTTTTAGTAGATGATATAAAATATCTTACTGCACATGCATTTTTGCTGTAATTCACTGAATGAGGTCAGATGGAAAATTCCCACACTCAGTTACTATAACATTTTGGATGTGGAATTTTGAGATTTGGGATCTGTTAACCCATTTCTTCTTTCCATCTAGAGAATGGGACGTGGTAGAGACCCAAGAGCATTACAGGAGTAGATGGAGATCTGTTAGGGTTCTCTACCTCACCATGTTCCTCAGCAGTGTGGGTAAGTACTGGGAGTTACAACACAGTTCTACAGTTCAGACTAACATGCTTTAGCTTTGTGCTAGTGTTAAGATTATTCACTTGTCTATTCATTGGTTGTTGTGTTTTTAAGACAGAACTTTTCTGTGTAGCCCTGGCTGTCCTGGAACTTTCTCTGTAGACCAGGCTGGCCTCAGAGATCCGCCTGCCTCTGTCTCCCAAGTACTGGGATTAAAGGTGTGCCCATCTTATCTATCTTGAACTCAGGATTCTGCTGCCTCAGCCTCCCTAGTGCTGGAATTACAGGTGTGTGCCACCTTACTGGACTGATTTTTTTTCTTCCTTTAAACACTTAGTTTTTGTTACTCAGCTCTCTAAGAAACAATTTCAAGTTGAATAAATGAAAAATAAAAATTACTTCAGATGTTATTTTGCATGTTGAACATTTAACTTGATGTAACTTTATTGTAGAGTGTACTTTTTTATCCCCTGGGTGGGAGAGGTTTTGAGACAGTTTCGCTGTGTATCCTACACTTTGATCCTCCTGCTTCAGCCTCCTAAATGCTGAGATTACAGGTTCGGGCTACTAGGTCTGCCTAAGAATTGGTTCTTAATTCCTTTATTCATCAGAGTCAATTCAATTCCAAATATATAGAGAGCTGGGTGCCCCTCAGTGGTAGAGTGATGCCTGGCATCAACCCCCAACGTCCCGCCCCTAAAACCCCAAGTAAAACAGAAACACGAAGATAAAACTGATAATAAAGTCTGTTACATTCAAAACAGACTTCAGGTACATCAAGATGGCTCAGTGGATAAAAGCACTTGCCATGCAAGCCTGGCCACTGAGTTCAACTAGTGACTCGAGTTTGATCTCTGGAACCTACAGCGTTCTGCAAGCTTTCCTCTGTCCTCCACATGTGTGCCTGCACTCATATACATGTGTGTGTGTCATTCACACACACAGTAATAATGAAATTAAAAACAAGAATATGGACTTAACAGCCAAGGCTACATAGTGAGACCCTATCTCAAAAAAATAGACTTAGAATTCTTTTGCATTTGTTTTATCTATATAAGTGTTTTGTCTGCATGTGTGTATGTGCACTATGTGTGTGCATGAGCAAGTCAGAAGAAGCTGTTGAATCACCTGGAACTTGGGAGCTGGAGTTACAGATTGTTGTGAGCCACCATATGGGTGCTGGGAACTTAATTCAGGTCCTCTAGAAGAACAAGCGCTCTTAACTACTGAGCTATCCTTCTAGCCCAAGAAAATAGACTTTATGAAAGAAAGAAGTTACTAATAGATACAACCAGATACATGAATCTTAGGGCATTATTTTAGTGAAAGAAGCCAGACCTGCCTGATTCTACCCTCTCTCCTCGGGCACTAGAGTTATGGATGATGATCTCTGCAACCAGCTTTTATATAATTAATGCTGGGAGTCCAAACTAGGTTTCCAGGCCTGTGTAGCAAGCACTTTATAGACTGAACCATCTTCCCAGCCCCAGTACATTTTGAATATAGTTGCCCTCCTTTTGCCCTCTTCTATCCCCTTAAGTGAATTGTATATTTTAAAGGGCACAGGAGAGTCATTTGGTACATGGATCATATCTTTCTCTTCTCTCTTTTTTTTATTTCTTTTTATTTATTTTAATTTTTTATGGATCATGTCTTAATAAATTTTTTCTTTATGTAAAGCAGTGTCTCACATTGGTTTGACACTCTTGATCCCCCTGCCTCAGCCTTCCAAGTGCTGAGATCACAGAGATGGACCACTATACCCAGCAGTAGAGCTAAACATTTAAAAGTAGGCTTTTCCGCCGGGCAGTGGTGGTGCAGGCCTTTAATCCCAGCACTCGGGAGGCAGAGCCAGGCGGGTCTCTGTGAGTTTGGGGCCAGCCTGATCTACAGAGCAAGATGCAGGACAGCCACCAAAGCTATACAGAAAAAAAAACCTGTCTCGAAAAACCAAAAAAAAAAAAAAAAAAAAAAGTAGGCTTTCCATAACTTCTGACTGGCTTTGCCTAACATTTAGAATGGACAAATAGAGCTGGGTTGTAACTGGGTGGTAGAATACTTATCTCAAATGCATGAGGCCCTGGGTTTGAGCCCCATCACTACAGACAAGTGAAAAAGGATAACATGGACAAATAGTGCAGGAGTTTTCTATTGTAGTTCTTGAGTGGGAAAACCTGTCAGAAACCAGGAATTTGCATTTATAGTGTGGCCATCTTCAAGAATCTCAGTACATGTTACCTCCCTTGAGATGGTGTTCCCTCTTCATCTTCCCTGCAGTGGATTGCTCTTTCAAACACCGCAGAAAAGTAGAGCTTCCCTGTGGTCACATCAGCTGTGAGGGCTCGGCAAAGCGTTCAGTAATTTCCACTTACAGTAAGGGATATGAGAGAAGAGAGGCAGATCCTTTGCTCTTGCTGTGTGAAGCAGAGGCAGGACTATGATTCCCTTGTGTTTCTACTTTATATTAGAGTTTATTATCCTTCTGAGAATTAAGATTTCACTGCTTGATAAATTAAGCATTTGTGTGTATAACTTTTCAGGCTCAGAATATTTTAAAAATCTGTGCTGTATTTCCAAAAGCTATACCTGTAATAGTGATTAAATTATTATAATGCAAGTAAACATGTCTGCCTCTTTGCAGGTTTTTCTATTGTGATAATGTCAATCTGGCCATATCTTCAAAAGGTTTGTACATTTCCATTTGTTCTTTAAGTAATAGTAGAGGTAATTCTAGTGTTGTTAAGCATTGTCTAGAGAGTGTCTTTGGTATTCTGTAGTTTGATCTGTCCCAGAATAACTTAAAATAATTGTTTCTCAAAGGAGGTGTAAGTTAGTCATATGCTTCATTGTACAAACAAAAACAATTAAAGCAGAAAGGGTGCAGTGCCAAGGAAGAGACTCATGCCCAGAGAGTGGCAGCCAGAGTGCAGGTGTGCTTACCTCTTTAGTCAGCCATGTCCACTTCTGTCACTGTTTTCCTAGTGGAAGCAGCTCAAGTAGTCACCGTGAATTCTTAAAATGTGCAGATGATATTCCTGAGGAATAATTTCATGATTTTCCTGTGGAATTAATTTGGGTTTTCAGGAAAACTTTGTGAAAAGGATGGGCAATATTGCTATCTCTTGATATTCCTGAGAGATTGGTTTTCAGGTCCCCTCAAAGTCTACCAAAATGATTGGATGTGCAAGTCCCTACATAAAGTGACGTAGTATTTGCATATAACTTGTGCGCATTCTCCATGCTGCAATCATCTCTAGATTACATATGATGCCTGGGACAATGCCAACATTATGTGGTTGTTAAACTGCTCTGTCCTAGAACAGTGACAAGAAAGCAGAGTCTGTGTTCAGTTCGCTTTCTGTCCTTCTGTCTAAAGGTCGGGGCTTACCCTGTCCCCTCCTTTGTACCAGCTTCTGTCTTTACTCTATCACTTAGTCTTAGATTCTCTATATCTTTATCATCGCACCCCTTGCTTACTGATTTTTTAAAAGACCCTTGAGTGTTAGGCTTTGGCCTATAGCAGATAAGTAGACAGCAGTGTGTTAGACAACGTCTTCAGTGACCCAGGCTCTGCAAGGTCACACTCAGTCACCTTTCCTAGCTTCTTTGTAGCTCCTTCCTTCCTTCCTTCCTGTGTTCTCCTTCCTCTCTCCTTCCCTTCCCTCTTCCCACCTTTCTTCACCCTTCCAGCCTCTGCTCCTCTCATGGCCTCTGGAAAGTCTTCACTGATAGCCATCACCTAGCCTGGGAAGGCTTTCTCTGCATAGTTGGTCCTCTTTCCTTTTTTCTGCATGCAAAAATTTGAGTAACTGTGGTTTGGAAGTATTTTTTTAAATCTCTTTTTATTACTCCCTGAACTGTACTGTGTGACAGCTATCTTTATAGAATTTACATTGTAGTAGGTATTATAAGTGATCAGAGATGATTTACACCTGTAGAGGGTATGCGTAGTTGGTATGCAAATGTTCTATATGAAGGGCTTGTGTGTGCACTCATTCTGGTGTCCTTGGGAGTCCTGGAGTCAGTTCTGAGGACACCAAGGGATGACTCCACTTCATCTCTGTATCCTTGGTACTTACCATACAGTGCTATGATGTCAAATTTATAGTGATGAACTCCCCCACGATTATTAACATGTACCAGGAGTTCTCCACAGAAATACTAACATACAAAGGTTCAGCCACTCTGGAATACAGCCTGGATATTTGTTACAAAGCTAAATATGGTTTTACTAACTGATCTAGCAGCCACGTTCCCAGGTACTTAGTTACCCAGTGACCTGAAGACTTATATTCACATGAAAGTCTGCCTTAGAGTGTTTGTAACTGCCAGAAGCCTAAGACTGTTGTTATGTAATGATTCTTAAAGCATTTACTTTTCTCTGCAGATTGATCAGACAGCCGATGCAAGTTTTTTGGGCTGGGTTATTGCTTCATTTAGTCTTGGCCAAATGGTAGCTTCACCTCTATTTGGTTTATGGTCTAATTATAGGCCAAGAAAAGAACCTCTTATCGTCTCCATCTTTATTTCGGTGGCAGCCAACTGCCTATATGCATATGTCCACGTGCCAGCTGCTCATAATAAATACTACATGTTGATTGCTCGTGGATTGGTGGGATTTGGAGCAGGTAATTGTGTGTGTGTATTTGTGTGTGAGATTCACATTCTTCCTACTGTTCATAGCCATGTCTCCCCTGTGTCATCCCACATACATCATGATCCTCCTATTACCTACAGGTTCTCTCTTTTATTTCCATTAGTCTTCATCTTCAAGATACACATTGAGTGCTTTATCTAGTGTGGAGTCCTCTCGAGCTTCTTGCCCTTGAATGGATCCTTTTCTTTTCTGACCTGTTTCTGGCCTTTCCTTGGTTCCATCTTTTCTCATCAATTATAGTAAGCCTTTTGCATTAGAAGCAGTAAATGATATTTTTTAAATGCTCTGTGGTTCCTAGCAGAGTCTCTACTATAAAATAATGTGCTTAATAATTAAAAAAAACTTCTATTTTTATTGTGTATGTGGACATATGCATGTGAGAGCAGGACCCTCAGAGACCAGAGGACAGCATTGACTCCCCTGGAGCTGGAGTTAGAGGTGCTTGTTAGCTGTCTGATGTGGGTGCTAGGATCTGAACACAGGTTTGCTACAAGAGCAGTATGAATGCTTAACTTAACCACTGTGCCCTCTCCAGCCCAAAATTTAGTTACATTCTTAGTGCACTCTTTCTGTTTGTGTATTACATGTCTGTGAATGTAGTTTGTGACATATTTCCTTACAGCATAGCACTCTGCTGTTAGTGTACAGCTGTCTATTAATTGATGAGAAAATCTTGGTATTATAATGCCGTTTTTACATTATCTAAAAACTGTTTTTACTCATGTGAGCAGGCTTGTTTTATTTTGATTTTTGTTTTGTTGTTAGTTGGTTTTGAGACAGAGTCTTAGTATATACCTTTGGCTGGCCTAGAACACACTATGTGGCCTAGGCTGGCCTCTTTCTCCCAGTTGCTGGGATTACAGGTGTATACCACCCAGCCTAGCTGCACTATTTCTGTATCAGTGAAAATACTTTGTTCCCTTAGTTATGTGTTTGTTCAATAAAAATCTTATACATTTTGTACAATGGCATAAAGGAAGACATGACCATCAGTATTTCTTGCTCTGTATAAAGCCAGGTGAGGTGAGTATGATAGCTGAAGGGTGATTCCTTTACTCTGTTCCTGTTTCTTTAGGAAATGTAGCTGTTGTTCGATCATACATTGCTGGTGCTACTTCCCTTCAGGAAAGGACAAGTGCCATGGCCAATACAAGCACATGCCAAGCCTTGGGCTTTATTCTGGGTCCAGGTAGGCGGTCTTTACTTGACTTCTTAGATTTGAATTGGGAAAATCTTTGAGGTTCAGATTTAAATGTAACCCATGTGTGAAGCTTTGTGGCCAAAGGGAAAAGGAGAGAAACTTTAGAAAGGAGGGAGGGAGCCAGGGAAGTAAGAGGGGTTAACAAGAGTAAAGTATAGTGATATATATGCATAAAAATATCATAGTGAAACATTTCATATGTTAACTAAAAATCATCACAAAAATAAAACAATAATCCCCCCAAACTGCATGTGTGTGTGTGTGTGTGTGTGTGTGTGTGTGTGTGTGTGTGTGTGTGTGTGTGTGTGAGAGAGAGAGAGAGAGAGAGAGAGACTGACTACTGAACCCAAAGCTTTACGCATGCTAGGAAGCACTCTACCACTGAGCTATAGCCTTAGCAGGGAGGGACATTAATGTTTTTAATACATTAATATTGCTAGATTATTTTGCCTTGTGAACAGAGCTCTTAGTTGAATGCTGCTTGCCTCATTTTACAGGTGAGGATCCCACAGTATAGTGTGTCCAGAGTCACCAAAGTAGGTGGGGGAGTCGGGGCTCAGAGCTGACGTTTTTCTGGGTACTTTGTACCCAGTACTGTTGTAAGGGCAGCATCTGCTTTTGTCTTCAGCTGAAGTTAGATCCTAGTTACTGACAGGCCCATGGAAAATCATCTCAGCCATGAGTGAAGACCAGAACTGTTCCATCCAAGTTTTAACTACAGATTTAATATTAAGTGATACTAAGTATGTATAATTTAAGTGCTACATACACAGTAATATTCAAAATATTGACTTGAAACTGTTATATTTTCTTCTTGTAATGAAGCTGATTAAATGTCTAACTATTTGAGTCAACCAGATTGTTCAATGGGTCTTTTACTTTTGTGCTTGCTGCCATCCTGCATGAAAATTTAATACCACATATCTTATCACATATACTAATATATTTGTGTGTATATATATACATATATATATACACACACCCACATATGTATGTCTGTGATTTATACAAGAAAAGAATAAATTGTCTCCATCAACCAAGCGTCAGTTTTTCTCACTCCAGCTGAGATTCCTTAATACACATGGTGGCTTCATATAGACCCTAACAGTTCTGTGGTAAGCATCTTTTACAGTTTTCAGCTTATGTTTCTCATATCAAAACTTACTTGTATACATATTACTTTTTTAGTATTTCAGACTTGCTTTGCACTCATTGGAGAAAAGGGTGTAACGTGGGACACCATTAAACTGCAGATCAACATGTACACAGCA